>NW_024427107.1:22303973-22378835 GCF_017311325.1 Ursus maritimus
TTAAAGTTTGGTCTGGCTACCACGCAAAGGCTGGCAAGGCTGAGAAGCTCCCACTGTGTGCCTGCACCTTCGGACATTTGGATTTTGCAAATGAATCATTTTCTGAAAGGACCATTCATCCTGAGTGCATCATGGATGTTGGCTAAAGGGGAGCAGAACGTGCCACCCCAAAATGTGCCACTTGGCACGTGGATTATTTTGAGCTGAAGACAGTCAAGACCCAGCAGAATCAGGAAAAGCTTTTTACCTCCCCCATAACTGCATAAAAGAATCTGGAAAGGGGGCTTATACCAGGGAGAGAGCTATTTCCAGAGATAACGTTTTCATCTGAGACATCTGTCTGCATGGCCTGGCAAACATTTATTTACCAAACATTTCTGCTTCTCGCCTTCCTATTAATTGCTTTCCACCTCGTTGAAGCCCCAGACCCCTCTTCCTTTCCTTAGCTCAGGATGGTATATAAACCTCCACGGCTTTGGGTGCCCGGGTGGCTCAGTCGGTTAAGTGTCTGCCTTCAGCTCAGGTCATGGTCTCAGGGTCCTGGGATGGCTCCCTTCTCGGTGGGGAGCCTGCTTCTCCCTCTTCCCTGCCTCCTTGCTTGTGCGCACTCCCTCTCTCTCTCTTTCACTCACTCTATTTCTCAAATAAATAAATAAATAAATAAATAAATAAAATCTTTAAAAACAATAAAACACCTCCATTGCTTTGGCTGCCTTTGAGTCTCGTATCTTTATGGGGCTCCCATTCGTATGGAATTAAATTAGTTTTTCTCCTGTTAATCTGTCTTCTTCTCATAGGTGAGTCTCAGCCAAGAACCTAGAAGTTTAGAGGTAAACTCCTTTTTCCTTCCCTACATGTCTTTAATTGGTCATGCTTACATTTACAGCTATTCTTGCTTTTGAATTACAAAACACTCCCAGTTTCATTTCTTCACTCAAGTTTAGTCAGAGATTATTTGGTTCATTCTGTATTGATATGTAACCATAAACTGTTCACAGAAATACCCAGTAGTTGCCAATATCCCCTTCCTAACAAAACAGACGTGCTTAGAGCATGATACTTAACTGTTCCCATCTAGTTTTTTCCCTACATGAAAGGTAGAAATAGAGAAAGCAGTGAGTGTTTTACACTAAATTACTGAGCCAAGACAAAATAAATGAAGTGGGATTAGTGAATCACATTTCTGCTGTGTAAATTGTAACTTGTTACCAGTGTATGTATGATAAATGTGCCTATAGCTGATCATGCAGTAATGTGATCCTTCCCAACCATTTATTTATTATCAAAGTTCAAATTAAAGAAATTTATTTAAGTAATGTGAAAGTAGAAAAACTCTAACCAAGTGGTCCCAAGGAACACTTTGGGGATAGTCATAATAACCAAGCATGGAGCGCCTTGACTGCATCTGGCTCATTCTGGCTGAGGAAGACCATTTTTGCCAGGAAACAATAAGCTTTTCCCTAGTATTTGACACCACTGATTGCTGAGGAGTAGTTTCAAACCTCACAATCATCCTGGTTAATTTTTCTTTTAGAGATGAAACTGGAAGTTTAAACATGACATTCTTCTGGCTTCTATCTGTTCTTGGGAGTTTATATCTTTTCTCCTCAATTTGATGTCTTAAGTGAAAAATTGTAATTGCCTTAATATACATCTCATTCTCCAATTTGGATTTTGCAAAACTTAGCGAATTTGAGCAAATTCTCGTTTGACGATAATTTCTGAATTCCTCCACTGAAATATTTCAGTTGTGACTCATAAAAATATGTCTTAGCTCAGATTCTCCCCAAAGCTGAGCCTGTGATAAGAATTCAGTTGTAGGTGGCTTGGGAGTGGATTCCAGGAATGAGAGAGGGGAGAGAGTGAGATGGGGAAAGAGGAAAAGCCAAGAAAAAGACTAGCTAGCTATCTTCTGAGACCAGATTGCCCTGGAACCACTGAGAACTGCCAGTCCAAAGGACAGGAAGTGGGCTTGACCCACAGCAGCCTCCTGTCCCCGGGCTGAGGGTTGTTCGGCTGCCCCCTCCCCAACTGCAGTCAAAATCAGAGGGAGACTAAAGGTATACCTTGGGGCGCATGACCATCTGCTACAGATGCACCAAGACTGCTCTGTCCCATCACATGGAGCCAGAATTACTCTACTTTAGCTGTTACTCTTACCTCTTTTAGGATGGCTTGTTTCATTCTCTCATCAAAATAGCTAGAGACTGATATACTCCAAAGATAAGAGTATCACATGATATTAAGAATCTTCACACTTTCAAAATTATATGCCCTATCAATTAAGAAGAAAGTTGAGAAGTTAATCCAAATATATGTATATTATTATTTATACATAACATATATGTACTGTCATGCTCGTAAATTGTGTAAATAGTACATATGTGTATATATACATATTAAAATATGCATCTATGTACATAAATATACATAATAGTATACATATATGTGTATAAACAATATACATAAGATAATATTAACAAAGGTTAAGTAAGTAGAAATTTAGGGGTGGCTTGGTGGGTTAAGTGAATGACTCTGGGTTTCGGCTCATATCATGATCTCATGGGTCCTGGGATCAAGCCCCCGCGTCAGACTCCGTTCTCAGCGGGGAGTCTGCTTGAAGATTCTTTCCCTCTGCCCCTCCCCCCACTCATGCTCTCTCACTCTCTCTTGCTCTCTCTCTCTCTAAAATGAAGAGATAAATCTTTAAAAATATATATATATAAATAGAAGTTTGAATAATTTCTTCATAGCCTCAATATATCATCTGACATATTCCTGTTTTGGGAGACTAGAGATTTTGATGTTTATATATACATCCTTTTTTTCATAACTCAAGTCTGAAATAAGGAAATTAACTGTTTAACTCCTGTTTAAATTTGTTTGTGTCTGGTTACTAAAAGCCACCAATAAATTTCATTTTAGATGAAACTCTTTAATGTTATAAACTCCATGAATATATCCTAATTCCTTTATTCCCTGGTAATAATATGCTGGTAAAAGGAAGTATATTCTTCTGTTTATTAGATTTACTATCTACCCTGAAGCCAAGACCATAACTCACTAATCATGTTTGGAAAGACATTCTCCTCTTAATTTATGAATGAAATGAAAGTATACTAATTATATCCCTGCAATGCTGCCAATGTATGCAAGTAACTAAATACTCAGTTCAGGTCTCAGAAGGAAGTTTTAGCAATTCCAGGCACATACTAGAAATAGTTACTAATATTCAAGCTTACAAGAGGTGAATTCTCATGTTTTTATGAAGAACAAATATGTGAGCAATGAAACATGATTTGTCCTCTTTATATAAACACATCCAGTTTCACCCAGCAATGGAAATTGCTAATTGAGCTATTTTTGTGGAGGTCAACTCTAAAACATAGACTTACCTGATGGAGAGTTGATGGGAAGTGTAATCTGACCTTGCTCATTTTATAACCAGCTTTTAGGGAGACCTGTTTCCTACCCCATCCCTAATCTCAAAATCGGTATGTATTTCTTTCTTAATCATTTGGGTTTTTCTGTCTGCTTTGTCCTTGTCTCCTTTGTTTAAACAATTTTTTTCCAATCTGCTGGTACGTAGCACTGTCATCAGCATGATGCCATGGCATCTCATTTTTTAAAGGTTCCTTAGGAAATAAGCAATGTGTCATATCTATCTTTCGATATCTTCAGCTCCTCTTGATTATGAAAGATAATTAATGGTTACTCAATCTATTCTGGAATTGGCCTGAATATATTCACAAGGCTTACTTCACTTTGTTTTCAAACTAGGAGTTTATGTTAACAGATGGCAGGATTTTCCAACATTTAGATTCCAGTATTGAAAAAATTCACAAAAGTATGAGTTTCAATTATGAAATTATATTTAAGTCAATGATAAAGCAATATTTATATTGATTTAAAGCAAATGTTCCATGTTGTTAGGCAAAGGATTTAATCAGGAGAAGGAGAAGGAAGAGGATCCTGAGGAGTCAACAGGGGGTGGGGGTCTTTGAGATGATTATTGAAGTATCCTTTTCATTTTTTATCACTTTTTCCACCCACTGCAAAGACCAGCACTATGGCTCTTGCTTTCTATGGTTATTCCATTCTTCTGGAGGAGAGGTATTAGTGGGGAGGGCAGGCCCAGGTAGTGAATGATAGGACCACCAGTCTACCTGCATGAGGGAGAGAGGCTGCTGCCTGACACGCAAGGGCCAGTAACAGACAAACCACAACTATTGTTTTTGCCCTGAGGATTCTGCAAAACCCTGGGGGATTATTTCAGTGGTGAATATTAGAAGGGTTAAAGCATGCAGGGTTTAGCTAGAATGCCTGGATGTGAATGCCAGCTCCATTTCTTACAGCTCCAGGATTTTAAGCAAGTTATCAAACCTCTCTGTGTCTGTTGCCTCCCCTTGTAAAATGGAGATGATATGAGGGCTTATTTTGTAAGGATGTTATGAGAATTAAATTACTCATATATTTGCAAATGCTTTCAAGAGTGCCCAGTATTTTAAAAAATCATATGTGTCTTGTTAAATTAAAAAGTATAGTAAGTAAAATATGACTCCCCTCCTTAAAACATTCTGATTCTTCTCATCTCACTCAGAGTAAAACTCCAAGTCCCTCCAGTGGTCTGTCCTATGGGATGTGTCCCCTGTTTTTGTCTGAATTCACTCCATCTGTTCTAGATTCAGCTAGATCTCATTATGTGAGGCCATGTAACTACTTCTGGCCATGACATGTGGCCTACCATGATGCACTTCTGGGCCTGGATGACAGTCCCCAACCTCCCTGGTGTGCTATCCCAGTTTTCATTCTGGAAGTCCCACATCCTGGGAAACCTGGCAAATGGGAAACAGTCACCCTAACCCTGGCCTATAAAAAACAAAAACAAAAACTTCTTGTAACTCTTCATACTCTCTTCTACCGTTTGCTGGATATCAATGTCCAGAGTGACCTTGAAAGTCATATGTTAAAGATGACAGAGCCACCATCAGCCTGGGCTTCTGAATGAAGCAATTACTGCCTCCACTCCCCCTTGGACTTTATGTGAGCAAAAATAAATTCTATTCCATTAAGACTAATGAAACCATTAAAATTTCATTGCATTAGCTTAACCAATAAACTGATTACCATGCTGGTCATTCTGGCCTCCTTCCTGTTCTCTGAACAAAAGAAGCATGCACCAACTGTTCATTCTGCTCAGGTTGCTCCCTTCCAGACATCTGCACATCTGCACAGCCAAATCCTTCACCTCCAACCATTGTTTGCTTAGCTCCTGTTTTCTAGGGCACCTGCTTGACCAGTTCATTCAAAAATATCGCCCTGATCTCCTCCTCCTCCCCCCCTCTCCTTCCATCCTCCTTCTTCCCTCTTCCTCTTCCTTTCCTCCTCCTCCCCCTTTTCTCCTCCACCTCTTTTCCTCCTTCTTCCTCCTCCTCCTCCTCTTCTTCCCCTTCTTCCTCCTCCTCTTCCTCCTTTCCTCCTCTTCCCCCTCTTTTTTTTCTCTTCCTCTTCTGCTTCTTCTTCTTTTAACACAGTATCATCACTTTCTAATTTATACAGTGGCCTCTCCTTCTCCATGGGGAATATGTTCCAAGACCCTCAGTGCCTGAAATCACCGATAGTGCTGATTCCTATATAAACTGTTTTTTTCCTATGCATACATACCTATGATAAAGTTTATAAATTGGGCATGGTAAGAGATGAACAATAATAATAATAAAATAAAACAATTATAACAATATACTATAATAAAAATTTTGTGAATGTGGTCTCTTCCTCTCCGTCAAAATATCTTGTTGTACTAAACTCACCCTTCTTACAATGATGTGAGATGATAAAATGACTACATGATCAGATGAAGTGGGGTGAATGACTTAGGCATTGTGATGTAGTGTTGGGCTACTGTGGACCTTCTGGGAATATGTCTGAGGATCATCTGCCTCTGGATCTCATGTGACCACAGGTAACTGAAACCATAGACTGCAAAACCACAGATGAGGGGCGACTACTGTACTATACTGTTTACTCTCATTTCTTATGCTTATTATTTATTATCTGTCTTGCTTCCCCCCTCAGAACAGAAGCTTCACAAGGGTTGAGAACTTTGTTTTGATCACTGTCTATCTTGAAAGTCTAGAACACTGCCTGACATATAATCAGTGCTCGATAAATAATTGCTAAATGAATGAATTATTTCAATTTATTTCATTTTCAAAGTTTATGAAGTTGACGAAAATAAAATCAAACCTTCAAATGACTCCCCCCTCCAAGAAGTAACACATATCATGGAGTTTCAAAATGATGAGTCCTTCCAACCATTTTCAGAATATTATTATAGGTTTTAGAAATTATATACAGAATAATCCTATTTATTATTTCACAATATCTTTTGTTCCTGGCATGCATCCAAATTCCTCCAAAACAGAGAATCGAAATAGACTATGTCTGAAGTCAAGTATTTCAGCCTACCAGTATTTTGGCTTTTATAGTCACCTTAATTACTGGTTAGCCTCTGCTAGGTCTCAAATCATGTTCCCTATTTTTTAATGCTGTAGCAATAGCTTACTATTGACACATCTTCTCTTTCTGCCTCATATCAGTACTTCCATATCTCAGTAATTCTGGCTGTTTCAAATGTTCAAAATGTATCCAATATTTATCCTTATAAATTGTAAACTCTTCTGCAAGCTGGAGGCTCTGCATCTTTGAGCAGAGTGAAGGGACAAAGAGTCAGTTGGCTCTCCTATTGATTCATTTTCCAAAAATAAAGAACTTATTTGTTATATTTAGTTTCTTAGGGAAGGTATTATGTACCGGTCTTTTATGGCAATAATTATAATGCAGAGATCTGCAGGTCACAGTTTGTATCTTCTTTTCAGCAAACAGGACACAAGGTATCACCTGTCCTATAGGCACTCTTTTTGGTCCAAGTTTCCAGCTAACCGAGATTTGGTTTTGGCAGGTATAGCCTCCCTGAGTGATTGCTTTCAGAGTGCACGGAGCTTTTGCATTCAAGGGAATGTTACCATGGAGAAAGTCCTCCATCCACTGATATGATCGGTATGATTCTGGAAAAGATTAAACAGGCTACCACTGTGTAATTCCATTGTTTATATATATACCTCTGAGAATGGTTTCAGAACGGCTGTTATCACTGAAGGGTGCATATTCAGAGAAGCTGCTTAACAAGAGGTAAGTTTTGAATGACTATTTACAGATGATCTAATCCCAAATCTTCCAGAATTAATTTTTTTATTTATTTTGAATTTATTTGCCTATGAACGTTTTCAATCAACCCCCAAATAGACTGTGCATCAGAAACTGGGCTAGGTCCTCCATGACTTCAAGGAGCTTACAGGCCAGTGGTGAGGATGGGATGAGTGAACAGGAGAATGTAATCCAGTGCCTTCCGGTGGTATGAAAGAGGGAAGAGAGAAGTACTGAGTACCCTAACCCAGGTTTAGTTTGCCTCCGTTGATTACCAGATGGCAGATGATGGAGGTGACAGCAAGTCTGGTGTGATAGGGCAACAGGAAACAGTTCACTCTGGGGGGTGGTTGCTAGGGAGGGAGTGAAGGAGGTGTGGCTACGGGGGCTGAATAGGGCTTGAGAGGTAGGATTCTGTGTACTTACTGTACAAAGGAGTTTGAACTCTATTTAAGCATACAGAAAACCATGGAAGGTTTAAGAGGAGGAACAATATCCAATGTGCCCTTTAGAAAGTTCACTCTTCTGTAAAGAGGTGGAGGAATTTTGAATGGTTACAACAAACAAAACAAACTAGGAGGCCTGGAGACCTATTTTGACAGGGCTTACTTAAGAGGCTCAGTGATGGTGGTGACCTAAAAAGTGAAGTGGTGGCCAGGATAGTGGAGGGAAATTAGAACCCAAGCAGAATATGTAGATTGGCGGTGCCATTCAACAAGCCTGGGGACACTGGGAGAGGTCATTAAAACAGTTTGGAGACTCAAAAATTGGAATTATTGGTAGGACAACTGAAGAAGACACCCCTCCTCTGTGTGTCAGCTTCACATTCCTTAGTCTTGTTAAAAGTCCAATTAGGAGGAAAAAATGATTTCTCTTTTTCACAGGCTTTCAAATTTTCAACTGCAACCAACATGCAAAAAATGATATTTTACATCATTATACACATGTACACAGAAATGGCAACAGAAGATCTACAAACAGCAATTACCCTCATCGCATTCAGCGTGCTCCAATGTCTTCTGTCCTGCTGCCGTTTTTACTGTCTCTTCCAGCAGGGTACACCTCATGGTCATGGACACAGACGTTCAACTTGAGGGCACCTGGGTGGTTCAGTCGGTTGAGCATCCAACTCTTGGTTTTAGCTCAGGTCAGGATCTCAGGGTCCTGGGATCAAGCCACGCATCAGGCCACATGCCCAACGGGGAGTCTCCTTGGGATTCTCTCCTTCTGCCCCTCGCCCCACTGAGGCTCACACATGCTCTCCTCTCTCTCTCTCTCTTGAATAAATAAATAAAATCTTAAAACAATAGTTGCACTTGAGTAGCAAGGAGTGCTCTGAGGACATTTTCTTCCTTTGAACTCAAGATCTTACACAGCAAAATAAACTGGAGAAAGACCTGGACTTCGAAATCACACCGAGTCCTGCCCTAGAGTCACAATTTACTAACTATGCTGCCTAAGGCATAACTACTCCTCTGAGATATATGTTAATGCTACCAGCTGTTATTTAATAGGTATTTTCTCCATACCAGGCATTGTACTAAACACACACACACACACACACACCACCACCACCACCACCAAAAGCCAAAACAAAACAAAAAACCACCAAAGTAAGGGTAAATTAACAATAATACCAAATTAGAGGATTGTTGTCCTGATCAATGGAAGGAGCCCTAGCCTAGGATCTGGAATACAGTAGTTCAAAAGTGAGTGAATAAAAACATATATATAATGTAAAGCATTTATTAAAACCCTTATGACGCACCAGGTGGCTCAGTCAGTTAAGCGTGGGACTGTTGATTTCACCTCAGGTTGTGATCTCAGGTTCATGAAATCCAGCCCCTGGTCAGCTCTGCGCTCAGCCAGGAGTCGGCTTGAGATTCTCCCTCTCCCACTCCCTCTGCCCCTCCCCACCCTACTCTCTCTTTCTCTCTATCAAATAAATACATAAATAAATCTTTTTAAAAACACTTATTAAACAGAAACTTATTATATAATGTTTCAGACATTAAAAAGAATACACATATCCACACAGATGCATGATTTTTTTTTTTAACAAAACAGACAATTTTTATTCCCAGCTGGGGTGATAGAGTGGAGATATCCCCAGATCAGTCCAAAAACAGAGATACACTGGTGGGTGAGGGGGCAGATGGCACAGGAACTCAGCACTTATTCTCACCCAGTCCAACATAAGGGTTTTAGGCAGCCAGGCCAGACCCTGGAGGTGAAGTTGGGATGACCTCATCCCCTTCCCCCTCATCGGTAACACAATCCTCCTCTCCCTCCTCCTCACAGGAGCTGCTCAGCTCTTCCTCTTCCTCCTCTTCCTCCTCCCTCTGCTGGCCCGAACCCTGCCCTGCAAACCCACCAGCTCTGTGGTCTGCAGATGGGACTCCCAGGTGCCCTTCCGTTCACTGTAGCTGGGGGGATGAAAGATGATAACAAACCATAAACTCATGTGCTCAGCCATCAGCTTAGGAAGTAAAATGTTAGCAATATCTTTGAAGCACCCTGTGTGTTCCTCCCTATCTCATTGCTCTTCTTTCTCTTCAGAAGTAATCACTATCCTTAATTTTATGTTCATTTTTCCCTTACTTTGCTGCATTGTTTCCCCACATTTATATGAATCTTTAAAAATATATTGTTTCCTTGTGCATAATTTTGAGGTTATATATGTGGAATCACTCTGTGTATATCTTTTCTGTGACTTAGTTTTTTGTCCTCTGTTGAGTTTGTGATCCTCATCTAAGACAGTGTGTATAACAGGAGCTCATCCTCACTTACTGTTTGATACCCCACAATTTACTTACACATCCTCCTGTTGATCCATGTGTGCGTTATTCCCACTTTGTTTGTTTTTATATTACAAACAATATTCCTAAGAGAAATCTTGCACATGTTTCCTAGCACACATATGTATGAGTTTCTAGGCTTGCCAAATAATATAGAGGACATCCAATTAAATTTGAATTTTAGAGAAACAATTTATTTAGCATAAGTATGTCCCCATGCAAAATTGGGACATACTAATACTAAAATTTATTGGTTGTGTCTCTGGAATTAAATTTAACTAGATGTCCTATATTTTTGTTTGCTAAATCTAGCAACCGTATGAATTTCTTATACCTAGGGTGGAATTGCTAGGCTACAGGGAACGTACAACTTGAACCGTTAGGGCACTGTCAAATGTTTTCTAAAATAGGTGAAACAATTTGTCAGGGGATTGAGTTCTCATTGCTTTATATCCTCACTGCTATGGACAGAATCACATCCCCAAGATTCATATATTGAAGCCCTAACTCCCAATGTAACTGTGTTTTGCAGGAAGCTCCTTTAAGAGAGTAATTATGGTTAAATGACATAATAAGGGTGGGGCCCTAATCCAATATGACTGATGTCCTTATTCAAAGAGGAAGACATGTCTGAGCTTTCTATATATATATACAGAAGAAAAGCCATGTGAGGACACAGTGAGAAGTTGGCCGTCTGCAAGCTGGGAAGAGATGACAAGTTGTACTTTAATTTTCATTTAGTTCAAAATGTTTTTCAATTTCCGTTGAGATTTCTTCTTTGACCCTTATGTTATCTAGAAGTATGCTGTCTGATCTCCCCAAGTATTTTGGGATTTTCCATCTATTTTTATGTTATTGATTTCTAGTTTAACATCATTGTGATCGAAAAGCAGATATTGTACGATTTCTATTCTTTTAAATTTATGAAGTTGTGTTTTATGGACCAGAATGTGGTCTATCTTGATGAATGCTCCAGGTGAGTTTGAGAAGAGTGTGTATTCTGCCATTAGATGAAATATCCTGTAGATGTCCGTTATATCCAGTAGATTGATGGCACTGTTGAATTCAGCTAAGTCCCTACTGATTTTCCGCCTGCTGGACCTGTCCAATTCTGATAAAGGGGTATTAAAATCTCCATCTAGAATAGTGGATTTATCTATCTCTTCTCACAGTCCTATCAGCTTTTGCCTCACATATTTTGATGCTCTGTTGTTAGATGCACACAGTAAGGATTGTTACGTTTTCGTGGGGTATTGACCGTTTTATCATTGTGTAATGCCCTTCTTTATTCCTGATAACTTTCTTTGTTCTTGATGTCGTCCCTGTCTGAAATTAATAAAGCTCTTCTCATTTTCTTTTGATTAGTGTTAGTATGGCATATCTTTCTCCATCCCTTTATTTTCGATCTGTATGTGTCTCTATATCTAAGATTAGTTTCTTGTATCCAATGTATAGTTAGCTTGCTTTTTATCCACTTTGACGATCTTTGTCTTTTAATTGGTGCATTTAGACCATTGACTTTCAAAGTGACTACTCATACAGTTGGATTAATACCTACCATATTTTTTACTTGTTACCCTTATTCTTTGTTCCTATTTTTGTCTTCCACAGCTTTTGTCCTTTTTTTGTTTTAATTAAGCATTTTATGATATTATTTTCTCTTTTTTCTTACCAGATAAATCATACTTTTTTTTTTTTTTTTTTACTCTTTTGCAGTGGTTACCCTTGAATTTGCAACTAATCAAGTCCACTTTCAAGTAACACTCCATCACTTCACTAGGAGTGCAAGGGCCTTTTTTAAAAAAGATTTATTTATTTGAGAGAGAGAGAGAGCATGCACATGCATGCACAAGCAGAGAGAGGGGGGCAGAGGGACAGAATCATTAAGCAGAATCCCTGCTGAGCACAGAGTCCTTTGCTGGGCTTGATCTAACCACCCTGAGATCATGACCTAAGCCAAAACCAAGAGTTGGACGCTCAACCCACTAAGACACCCAGGCATCCCGCAAGTACCTTTTAAAAACAAAATATTCTTAATTCCTCCCTCCTGTCCCTTGTATCATATACATACATGTATAATCAAATATATTACTATTATTATTTTGAACAAATTGTTGTTAATTAGGAACAAGAAAAATGAGTTTTTATTTTACCTTCAATTATTCCCTCTCTCATGCTCTTTCTTTCTTCATGTAGATCTTTTACCAAACTATGTTATTTTCCTTCTCTCTGAAGAACTTCTTTCAACATTTCTTACAAAACAGGTCTGCTGGCAACAAATTCCCTCAATTTTTGTTTGTCCGATAAAGTCTTTATTTCTCCTTCACTTTCGAGGGATAATTCTGCGATGTACAAAACTTTAGGTTGGTGGGTTTTTTTTTTCTCAACACTTTAAATATTTCACTGCACTCTCTTCTTATTTCCATGTTTGCTGAGGATAAGTCAGATGTAACTCTTATCTTTGTTCCTCTGTAAGTAAGGTGTTTTTTTCCCTCTTCTTTCAAGATTTTTTTCTTTATCTCTGATTTTTTGGAAGTTTGAATATAATATGTCTAGGTGTCTTTTTTGGACATTTATCCTGTTGGTGTTCTTTGACTTTCCTGGATCTGTGGTTTGGTGTCTACCATTAATTGGGGGAAATTCTCAGTCATTATTGAGAAAAGAAGGAACTATTGTTCCTTTCTTTCTTCCTGTACTTTATAGTATTCAAAAAATGTATATGTTACACCTTTTATATTTGCCCCCACAGTTTTTGGATATTCTGTTCCTTTTTTTTCAATCTTTATTCTCCTTGCCTTTCAGTTTTGGAAGTTTCTATTGATATATCTCAACCCCAGAGATTATTTCCTTAGCTGTGTCCAGTGTACCAATAAGCCCGTCAAAGCCCTTATTCATTTCTATTCTAGTATTTTTGATATCTAGAATTTCTTTTGTATTCTTTTTTAGAATTTCCATCTTTCTGCTTACATTATTACCCATCTGTTCTTGCATGTTGTCTATTTTTCCATTAGAGCCCTTAGCATATTAATCATAGTTGTTTGAAACTCACATTCTAACAATTCCAGCATCACTGCCATATCTGAGTCTTAGTCTGTATATTTGCTCTGTCTCTTCAGACTGTGTTTTTACCTGTTTGTATGCCTTGTAACTTTTTGCTGAAAAGCAGACATGATGTACTCCAGTAAATATACCTTTAGTTATGTGGTGGCAACATTTCTGGAGAGTGGAAGTATTATATAGTCCTGTGATTAGGTCTTGGTCTTTTAGTCTGCCTTTGTCTGTCAGCTGTGAACTTCATAAATGCTTCTCAGTTTCTTATCCCCCTTAAGTGGGACAGGATGGCTAGAATGGGCTGGGGTTGGGTATTTCCCTTCCCCCACATGGAAGGTTAGAGGAGTTCAAGATCAATATTTTCCTTCCCTGGGTAGGTTAGAACTGACAAAACCCCAATAGATTACTCTCTGGTAAAATAGTTTCTCTTGAGGGAAGGCCTTGTTAAGGAGAACAGAATGCTCTTGGGTATTTCAAAATGGTTGCATTTCCCCTTCCCTTGCCTGAAGCACAGGAGGATTTTTCTCCTTTATTCACTGTGAGGAACTACCAGACCTCCTGGAAGTAAAATACACAAAAGTGTGAGGGCCTCTTTATTTCTGAGCCCCTCTTGACTTTTAAACTCTCACACTTGTCCTTTCTGAGACTCTAGCAATTTGTCAGTTACAGTTTATGTTTTCCTAGCCTGATACAGGTTGTTGTGAAAATGTCTGCTTGTGGGCTTCTATTCTGGTAAGTCGTGATTCTTTGTCCTCACCTTGTTGTATCTCCAGTTTGGGGAACAGCAGTTTTCCAGGTAACCTCACTTCTCTGATGGACCTAAGAAGAATTGATTTCTCAGTTTTTTCAGGATTTTAGTTGTTTTTAGTATGGAATGATGATTTCTAAGTTCCTTACATGCCAGACTAAAAATTGGAAGTCCAGACATCTTTTATTAGTATTAGTTCTATTAGTTCATCTATAGATTTATTAGGGTTTTCTATGGAAGTAATCATATTATCTGCTAATACAACCAGTTTTGTTTTTCTTTCACAATTATTTATTTCTTTTTCTGGTTTTGCTGTAGTAAGACCTTGAGTACACTGTTGAAGAGAAGCAGTGATATTGAGTATGGTTGTCTTTTTTATAATGCTTCACCATGAACAACAATGTTCACATTCTATTCCTATTTTACTAAGAAGTTTTTTTATATGAATAAATATTGTATTTTATTAAATGTTTGTTCTGCATGTTTTGCAATTTCATATGATTTTTCTCCTTTAATCTGGTAATGTGGTAAATGATAGTTATAGATTTTCCAATGTTAAGCCTTCCTTGAATTCCAACTTGGTTGAGGTATAATCTTTTTTATTTTTTAAATTTTTTAAAATATTTTATTTTTTTATAATAATCTTTTATTATGTTATGTTAGTCACCATACAGCATATCCTTAGTTTTTGATGTAGTGTTCCATGATTCATTATTTGCGTATAACACCCAGTGCACAATCTTTTTTAAACATCACTAAGTTTGCTATATCATACTTAGGATTTTTGCATCTTTATGCATCTTTATTCAGTTTTTGCTTCTTTATAAAATGAAATTTTACTATATATTTTATATATATTATTACATATTTACTATATATTTTTTCTTCTGTCCTGTCCAGGTGAATGTTTCAAGGTTACATTATCCCTTAGATGAGTAGGGAAGTATATAGTCAGTTTATATTTTGGTAACAAATGACTCCAGAATTGAAATGACTTAAATATGAAATATTTACTTCTTGCCCATGGGTCTGCTGATCAGCTTCAGCAAAGCTGCACTAGGCTGTGTTCAGTTGAGTTCTGGATGTCTTCTCATTCCAGAACCAGCCTGAAGAGCAGCCACTTCTTGAGAATGATCCCCACACATCCAAGTCCAAAGTCAGTGAGAAAGCCACCTACAGTCTACCACAGGGAGTATTTCCTTTCTGTGTTTTAGAAAACCTCGTAAGCAATTGAAATCATCTCTTTCTTGAATGTATGGTGGTGCTGCTTCATTAAAGCATCTGAACCTAGTGTTTTCTTTGTAAAGGACTTTTAACTATTAATGTATTTAATGGATATGCATATTTTCAGATTTTATATTTCTTCTTAAATCTCTTAGGTAAGTTACATTTCTCTAGAAATATAGAAATTTTATGTAGCTTTGCAAATGTACTGGAATAAGATTGTTTTTAATGTTATTTAATTGATTTTTTTAAAAGATTTTATTTATTTATTTGACAGAGATAGACAGCCAGCGAGAGAGGGAACACAAGCAGGGGGAGTGCGAGAGGAAGAAGCAGGCTCATAGCGGAGGAGCCTGATGTGGGGCTCCATCCCATAACGCCGGGGTCACGCCCTGAGCCGAAAGGCAGACGCTTAACCGCTGTGCCACCCAGGCGCCCCTATTATTTGATTTTTAAACCTCTGCTTGATTCACACCAATATATGCTTTGTCATTTCTAATGCTACTTGTCTTTTTCTACTGCTCCATGTCACCACAGATTTATCCTTTTTTAATAATTAAAAAAACAATTTTTATTATATTGATCTTTTTTATATTATCTGTATTTTTCTTTACAGTGAATTTTAAATCCCAATTTCTAAAAACACTTGAAAGTTATCCTATATATAATGAGAAGCACTTATTTTACCTCCATTCTTTCTGTATAAAAAAATGATGCCCAATTGTAGACTAGTATCCTTTTATAGTTATGTCAAGGTTTGGAAAAGTTGTTGGTAGATTGAATACAAATATTTATAGTGCAAATTATGTGCAGTATAATCATCTTCCATGCAGCCTGTAATAATCTTGACAAATTTAGGTAAGTTCTTAAACTAATTAAAAAATACCAAATAGCTTTTTCTGAAATAACTGTGTACATGTCACAGAGATTCTATTTTTGCTTGGAACTTAATAATAACCATACATGTCGTAACACACACAGGTATGCTTCTTTTGTTATAGTAAATGTCACTTCTCTTTATCAGTGCTACACAGTATGACAAAATGCATGAGGCAAGAATATTTACGAAAAGTAGGTGTTTGAGAGTAATTATTTAAAATTTTTTTTTCTAAGATTTATTTATTTTACAGAGAGAGAGTGAGGGAGCAGTGGGAGGTGGAGAGAGAGAATCTCAAGTAGACTCTCTACTGAGCATAGAGCCCAATGAGGGGCTCAGTCTCATAACTCTGAGATCATGACCTGAACCAAATCAAGAGTTGGATGTTTAACTGACTGAACCACCCAGGCACCCCTTAAAAATTTTAAAACAGATCATCATCTATATTGGGAGTGGTTGTGTATGTATCAGAGAGACCATTACAAATCATACAGCAATCCCTAAAAATATATATTTTTTAAAACATTAACTTATTTTAAGGTTCTCTGTTCATTATTCATATTTTCATAAAGTTTTAAATGTCATACTTATTCTAAATCATGGATCACTAGTTTTGTTTCTTTTCTTCATCATATGGACCCTCTCAAGCCATGTGTTGTCTATTCTAGTTCTCATTCTTTTAGATTAAACACTTACATTGAAGGATCTCTTTCTCATTTCAGTTCCCCAAATTGTACAGTAACTTTAATTGTATTTTTGAGATTTATAAAATATAGAAAATAGGAGAGGAATACAAATAAACATAAGTGTAACAACTGGTAACTTTCTACCTTGTGCACTAGACAACATGATTTCTTTTGTTTTTTTCAGGTGAAGTAGGAAAGACAGGACATGTTATTGTGAGCATTTCATATAATAATTCTAAGATATAAATATAGGTAAAATTACTCTATATCTCTCAGCATAATATACTTTATTGCTAAAATATTATTATAATTATCAATTGATCCATTAAGGAATACCCAACATGTAAATGAACAAGGAAAGTTACTTTATGTTTTATTATATAAAATACTTTTCAAAATTCATAGGAAATTTTTCTGTTTCTGCAACACATTGGAAATTACAAAATTGAGATGTACAGTCATTTGATAAGAAAGTTAAGAAAATTTTTCCTACCAAATTAGCCCTTTAGTCTCATCAGAAAGGAAAAATAAAATTGAGGCAGCAAATGTGAACATATGAATTTAAGGCCCCTGAAGATTTTGTTTTACTCAAGGTGAACATACAAAACATAAAAATTAAACTCCTAGGAATGAAACTTTTCTTATTTTTTAGTCTTTTAAAAAGATAATTGTTGAAATAAAAAATAATGACAATGTCATTATTATGCCAGCTCACAGGTCAGACAGTAGTCATGTCCCCTCAGTGACCTCCCCAACACTATGTATTTAATATCAGAGCTTTAAAATACAAAAAGCAGAACTGAAATAAGAAATAGACGAACTCATGATTATAGTCAGACATTTCAACATCCCCCCTTTCCATAATAGATAAAACAAGTAAGGTTATAACAGAAAGGATTGAACAGATTTGAACAAAGGAAGGCAAGAAGAGACGGGAAGCATTTTATTAAGTTAGAGAGCCNNTAGGGAAAGGAGAGAGAATCAGCAGAGGGAGAGAAGAACAATGCAACAATGAGCACGAATATGGCTAATGAGTGAAGACTCCTGCAAACGCTGGAAGGGATGGGAGTAAATGCAAGGATAATGAGTTAGTCAAGGCAAAAAGACAGGCACAGATAAAAGGGAGAATGAAGACTAAGAAGCTTTTGATTTGAGGGTGAAATTAAAGAAGCCTATATACCCTTCTCCCTTCCTATACCTGGGTTACTTAGTAGCACTGCAAATACCTGTGGTCCTGCAGATGGATGCCAGTACAGATTTATGGTGTCCAATGATTACTGTAGATGTTTGCAAG
Source organism: Ursus maritimus (assembly GCF_017311325.1). Taxonomy (NCBI): domain Eukaryota; kingdom Metazoa; phylum Chordata; class Mammalia; order Carnivora; family Ursidae; genus Ursus; species Ursus maritimus. The sequence goes on from NW_024427107.1 coordinate 22,321,858, forward strand.
GCTCCCTCTCTTCTATTTCCTCAATCTCCTCCTCCCTTCCTCATCTTAAATATTCCCTCTGGACAATCATATACATGTTAATGACTCTAATTATAATCTTGCTACTTATTACTCCTAAATTTACAGCTAGCCCAAATGACTTGCCCTTTCCAGATCCTTATGTCCAATGTTGATGCCTTCTACCTTGCTCCACCTAGAAAACTCACCAACTCAACACGTTCAGAAGCATACCTATTTAATGAATCATGGAACTTTACATCAAAAACTAGGGGTGTACTGTATGGTGACTAACATAATATAATAAAAAATATTAATAAAAAAAGAAGCATAACTATGGTTTACATCCATTATCATATAAGATGGCACACAAACATCACTTACTGAAGGCAGAAACTTGAGGGTCACCCTAAATTTGTCCTTTCCCTTACTGTATATTGAATCAGTCATCGATTTCTATCAGAACTTCCTCTTTTATCACCCCTACCACCAACACCTTCCTACTGCTAACTTCTTGTGGGCTCTTGTCAGTTTTTTCTTAGAGAAGAACAAGAACTTCCTTACCATCAACAAAAGGAAAAGGCAACCTACTGAATGGGAGAAAATATTTGCAAGTCATGTATCTGATATGGGGTTAATATCCAAAATATATTTAAAAACTCATATAACTCAATCACAAAAAAAAATCTGATTTAGAAATGGGCAGAAAATCTAAATAGACTTTTTTCCCCCAAAAAACATACAGCAACCAATAGGTACATAAAAAGAGCATTAATCATCAGAGCAATGTCAATCAGAGCCACTCCCTACCTCACTATTCCTGGAAATTCCTATTCATCCTTTAGATCTCTCCCCACAACCCTTCCCCACAAAGCTTTCTAAGATTCTGCTACTCAGTCTTAAGTGCTCCTTCTACTATATACCTATGTGCACTTTGAGTTTCATAAGATTAGGTGCTGAAAAAATTTGGTACAAATAAAATCATGATAAATCAGAGCATGCCTTCACACCAATAAGATTATACAAAGATGCTCAAAGTAAGAAGGTGGGAGTAGGAAGGAAATTTCAGAGGAGAGGGAGTTTAGATACTGGTTGAACTCTGTGGTATTTGGACTGAGCTCTGGGAGAAAGGAAAAGGTAGGGGACAGTAAGTGATAATACAATGTCCAGATAGATTGTAGAATCTGAGAGTGGAGACCAGAGCCTCTCTTCCTGAGCAGACCCTCAGGGAGGGATGGAACAATAGGAGAAAAATGGCAACATCGCGTATCTCAGCAGACAGGGTTGCTCAGGATGGAACAGAAATACGATGATGACATCATGGGCCTGAGAGGTACACATAGATAGGGTCTCCGCCACACAGTGGATTTTCAGGACTCATGGCTCTTATGGCAGCAAAATTGATTTCTGTGTACCAAGGAAGGGTGCAGAAGTAGCAAGAAAAGCCACCAGAACTAGGGCTCTCACTCACTGGAACCAATAATAATGCATCATGACTCCTATGGGCAAATGACATTGAGTCAGTTAAGATTTGCCCTTGGAGTTGCTTAGGTGTCCAACCTTTTTCCTCATCTCCAACTCCAAAGGTAAATTGTAACTGATAACTGGTCCTGGTAGCCGTGCCAAGTCATGGTGATTTTACTGGGGGGGGGGGGGTCTAGAAAAATCTTTGTTCACTGCACAGAAGGATGCCCTGGAAGAGAGACAGTCCCTTTCTGTCTCTGAGTGTTGCTGTCACTTAATGTCTCTGCAACCACTCCAGCCATTTTACAGTCATAAGACAAGACAACCTGAGAGCAAGGCTAACATGAGGAGGAGGCAGAGAAACAGGTGAAAAACCAGGGTCCCTCATGATGTTAAGCCACTGTAACAGTTCTGAAATCTAACATCCCATTAGTTTTCCTTTATTATTTAAATAACATTGGGTCAGGATTTTCTGTTATTTGAAATCAAAAGCATTTGAACTATATAATTTTGTTGAGGGTGCCTCAAAAATCTAAACTTGCCCTCTGAAAATCAGCAGGATCCTCCTCCTTTGCTCATTTGCATGAATTTCATTACCAATTATATGCCATTATGTGTTGAAATGGTTCAATAAAACATCAAACGGCAGAAAAGGAGGCCAAGATGGAGTACATAGTACGTGTTGTATAAAGACACTCAGCCGAGGGCTGTGCAGACAGCCTACGTTGCTTGAGAGATCTTATAGGGTAGGGAACTGAGACTCACTGCTTGAGGGGGTAGAGCTAGGTCTGCGCTGCTAGTTGCCATTGTCCAAGGGCGCGTGAGAGTACTTGGCACGTGGAGGAATACACATGAATGTTTTCTTAAGAAAATATCTCAGGGAGAGAGATTATACATTCAATTAACTAATAATTTTGGATAACTATAAAATTAATCAGTGCTGCATGGTAGGCATCAAACCGGCTCCCTACTCGGTGTACTTTCACGGGCTCTCTTCTCCAGAAACTAGAAGCCTAAAGAACAGAAAAGAAAGCAGACAGTGGGAGTCACACAGGCTGGTGGGAGTAAGAATCTAAGAAAGGGAAGGAGGGAGGGTTGGAGGAGGGGGAAGGAAGGTTAAAATGCAAAGGACCTAGGGTGGTGCTGATTGCTGTTCAGCTCCATGTCATCATCAAACTCGGTTGAGGAGAGCCGCAAGTAAGGGTGGAGCAGTGTGACAGTCTGGAAGCATGAGGAAAGGTGAGTAGACGTAAGAGCGACAAAGAAGTGGCAGAGATGGTGGGCCGAAAGAGAGATTTGAGAGTCCGATATCGAAGACACAGACATAGAGGGGCAGGGCGAAGCTGTAACTAAGCTGGCTGAGTGAGCGTGGAGGATGGCGGACAGTGAAGGACAGGGGAGAATACTGTGAGCACCACATGCTGGCTTATTATGCTGTCATCTGTATGGATGAAAGAGAAAGGCCATTTCAGAAATAGGATAGTCTTTCCTTCTTGGCCAAACAGTCCACATGCAGAGATAAAAATTGTATTTAATGAAGGTATTTAGCATAACACTAATCATCTCTTTTTACTTTGAAAACAGAAAAAAGATACAGTGCATATTTTATTAAAATGCTCGCCTTAATCTGCTTCAAAATGCAGTCACCATACAGACCGGCTGGCTGAGCCATTTCCAGGGGAGAACTATGGACTTGTTGTAAAGGCCATTTGATTAGCCTGGACATAACTGGCAATATTCTTTTTTAAATTTCCTTTGCAATGCCTGATGTTTTATGACAACTTTCTGCTCTGCTTACTAAGAAAGGTTGAGATGAAACCAAACTTTTTTAACCTCTCTCTTGTTTAATTGCTTCCTTCCCTGTTGTGACTAGTTTCTTTTTGCTTTTGTTGTTCCCTCGCATTTATTTTTGTTAATTACCTTGCAGGTTGTTACCCAAGCAGAGCCTCTGGATCCCAGAGAAGCTGCAGCTTCACCCCCAAATACAGACTTTGCAGCCTTCTGAGCACCATCAGAGCCTTCCACTGAAGACTCAGAATGAGAGCGTTGGACCACATGTCCGAGATGTTCTCTAACAACTAGTTAGACCTAAGGTCTTTGTTTCGATATTTTTCTTTGAGAGTTAAGTCTAGTATATGTAATATGGAATGATGAAAGAACTTGGACTTTAAGATTCGATGGATCTTGTATTTTTTTTCTAATTATGACTTCTACAGAAAGTTATTTAACCTTTCTATGCTTCAATTACCTGTCTGTAAAAAGGGGGTGACAATAATGTTCATCTTCCACGTCTTAGGACAATTAGTGAAATAATGTATTATGATAGCTGAGTAAAACAAGCATTCAATGAATAGTAATGTCCTCCTCTAACTTGTTCAAACAGGTAGATTTCATTTTTTAAACTAATAGACAGACATCATTTGGGTCTTTTGTTCCACTTTGTTTATGCTTCTATGGCTCGTGGGAAATTGAAAATTTGTTCCCAACCAAGCTCTCATCCTAGTCTCCATGTCTGCTTTAGACTTTCATCCTCCAACTTTCCTTTAAATTATCTTTCTTTTTTTCAAATAAGTCATTAAATTCCCCTTTTCTAATGCACTTTGCAATTGGCATTGCTTCAAATAATATGCCACTCTCATCAATATTAAACTTGCAAATGAAAATAATTTTCTCTCATTCCTAAATTTTTAAAGTACAATATGGATGATGTGTGTCTCTTTGAAAAGTTTTTCGTGAAACGTTGCTGATGTTTTCTTTCCGTTTGGTCTTCCCTTAGCAGCAGGGGCATTCCAACCTGTGTCACCAATCATTATCAGTGAGTGACAATTGCTACATCTTACAGTGGGAAAAAACACTGAAATGGAAGTGAAGAGACTGGGTTTTAGCCCCAGCTTTGCTATCAACCAGCTGGGAGAAGGTGAACTAGCTCACTAAATATTCTGCTATATTGAATTATTAGAACAGAATTGCTCTTCCCAATAGTCTTGAGCACAACATTAACATTCTGTTAATTAAGAAAAAAAAAAAAGAAGAGTGTTTCATACCAGATTAAACAGAACAAAATGTTTCTCAACTGCAGAACTTCTCAGGGCCTTGAGTATGCTAACGAATATGATGAAACTTTAGAAAAATGTATATGCTGGATTTCCCAAATTTTCGAATCAGTAAGTACTATTTCATGATATTACTACTAAGAAAACAGAAGACAATTTAGGAAATTCTGCATGAGATAGTTTCTAAAGTCCCTTCCCCTTCCGTAATGCTGACTACTGATTGATTGTTTGATGTTTAAATAACATTGAATTAGTTCTTGCTATGTACCAAACAATGTAGTAGCACTGGAGCCCTGGTCACACTGAGAAGAAAGATATATTCTCTTCCCACAAAAATTTAGTAATCTAGTTAGGGAGAATATGATACCAGAGTTATTAAAATCCAAATCATTTCTTAATTTTATTCATCTCCCCTCCTTGAAGATAGGTGAAACTATGTACGTGTAGAGTGAGGGTCAGTCAAGCCTCTTTGGTGACAGTGGGTTGTTTATGCCAGCAAAGGAAACCCTTCTGCTCATTCCCACTGCTCTCCTAGGAGAGACACTGCACTACCACTCATTTTAGTGATCTCTAAAGGGAGGGGTTGTTGCAAGGGATATTCTCCTACATAAAGAGATCTCACAGACAACAAGAAAAATACAAATACCTCATTAGGGAGAATAAGTACAGAAAGGAAACTAAAAATCTGCAAAAATAGAATAAACCTTGAAATGAAATGAAATATAGCAATAGTATAGTATAACACAGTATGATATATGATATGATATGATATGATATGATATGATATGATGATATGATATGACACATGCACATACACCAAGCACCATGCTGGGCCCTGGAAATGGAAAATTACAAGATTTAAGGGAAGACAGAAAAATGACTGATAGATTTAAGGGAAAGAAAGAAAAAGAAAAATGACTAATAGATTTAAGGGAAAACAGACACGTAGACAAACAATTATAAAACACTATGGTAATGTTAAGATAGAAAGCTCCAAGCATCCTCCTGGAGCACAGAGAAGTTCTCTCTCTCTGGACCATGCCCACAAAGGCATCCCAGGAGAAGGAGTGTCTTAGCTGAGTCTTGAAGGACCCAGACCTACAAATAAGGGAAACAAGTCTAAGCCAAGTATTTGTTCTTTTCTGTGGTATTATCTAAAAATAGTACTGCCCAATAGGACCCAAAACTTATGAAAGTTAATGATTGTCTCTTCCAAGTAGAAATAAAGGGTGTCTTCCTATTCTTTGACCTTATTCCTAAAGCTTCCCTTTGGATATTTACTTTGTCTATATACTATTAGTCCCTTTGCATAGCCCTAAATTTCTTAATTTACCTGTGTTCTAATAAAGGACCATAGTGAAGTGTGTTTAACAGATTGAGGCATCCTTGTAGATATACTATCACATCCTCTTGACCCACCTGACTTTAACCAAGGAATACTGAACAGTTATGTGCATTCTGCCACATCTCTCTGCTTGCCTACTCCTTAAGCAATAGAGACCACTCACCTATGCACAGGGACCGCCCCAGAATGGGGAGGTGTTAACGTCTCCAAGCTCAGCCTCCAACCCATGGGGAACAAGAGGTGGCAGAATGCTTCAGTCTCTCTGTCCCGAAGTGGGACAAATCTGATATGCATTCTGCACAGCTCCTCAGAGGACCACCAGCAAAATTGCATCCCACAGGTTAATACACTCATCAAAGCATCATTGATTGGTCTTCCTACCTTTCACTCTGTGGTATGCAGAATGGTCCTCCAAAGATGTCCACATCATAAACCCCAGAATACATTAATATATTAACTTATGTGGCGTAAGAGACCTTGCCAATATGATTGAGTTTAAGGACCCTGAGATGGGGAGATTATCCTGGATATTCCAGGGGGGCCCAAGCTGATCACAGGAGGCTTCAAATGCAGAGAAACTTTCCTTACTATGGTCAGAGAGAGATGTGACTATGGAAAATGGTCCTAGAAAGGCAAAGTCATTGGCTTTGAATATGGCAGAAGGATTCATGAGCCAAGGAATATAGGCAGGCCTCTAGAAGCTGGAAACGGTAAGGATTAACACAGTCTCCCCTAGAGCCTCCAGAAATGAATGCAGGCTACTGGCACCATGATTTTAGCCCCATGAGACCTCTGTTGGACTACTAACTACAAAACTCTAAAATAATAAATTTGTATTGTGTTAAGCCCCTACGTTTGTGGCAACTGGTTATAGAAGCAATAGGAAATAAATATGCCTGTCTCACTTTTCTATTTTTTCACTTCTGTTTTCTAGAATATTCTCTGAAATAAACTACCTGCAGCCAACTCTTTGTCTCAGGGTTCAAGTAGCACAAAGGACACACCCTTTATTGAGGCAATAAGAAATGTCAGTTGTTGGGGACACTGCCATATTTGAATAATGATGACTGTCCTCTGAGGGCCAAGGTAGAGAGCAGGAGATGCTGTCATGGAACAGAATCTATAGTTTCAGTGGAGGCGATCAGCTTCCAAAGTAGCAGAAGCCAGAAGACACTGCAAAGGTAGACGTAAGTACTATAATGGGCAGCTAAGCCAAAGTGGTAAACAACGCACCTTGGTCTATCCTGATCTATCATGATGACTGATAGATCATTATTTTAGGGATGAGATAGATGGGCAGCTGACTGGGAATTGCTTGATTTGTAAAACAAGAAAAAATTCAGAGCTGGCAAAAAGAAGGTTAAAATCTACTACTTTAGTAAGGCATTGCAATTTCTTGCTCAGTTCCCATACCTCAGTCAAATCTCGGATGCAAGAGCCATTGATTGAAGCAGACTTTTTCTTCTTGAGGAAGTACCCTGACCATCACTGCAAATATACTCAATAAATATTCCCCCAATACTTTCCCAAAGAGATGGGATGTTGTTTATCAGAGTTACTTCTAACTGAATAAAGGGGAAAATTCAAACTTTTTGAGAGCTGTTATATACAAGGCTTGAGGTAGCAATAATACCTGGGGGTCCCAAATTCCATCATAAGGGTTGTCATGGACATTTACTGGGGCCAAGTGATAAATGGAGTCCTAAACCAACACATCTTAGAGTCACTGCAATGGTTCTGTGAACCAAACCAAATATTTATTGGAAGAAATCAACAAAATCTCTGGTGCCTTACTATTCCTATTGCTCTAATAATAATTCTTTTTAATCCCCATCAGTAAAGAGAAGTAGAAGTAGTTAGCTTTCATATGGAGAAAACAGCAGTTCACATTCGATGTCTTTCTCAGGGGCTAATGTTAACTCCCATGCTCTTTGTCACAACATAGTGTCTGACTGTCTTAAAATTCTGCAGGACACTGACTGTCTTAAAATTCTGCAGGATGATACATTAGTCCAGTGTTCTGATAACTTCATGTTAAGCAGAAAGTGGCAAGTACGCTGGACACTCTGCCAGCATATTTGCATGTCAGAAATAGGAAATAAATTTATAGGTTCATCATATTGGTAAGTTTTGTATAAGTCCATTGATCTGAGACATGCCAAGACAACGTCTCTTAAGTAAAGGATAAATTATTGCTCCATATACCCCCTGACATTGAGGTATAGAGCTTATTGGAACTACTTAGATTTTGAGGCAGTGTAAGTCATAGTTGAGAATATTACCCCAACCCATTCTCCATCAGGTGACTTAGAAGGTTATCAGTTTTGAGGGGGACCCAAATCAGTAGAGGGTTCTGTAGCAGGCCCAAGCTCTAGTTCAACCTTCCCTGCCTCTTAGGTCATAGGATCTTGCAGATCCAATGGTGGTAGAGAGGACACTGTTTGAGTCTTTGGCAAGTGCCAGCAGAAGGGTCCTAGGGTTTTAGAGTGAGGTCTCATGTTCTACAGCAAAGGACTGCTCATCACTTGAAAACTAGGTCTTGGCATGCTCCTTAGCCCTAGTAGGGACTAAAAGCTTGATCGTGCAATATCAGTGACTATGCAATATCAGTGACCGTCAGATCTTCAAGGTCATAATGCTGAGTGGGTGCAAGAGCAATTCCTTATATAGTGGAAATGATCCATTGGGGATCAAGCCCATGCTGGACCAGAGAGCATTAGCAAAATACATGAAAATGTGGCTCAGACTCATTTCACCTATCACTATTGAACTGATATTGCTTCCTCACTTTCTACCTAAGAACTCAGGAATTTTCCTGTGACCAGCTGATGAGGGAAGAAAATTCTCAGCCCTCACTTAATGGATGGGTTGGCTCAGTATATTGGTGCAAGCCAAAAATGGACTGCTGCTAAATTACAATCCCACTCAGAGTTGGCCCTAAAGGATAATGGTGCAGGGAAATCCTCTCAGCAGGTAGAGCTGCAAACATTTCAGGTCATCAAATTTATATGAAGGAAGAAATGGCCTGGGAAAATAATATAAACAGACTCCAGTGGCTTGGATGGTTGATCAGGAGCCTGGAATATTAGGAGAATGGAGGCAGAGTTTGAGGGGTGAAACATGGATGGACTTGTGAAATGGCACAAATTGGGAATATATCTGTGCTCATGGCATTGCTACCCAGAGATCAAACTTCATAGAGGATATACTTATGAATCTAATGGTCTGGACATCAGTTAGGCTCTATCTTTGGTCAGCCCAAAGATGGTATATAAGACAACAATGAACAGAGTACCCCTAGTGTTTGAGATGAAAGCTATTCATGGACCTAAAACATGAGCACCCTCTCACCTATGCTACTGCTGAAGACTGACCTATCAGCAATGGAGACCAAACCTTAGGGAAGACTTCTCCCCTGAACACCTGACTTATACAGCCAACTTCCTCTTGATAGTTCCACATACATACTGAATAAACATCTCAAGAAGGAAGGAATGATGGAAGGAAGGAAGGGAGGGAGGAGAGTGTAATGCATTAAATAGTATCTCCCAAAAAGATTTGTCTAAGTCCTAGGTCCAAGGTTTGTATCTCTGGTACCTATGATTGTGACCTTATTTGGGAATAGGGTCATTGGAGATGTAATTACGCAGTTAAGTTAAGGATCTCGGAATGAGAACATTCTAGATTTGGGGTGGACCTTATAAGAGAAAAGAGGGGGAGATTTGAGACACAGAGATGCTGACAGAAGAGACAATGGGAAGATAGAAGAGAGTGGAGTCACGCTGCCACTAACAAAGGAATACTTGGAGCTACCAGAAGCTGGAAGGCAAGGGAGGATCCTTCCCTAGAGCCTTTGGAAGGAGCATGGCCTCACCTTTATTTCAGACTTCCAACTTCCAGAACTGTGAGAAAATAAATTCTTGCTGTTTTAAATCACCAAGTTTGTGCTAATTTGTTGCAGGAGCCGTAGGAACCTGATACAGTGGGAAAGAAGACAAATAAGCAAGAATTGCAAATACTTTATAAGAGCTTCATCTTTGATATAATTAATAAATTGAGAGATAGTAAGTGATTGCAGAGATTCCTTCTAGCCCAAAACATTCATGAGTCTAATCAAGGTCTTGCACTAAATATCTACTGTATTTTGAAGGAACTAAGGAAAGACCAGGGAGATGGAATTCTGGTACGCTCCCTCAGCCCTGCTACCTTGAGGTTCACCTGCAGTATGGGGTGTGTATACTGACTGGGTAAATCTTTTCTCCAGTAATGGAAATATTGCATTGTTCTGTGGAAGAAGTATATGTGGGAAATTGCTCTGCAAGAATGCAGTGAAGACTATTTGGGTTTTTTAAATTTTTTTTTATTATATTATGTTAGTCACCATACAGTACATCCCTGGTTTCTGATGTAAAGTTCGATGATTCATTAGTTGCGTATAACACCCAGTGCTCCATGCAATACATGCCCTCCTTACTACCCATCACCAGTCTATCCCATTCTCCCACCCCCCTCCCCTCTGAAGCCCTCAGTTTGTTTCTCAGAGTCCATAGTCTCTCATGCTTCATTCCCCCCTCTGATTACCCCCCTTTCTTTATCCCTTTCTTCTCCTGCAGTGAAGACTATTTGATTCAAAGTAGTTAACACAATTTTTGTATGTATAGAAGAAAGAAAATAGATTTTATTGTAGTCCTAATGCAGCAAACATCGAAGAAAATGGAAAATACCAATGAATGTAATTCAGGTCTAAAATATACAGAGAAGTGAACTTAATAAGCAAATTGGCCTCCGGCCCTAACATTAGGTTTCAGTTCTGCAGGTAGAATAATTATGTTTAAAAAAAATCTAACATTTTTGGTTCTCAACTTTGTTAATTAAGCAGGAAAGTTGGAGGTAAAAATTTATTCTACTGGTTCTTAGGCAGAGAGTGTTTAGAGCGTGCATCTCAGAAACTCAAATACTGAGACAGACAGATGTTCTGGTACTTTTTGAATGTCGATATTCAGGCGTAAGTCATACAGATTCACTTGCTTATATGTGATTTTATTAACTACACATTTTTGCTACCACAATCACTCCCTGGTGAGCTCATCTAAGTTTCATGGCTTTAAAATACCATCCTACTGCTGACAACTCTCAAATCTATATCTCCAGCTCAGACTTCTTCCCTTAACACCAGACTCACACATCCGACTGCCTCTTGACATCTCCACACGTGTACTGAATGAACACCTCAAACTTAACGTGTCCAAAACCCCTGATGTCCCCCTTAAGCCTGCTGCAACTGCTCACTTCTCTGCATTCATTCTCATCCCCATTTTCCTCTGGCATCCCACACTTGATCCTTCAAGAAATTCAGTCATCTCTCCTATGGACTCTGAGAAACAAACTGAGGGCTTCAGAGGGGAGGGGGGTGGGGGAATGGGATAGGCTGGTGATGGGTAGTAAGGAGGGCACGTATTGCATGGTGCACTGGGTGTTATACGCAACTGATGAATCATCGAGCTTTACATCGGAAACCAGGGATGTACTGCATGGTGACTAACATAATATAATAAAAAAAAACATTAAAATAAAAAAAAGGAATTCAGTCATCTCTCAAGTCAGAACACATCCAAATTCTGATCACTTCAACCATGGCCACCCTAAGTCAATTCCATCATCCTGACTTGAATCTTGCAATAGTTTTCCAATTGATATTTCTGCTCCCACCCTCCTACAATCTAATTCTCAACTAGACGCAGGAAAGATCCTTTTAAAACATAGGTGAGATCATGCCATTCTTTTACTCAAAGTCCTGCAGTTTCTTTCCTTCTCACTCAGAGCAAAAGGCTCCCCTTACCTACTTCCCTGAACTTGCCTGAAGCTACTGGATCCCAGCCCATCCTCTCTTGCTACACCAGCCTTCTTCCTCTCCTTGAGAACAGCAGCAAAGGTTCCTCTCAAGGCTCTTGCTTGCCACTGCTGTTCCCTCACCTGGAAAGTTCTTCTGTTAGTCCAAGTCTTCAAAGAGGCAGACACCAAGACGGGATTAAATGTGCCTGGATTTTATTAGAGGAATTCTTATGATGCAAGTCTGACCCTGGTGAGGGGGACAGGGAAGGAGGGTTGGGTGGTGGCATCCTAGAATGCCACACACACTATGGAAGTTTCCATAGAGCCCTAAGGGAGTTCTCAAGCCAAAGCCTGGAGAGTACTAGGTGTCCCAGAAATGGGCCTGCCTTGATGCAGAAACCCTTGAACCTTGTGGAAGTGAGAATTCCACCCCCCCCAAGGATGTTCATATCCTCATCCCTGGAACCTGCAAGTATTACATTACATAGAAAAAAGAGGTTTTGCCAATGTAACAGAGGTTAGAGAACTTAAAGTAGGGACACTCTCCTGAATTGGGGACAAATCTAACCACACAAACCTTAAAAGCAAAGAACTTTCTCTGGCTAAGGTCAGGAGAACTGTGACAGAGGATAAGTCAGAGAAATTCACAACATGAGAAAGACCCGCTGTACTGTTGCGGAAATGCAGGTGTTCTTCAGGAGCTGAGAGAAGCTCCAGCAGACAGCCAGCAAGGAAATGAGGATGTGGGACCTTCAGCCTCACTGAACTAACTCTGCTGAAGACCTCAGTGGGTTACGAAGCAAATTCTTCTCCAGAACCTATACACAGAAGTCCAGGGCTGCCTGCACCTTGATTTCAGCCCTGTGAGACCCAGAGCATTGGAGCCAGCCAAGCCCATCCAGGCTTCCAAGCTACAGAAACTGTGAGATAGTGAAGTTGTATTGTTTTGAGCTGCAAGGTTTAGGGTAACTTGCTCTAGTAGCAATAGAAAACAAATACTCCCTGTAGCTGGAGGTCCGTGAGGTACATTCTGCAGGCCTCCATTCCATCCTATTTAGAGGGATAGCCCAACCCCTTACTCCCTAGCCCTTCCCTGCCTTACTCTCTATAGCATGCATATATCACTTTCTAATACTCCTTATCATTTTCTGATTGGTTTGGCTTATTGCTGCTTCCTTCCAGAAGGACAAAAATTTTCATCCGTGTGCTCACTGGTGGGCCTCTGACAGTGCCTAGAACATAAAAAAAATGCTCTTTAAAACTGAAGGAATGAATATTAATGCTAGTGGATTTGCTTTTGGTTTGGATTATGGCAGCATGCAATTGAATGCATAGGGTGTGGGTCAAGAAGTCCAAGTACAGAAAGATATAAGGCTAGGGGCGCCTGGGTAACTCGGTCAGTTAAGCATCCAACCCTTGATTTTGGCTCATGCCCTGATCTCAGGGTTGTGATATCGAGCTCCGCATCCGGCTCTAAAACAGGTATGGATTCTTGAGATTCTCACTCTCTCCCCTTCTGCCCCATCCCCTGAAAAAAAAAGAAAGGAAGATTTAAAGCTATAAAAATAGAATATCAGTGCCATTGATCTGCTGTCTTCCTCCCTAGGATTTATGTGGTCACTGATCATCTGAGCGATAGCATGTCCTATGGGAATGCTCATAAATTGACTAGTAATTTGCTGTGAGGGACACCTCCTACGAATGTTTGGCTCACTGATTGGCAAGAAGATGGCTAGCCCCTTCCCCTCTCTTCCCTCCTTGGGTATCCTGGAGCTACCCACTTAGTACAAGAAAGCTGGTAAACCCTGACTTTGGCATTTTATAGTTTACAAATCACATTGACACCTGTGATCTGGTTATTTTAATGAGGTCATTCACTCAGGTCCAAGTGATACAATCTCCAATTTAGAGATAAACTGAGGCTCAGAAAGACAGCCATTTGCTCAATGTTATGCAAATAATTAGAAGCAGAGCCTAAACTCAAACCCATAATTTCCAACTTCAAATTCCATGTTGCTCATTGATTGGTTTAAAAATGATGAATGAGAAAGAAGTCATGTGGGAATGGAGAAATCAGTTTAAGAGAGCTAACTGTAGTAGAGTAAGAAGATTTTGAGAAGAGGAAAAAAAATTAGGGCTTAATAAATTTAGGAAGAGTACCAAAAAGTTCTATTTTTGAACATGCCTAAAAACAGACCACATGCATTTAAATATGTACACAATCACTGGTGACTCACCCATATATTTTATTAACCTGGACGTGACCCTGGGAAAATCCTAATGAAAACCATGACTCTACATGCTCCTTTCTCAATGCACTGGGTACAACATGAGGAGAGAATGAGAAGCATTGCTGAAGTCAGAACATCTTAAATTATCATCTCACCTCAAGGTCACTGTGGCTTACACCTGACTAGAGGAGAGCATCAGGTACAAATCACCAGGCTTTCCTCATATCCCATGCTGACCACAATTCAGTCTTTCTTCTAAAATGGAGGTTGCTGTGGGGCGCCGGGTTGGCGCAGTCAGTTAAGTGTCTGACTCTTGGTTTTGGCTCAGGTCCTGATCTCAAGGTCATGAGATCGAGCCCCACGTCTGCTTTAGATTCTCATTTTTTCCTTCTGTCCCTCTTGTGCTCTCTCTCTCTCTCAAAATAAATAAAGAAATCTTGAAAAAAAAATAAAATGGAGGTTTCCATGATTGTTCCTATAACATGGACGGTTAAAAAAACACGGGGGAGGGACAATTATAAAATTAATCATTTTATTGGTCATTTTAGAAAATTTGAAAAATATAGAGTAGGAAAAATATTGCCCAAATTGCCACCCTCTAGTCTCTGCCTATTAACATTTTAGTATACCTCTGTCCAATTCATTTTGTGAATTTTTGCACATTATAAATAAAAGGTTATAAATAAAATTGAAGTACTTTAAATTCTCCCTCCCTAGATCCATTCTCCTGTTTCCCCAGACGCAATCACTTTCAAAACTGTGACACATATCCTTCAAGTCAATATTTTATATTTTTGTTACATACATATTTGCATTGTATTATTTTTGTTTTTAAATGCTTGCGTAAATGCTACCATACTGTTCTAAAGCTTTCTTCCACTCAGTTGTTTTTCATTCAACCTATTTTGAAAATCTATCTTTATCATCAAAGGTAAATATATTGCTTATGAATTTTAACTGCTAGATAATATTTCATTATATGACTAGACCACAATTTATTTATTCCTTCTGAATAACATCTAGTTCTTTTCAATTTCTTCTCTTATATTTAAAGAACACTACAGTGGATATTCTTAAAATATGACTTCCTGGAGCACATTTGCAAGAATTTCTCTGGACAATATTTTTAGAGGAGAAATTGCTGGATCTTAAGGTATGCACATTTTTAGTTTCACTTGATATTGCCAAATTACTCTCCCTGTAATGGGTGTACCAATTCACCTGCATAAATGAGAGGTCTTTTCTTCACATGCCTATCAACATTTGGTACACACACACATACACAGACCCATGTATAAATGCACACACACACATATATACATATTATACATCTACACATACATGAATATTCTGGATATGAATTTTATATTATGTTTCAGATATCTTCTTTCAATCTGACACTTGCCATTTAAACTGGATTATCATACAAGTTTTAAATTTGATTCCAGTCAAATTTATCAGTCTTCTGCCCTAAGAATTGTGCTTTTTTATGTCTTATCCAAAAAGTCCCTTTCTTGACTCTCAATTTGTTGTTCGATAGTCACTGTTTGCCTTTCCAGATTCACCCTCTGCCCTTCTCTACTCTGTGCTCTGTGCCAGCTAGACTCACTTAGCCTCTAGCCTCCGGTTGAGTTTGGCCAATAGGAAACATCTGCAGATCGAGAGGCAGGAAGTGAGAAAAACTGAGGTCTGTATATTCCTGATTTATTCCTTGCCATATGAAGGTTTAGCAATATTGCATTCCTCTCTCTCAGGTCAAGTGCCTGCTGAGTGGCCCTTTTCTGCAGCTCCTGCTTTCCCTTAGCTGGTTCCCTTCCCATTCCCCTTCAGGCCTAGGGATTGTAACAGGACCGTTGGCTGTTGTCAGTCCCAGAATGCTTCATTATCTCGTGTTTGTTTTCCTCAACTGTCGCCACAGGTTTGTAAATGGTCTAGTCATTAAGCTCTCTTCAATTACCACTTTTGAGCGACTACCTGTTTCCTGCTCAGACCCTGATCAATATAGTCATCAATATTTTCTTATATATGTTCTTCTAATAATTTCAATGCTTCTTTAGAGTTTGTTTATGTACATCATACGGTATGAGGTCAGGAACTAATTTAATTTTTCATCATATATATGGAAAGCCATGTGTCCAACATCATTCATTGAACAGTTGCAGGCTTTGCCACTGACTTACAGTGCCTTTTCTGTCATACACCAAGGTAACACATACACTTGGGTCTGTTTCTAAGTAATTTATTCAGTTCCAGAGAGGCAAGACACTTAACCTCTCCATGCAGATGGTACTAGTATGTACTTCATATTGTCGTTGTTGTGAGGAGTGAGTGAGTTCATACTTATCTGTTACTTTGATCAGTAGAGGGCACAGAGTAAAAGCTAAAAAAAAAATTCAGCTATTAGTGTTATCATTAATATTTGCAGGTCTTTGCATGAATCCTGCATTATTTTAATGACTCCTGTTTTATAATGTTGGTATCTGCTAGCCCAAACCTTTTTTCCTGTTTTATTTTAGATTAAAATTTTCTTAAATATTTTAAGCATTTTTCCTTTAAAATTACAACAATTATTAAAAATTGTTAGGAAGAATAATTTTTAATGGTTGAATATTAGTCCATCATATGTACATACCTTAATTTATCTATTTTCCTGATGTAGGACTTGTCCCAGCTTTTTACTGTTGTCAGTAATGTTACGACAAATATTTTACATAAATTTTTATTCGCATTTTATATTATTACTTTAAGATAGAGCTTTTTTTTATTTATTCAACAGAGATAGAGACAGCCAGCGAGAGAGGGAACACAAGCAGGGGGAGTGGGAGAGGAAGAAGCAGGCTCATAGCAGAGGAGCCTGATGTGAGGCTCGATCCCATAACGCCGGGATCACGCCCTGAGCCGAAGGCAGACGCTTAACCGCTGTGCCACCCAGGCGCCCCCTAAGATAGAGCTCTTAAAGTAGAATTACTGAGTCAACATGGGTGGAACTCAAGTTGCTAAGGGTATTGGAGACCAGATATTTTTTATACTTTTGAAATAATAAATTGTTTCAAAAAATCTGTCAGGCTAGTAGCTTCTGGATTTAATGTGTGGTATGACCAATGAATCCCATAATTATATGTTCACTGCTGTACCTCTTTTGCTATCAAAATTAGAGGCAATGATATATGGAATTGTATGCCGGTATTCAGATACTCCATAAGTCTTTTATGATGCAGGCTGAGATCTGCATAGAGAAAGGAAAACGTATACTCAGAATATGATTCAGTTCCAATAGGGAAAAATTGTTGACCTTTTCAGGACAGAAGGTAATCAACTTGTCACCAAGTAGCTGATTAGTTTCCTCCAAGACAGTAATGTACTGGAGGCTTAAAGTCAGTCTTTGTGGCTCATGAGTTGGACATTCAGCAGCAGTAATAGATTTATCAGCCTTGGTGAGAGAGCTATGGTGGTGGGCCCAGGTGTACTTCCACTCCACCGTAGCTACTCCACACATGAACCTACTGTGTAGCAGTGAGGCAGCCAAGGACAGATATTGACCATCAGTTACTGGACTAATTATTCAGTTCACCTGTATGTTAGTGTCTCTTCTATGGTGGATGCTCCCCAGTGGATGTTAACATGTGAGACCAAGACTCTTAACACTTTGTGCCAACTTTCATTGCTCTATCAACATGCATCCTCCATGACCTCCTTATGCCCAGTCTTCCAGTCTTACTCCTCTGAGCCCTAAACAACCATCAAAGACATTCACTGCCACCCAAAAATTCAAGTAAATCCTTGCATCAGGCACTTTTATTTCAACACAAAGTGGATGACCAAATGGTCATTAGGAAGATTTCTATTCACCATTATCTTTCAGAAGTACCCTTAAATGGGACTGTATTGCAGTGGTAATCCATTTCCAATTCACCAACATACTAGGCCATGAATCGGGCTCATTTTTTTCTTTTCCTCTTCCATCAGTCAGTCATAGGCAACCCCCCATTATCCATAGACATGAGCTAAGGGAGAGGCCCTGGTACAAAAATGGTGAGTCTGAGAACCCCTTGGGCCTGAACTCAGATGTATCACCTTTATTGCACAACAGGTTAAAACTGAGCCTTAAGTCTTGGTGGGTCTGCAGCACTCATCTCATGATGGCCAGCCTGGTCTGCATAGTTACAGGATGTCCCACGGTATACACACTCAATGTCTACTGGGGTCCAGAATAATATTGGGAGTAAGTTTTCAAATGGTAGATAGTTCTCTGCTGCAGATGACATGACCTTGCTCTAGAACCAGGAATCTGTGCTGTGACATTCCTACTGTGACTTGCCAGAGACTCCATGTGGCATTTTTATCTTCCAACAGACCCTTCTAGTGTGATAGGATCTGCTATGTCTATAGGGCCTGACTGGCAAGTACAGGTGTGATTTCAGGTGAATCCCAAGGCTCAACCTGATCCTGTAGAAAGGCCTGGAGTGTAAATAACAACACACAGTCTATTGTGTTTTCAGAAAGTAACCTGGCCTTTCATATTTCTATATCAGTCATTGGGTTGCTCCATGTTAGGGGAAGAATAAGTAAATTCTTGAGCACCTCCATCTCTCAGTTGTCATGTGAAGCAACTTGGTAGCCTCATAGTGGCTCTTGAAGAAAGGTGCAGGAGCTATTGAACAGGAGTGAGCACACTTAAGTAGAGGGAAGGTAAAGAGGCTCTTGGGCGGGGGGGGGGGGGGGGGGTCCCATCCATAGAATTACCGAAGACCCAAAGGTCTGGTAAATGTCAGATGCCACAGCAAATCCTCCAACCAAAACCATTCCCTGACACCAATAAAAACATGTATTAAACCCAAAAATCCTATCTAGCAAGCTCTATATTTCTATATAGGGTATATATAGATGCATATATATGTCAATCCCCTAGTTCTTATGCTTTTCCTCTTTTGACTTCTTGTTCATAAAGGAATTTGTTCCCTTTTATGCCTTGGAATTACTTTTCTTTATTCTAATTTAACAGATCATATTTGGTACTATTATTATTATTATTATTAAAAATCTTTAAGCCTCATGATATTCCATTTCCTAGGATTAAACCTAGTATTTTGGAGTGAAGTTGAAATTACTGATGGTATTTTCTCCAAAATAACTTTTGATTATGGTTGATTTTGCAAAGAATTCTCAGTAATTACCATATGCGACTCTGGTTTTGGAATGCTGATGGGTATTCCAGTGATACAATAGGAAACTATTTGTGATAATGACAACCATGAAAGAGAAGGAACATGTGAGCACAATGTCATTATAGAGGGATGAAGTTACTTTTGTAAAAATAGGACAAAGCAACTTGTTAAGTATGATAGACCCAAACAGATAAAAATGAATACACTTTTGGTGATAGGTATAGCTATTTTACAAGAAAAGAATTCTCTATTTTCATATAACTCTGAAGAAGATTATACAGTATTTAGGGTCATATATTCAGAAACGGTGTGACAAATATTATGACATTTTAAAAGTATAGTTTAGTCATTGGGCTAATCTCAAGTGAAAAATGAAGCGATTTGTTCTATTAGACCCAAGAGATCACAAAACCTAATTATTCCATTGCTTCCTCAGGCATAATCTCCATGTCTGTCGTTAGAAGCTAATTCTCTGAGGATGCTATTAGTAACTCACTTCTGCACTGTTTGTCCCACACTGGAAATAGTGCAGGTGTTATAAATGTCACTGTGTTTCCAAAGCACAAACCTCCATTAATCTTTTATATTTATGGTTTATAAGGAAATAGTGTTGCTAAGTGGTAATAGGATCTTACCAGGATAAGGTAAATAGGATACTGAGGATTTTTTAGGAACACTGTATACTTTCATGCCTCTGTGCCTTAGTGTGTGCTATTCCTTTGGCCCAGGTTCCTCTTTCTCTCTCTCTGCTATTGAATTTCTGCTTGTAGTCAAGGCCCAGATCAAATTATCAGCTCTCTGAAGCCTTCTCTGTATGTCCTCCCAGGTAAAAAGCACTCTCTTCCTCCCCTTTGTTTATGCAAGTATTTTAATACTTAACAGGCTCTGACCATGTGCTTCTCTCTAGTTCTGTACCTGCTTCTCATCTGTCTATTCTATTACATTTCAAACTCTTAAAAATGAACCCTACCCATTTTTGCTTCCTCGATACCCAGAACAATGCCTGGCACACAGTAGCTATTCAATGAGTGCTTACGCCGTGTGTTGTTATTTTTCTGAAGGGCTCCTTTGTTCCACCCGTGCCTTTGTCAGTACCTGTAATATGGATACTCTTTGCCAATGTTTGTAGAATCAAATAGAATCCATTTACATGTAAGACAAATATTTGATGATTAGTTCAATTTTCTTAACTCTCCAAATGGCACTAATAATAGTAGGCCGATGCTTATTTCTGTTGCTACAAGCAGTCCATAATGGCACTTACGAATGAATAATTGGCTTCTACTTTCTTCAATAAAAGCCTATAAACTGAAACCACTATACATGTATACTGGAACTGGACAATTAAGTAAATGGATGGTAGAAGGTAGGATCCAGGTTTCTCACTGTTGGAGTGGGACCTTACAGACAAGCAAGGGGAGAAGGCTAGAATGATCCATGTGATAACAGATTAGAACTACAGACATCAGTGTGAACTAATGTGTAGCTTAAATAGATGGAGATATATATATATATATATATATATATATATGTCATATATGTGTCTATATATGTATATATAGACACACACACATAAACAGGGGTTTGTGTGCACATATGCATTTCCTTGCTTTGTCAACTCTGAGGTCCTAGAAGTAAAACACCCCAGTAGCAACAAGCACATCTATTGCCCAGATCTTGATTTTTAATACCATTCTCCAAAATAGAAACCAGGCATCCTTGGAGAAATGGCTAATTACAGAACTGGAGAGGAAATACAAGATGAGCCCAGAGCATCTTACAGTGCCAGAAAGTAAGAAATTGCTCGAAAAACCAACAATGATGGGAATATGTCAAAGAGGCACAGAAGTCAATTAAAACAGCCTCTAGTAGCCAAAGTGGCAATAATTTGAGCAACAAAATAAATTAGCATTGGATTATAACCCAAAATAAAAAATAAAATCTCTAAGCCCATACCAATATAAATAAATGGTGGGTAAATAAATAAATAAACAGAAAAGACAGACTTTCTCTGTAGAAGAATTCCAATGATTTATGTTACTCCATTCGCAAGATAGTGGAACATGGTCCCTGGATCTTTAAGTGTGAGCTCTTCAGTGACTGCCTTCCCAAGAGTACAGTATGTAAAGGGGAAAAACCAGTGGAGACACCTGACAAGTAGTACCTCAGGCAGGTAGTCAGGAGCAACATCAACAGCGCTAAGTCAGGTGGATATCATGCTGTAATGAAAACGGCACTTTACCTCTGTGGGTCTTCTTTGATCTCTTTTGGGATCTTCTTTCTCAAAACCCATAACCCCAATCTAATCATGAAAAGGAAAATGCCAGGAAAACCCTCAAACAGGTACCTTCTACAAAATACCTGACCAGGATGCCTCAAAACTTTCAAGATCATCAAAAATAAGGGAAGTCTGAGAAAGTGTCCTAGCCTAGAGGAACGTAAGAGGATGTGACAGCTAAAATGAATGTGGCATCCTAAATGGAATCCTGGAACAGAAAAGGGACATTAGGTGAAAGCTAAGGGAATCTGAATGTACTTCTGACTTCAGTTAATTTTTTTAAAAAGCTATAAGTACATAATGTAGACCTGAAAGTACCAGAATGCAGGGTGGGGACTGGCATGTAGTGGACATTTAATGTGTATTAGACAAAGGGGTGTGAGAATGATTGGCTCTCCATTACATTACGTTTATGCTCCTCACCCAAACACATACAAACATATATTTATATCCATATATGTCTGTATATAGAATAAATA
The DNA here is from genome assembly GCF_017311325.1 of Ursus maritimus. Classification (NCBI taxonomy): domain Eukaryota; kingdom Metazoa; phylum Chordata; class Mammalia; order Carnivora; family Ursidae; genus Ursus; species Ursus maritimus. Next base: position 22,343,702 of record NW_024427107.1, read on the forward strand.
CTAGTAAGTAAAAGTAGATAAACAATTGTATACACTTCTGGTGTATTAGTTTGACCTTATTTTCAGCTCCTGAGCCCTTCATTTTTATTCTCCCTCTCTCATTTAACAGAATATAAGAATTTCTGTAGCCAAAGTGGTGACACAATTGTAGGCCTGTTGGCTTCTGCTTTTCTGTAAAGCTCAGAGATGAAGATGTAGAGAAAACACTAAGCCACTCTACTGAGAAAACAACTGCCAAGGATAGCTGCTGATTGCTTAACATCCCAGTGGCAAATGGCCATTCATTCACATCTTTCACTGGGATGTTGGACCCACCACTTTGCACAATCTCTGACCACAGGCAGCTCATTCTCTGTGTACTGAGGGATACGGATGGGTGAATGAGCAAATCAAAGTGCACCTGAAATCAAGGAAGGTTTAACCAAAGAGATCTGATTCAGATGAACTTGAAGGATAAGTAGGTATTCAGTCAGGAAGACCAACCATACTAAATGTTGAGAAAAAACAGACACATAGAAAAACGATTCATTCTGTGCTTCCACCTGAGGATGGAGAAGGGGGGCCTAGGAATAGAATTACCCTGCTAAGGAAAAATCAAGGCGAAACGGCAAAATGGATGAAGGTTGTTTTTGGTGCTTCCTGCTCTTAGGTGAGGTGAAGAGCGTTTAGGATCAGGTATAAGACAACCTGAGTTTATAGCCCAGCCCTACTGTTTATGAGTGAGTGAGCTACGGAAATGCTCTGTGCTCCGATTTTTCATATGTCAGATGGGATAATAGCAGTGCCTACTTGACCTGGTGAGAGAATCAATGAGATACCACACATGTCAAACACTTTGAGTCATGTGGGGCCCATAAGCATTAAAGACAAGTTGTTTTTACGTTAGTGCTGTTTTTGATAATACAGGACAGTCCTACTGAGGTGCTATGGTCTCTCTTGGGTGGCATTTTGGGACCTTCCATCAGAGCGTCAGTGGGACCTGCCTTTGGCCCCATAGAGGCTACCTTTTAGGCTTTACCCAAGCATTGAAAATGAATGATCTTTGTCTTTTATAAAATCCTATCCTTCCTGAGTTAAGAGGCTATCTCATAAAATAAGTTCTTACATGTTTTCAATCTAGACAATACATACATTGTATCATAAAGTGTTATATATGAATTTCTAAAGTTGACGGATGGTAAATGCTAGAGTAACCACAACCCTGAAGGAGTACATTATTGAGAATAACTGCATCTTCCAGAGAGCTAAGGGAGCAGTACCTCAAGATTCAAAACTTCTAAAATTGTATCAATTTCAAAGGAATATTATTCTACATGAAATATCCCTATTTTATCAAGAGTACTTTTTTATTTTTCCTTTGAGTTACAACTCAAATAACTGTTCCCTATAATATTTCAAACTCTAAGGGGAAACTCCTTTTGGCCCTATTGCAGACTAACAAAGAAAATTTCATTATTATAAATTCATAGAAATAAAGGATGAAGTATAACCAAATTTGAAAAAAATACGTGACTGAGCTAGAAAAAAAGAGAAAGAAATTTCCTGGTGCTAAAACTCATTGGCTAGAGTTGCAGCAACCCAAGGGATGTAGAGTCAGAAAGAGAGGGAGGGTCTAGGAACTGGGGTATTAATCAACATGCCAGGACAGAAGGTGTTACTTCGGGACTCCATCCATTCATGGTGTTTAGCTACAATTGAGACACCTGCATGTAACTGAGCTCTGAAATCTGCCCCCTCCCCAAAAAAAGAACGTGAAAAACTTGTTCTGCCAATACCTCTGTCCAGGGAAGTGTAGAAAGCTGCAGATGAAGAAGGAAATAAATATCTGAGCCATGTACCAGTAAACCTTACAAAATGCATAGTAAGGGAACCATCACAACAAGAAGTTACTGTCAAAAACTAGTCTGGATGTGGGCCAAGGCAGAAACAAATGCACAATCTCTCTACGTCATGCTTCAGCCCAAAGGACATGCGGTTCTCAAAAAAAAAAAAAAAATCCCCATTGAAGATAAACTCACCTTCCAAAATTATAAGATGTACAAGGAAATCATCCACTTTATGCAAAAGTCAATGGAAAGGAGATTAGACTTTCAGAACATTAATATATATAAAGTCACAAAAGTAGTTGCTTCTAGAATGCTAAAAATGCTTTTTAAATGGAAACATTATAGGGAAAAACAGGATTTCTAAGAAAATAAAACACATTTTCTTCAATAAAAAGGAATATCCAGGAATAAACATTTCAAGTATTTGGTATTAAAAACTGTGAATAAATCAGTTGTCGGTAAGATACAGTAGAAGAGAGAATTAATGAACTGCAATGTGTTTCTAAGAAAATTCACTGTAATGCAGCACAGTGAAAAAATAGATAAAAATATGAAACAGCTAAGAAGGAGAGTGTAAAATGAACAGGAATACTAAGACAGATGATAAGTGATAAACATGCAGAACTTTAAGATAGAAATCCTCAGATTAAAGAAAAAACACCTAGCCTAGTGAGAAAATAATAGTAGAAGTACAAAACATCAAAAACAATGAGAAGATTGTTAAAAATCACCCAGAGATAAAAGCTAGATTATCAGCAAAGGAGTATTTGTGCTGATGGCTATTTTCTCATACACAATAATAGAGGTTAAAAACCAAGGGAGTAAAGTCAAACTATTGAGAGAAAATAGCTGTGATCTTCCAATTTTAAAAGTGTCAAAACTACCATTTAAGAAATAGATTTTAAAAAATACATTTTTAGGCAAATATTTTTAAAAATACTAACAGATGTACTTTAGGAGTAAGTAAAGTGGCTGGGAAGGAGTAAAATAGGATGTATGGAGAAGGGGTGACAAAGGCATTAGAAAACATCCAGGAGGGGCGCCTGGGTGGCACAGAGGTTAGGCGTCTGCCTTCGGCTCAGGGCGTGATCCCGGCGTTATGGGATCGAGCCCCACATCAGGCTCCTCCGCTATGAGCCTGCTTCTTCCTCTCCCACTCCCCCTGCTTGTGTTCCCTCTCTCGCTGGCTGTCTCTATCTCTGTCAAATAAATAAATAAAATCTTAAAAAAAAAAAAAAAAGAAAACATCCAGTAAATCCAAATAAACATGCTGTAAAAACAAGAGCAAAGACTTATTTGGAGCGAGAGGATTTAAAAAGAATGTGGAATTGAAATATTTCCCAGCCATGGTACGGACCACAGGAAGAGCTGTAATTTGATTACAAGTATTCCAAAATACTTCCATAGTTCAAGTTGAAGCCAGACCTTTTGATTATTATTAGCTCTTTAGATGCAAGAATGCATGCCAAAATTTTAAGAATAATTATTAAATAAGTAAGAAAAGAATCTATAACTCTCAACCAGTTGATGGGTAAAATGGTAAGGAATAAAGAAAACTTGATCAATCCAATAGAAATGCTCTGTGATCCTACAATTCTGCTTCTTGCTACATAACCCAGAGAGACTCTGGCACATACGCAAGGCAGATGTAGACAGTGTATTCATTGATCATTCATCTCCATCAAGAGCAGAGTAAGTAAATTGTGGTAAGCTTATACAATAGAATATTATAGGCAATTAAAATGAATTAACTACATCAACATGGATCAAGCTGCAAAGGAATGTTGAGTATAAAAAAGTAGAACCATAGGTAAAAATGATACCATTTATGTAAACTTAAAACACCAAAAGAGATCTGGGATGTTTATGAAAGCATATATGCACAGGAGAACTATAAAATCATGCACAGGAAGTATTTATCCCCACATTAAGATAGTGGTTATCTCTGGGGAGAGTGGGAGGAAAGGTGGGAACAGGAATGTGGGTCAATGGCTTTCGTTCTATCCATGACACTTAAATCCTTTTGTAAAAAGAAAGCTTCAGGAAATATGCCAAAGTATTGACATTTGATATATCTAAATGATAGAAAGAGAGGTACCAGTTATATTTTCTGTACTTTTCTGTATGTTTAAGTTATTAATTTTAAAATATTAAAACAATTCAAATAATTTATAAGTATACATCTTCTGTCCCTCTCCTCTGGCAATTTTATCTTTCCATATTTTCTTTTGTTTGTGCAAGAACACATATTATTCTGGAACTTTTTTTGACTCAGTATATTGTAGATAATTTCTTTTTTTAAAAATATATTATTTATTTATTTGAGAGGGAGAGAGAGAGCATGAGCAGGGCAGTAGGGGGGCAAAGGGAGAGAGAGAAGTAGATTCCCTACTGAGCTGGGAGCCCCCGAGCAGGGTCGATCGCAGGACTCTGGGATCATAACCTGAGCCAAAGGCAGATGCTTAACTGACTAAGCCACCCAGGCACCCCTAGATAATTTCTTCTAGTCAATGCACACAGATTTACTTCATTCTTTGTATTTTTCCACAGCATGGATGTATCATAATTTTACCCCCTGATTAGCATATTAATTAGATTTCCAGGAATGTTTTCATTTGTTGGTTTGTTTGTTGTTTGGAGAGAAAATGCTACTAAAATAATTCTCTAATGAGTTGCTGCCTTCTTATTTTTGTCAGATATATTCCCAGAGTGAGATTTTGGGGTCAAAGAATATATATGTTTTACATTTTCATAATTATTATGAAATTGCTTGCAATAATAGCTGTAATATTATATAGTCCCAACAACTGTGCTTGAGAACGCTGGTTTCATGTATCCTGGCCAGCCCAGAAACTATCAATCTTTTCCATCTTTGGCATTCTAAACTATTGGTTTTTTTTTTTTTTTTTTTTTTTTGCATTTCCCTAGCAACTTACAAACTTGAACATCTTTTGCATGTTCACTGGACATTTGTGTTTTCTCCTTTGAGAATTGCCTTAATATATTCTTTGCTCTTATTAAAAATAACTTCATAACTTCTATATAACTCATTCATTTGCCCAGTAAACATTTATACAGCAGATAGTGGGGGTCTGGGACTAAGCACCAATGGCAATTAAGATACAGATTGGGGGCACCTGGGTGGCTCAGTTGGTTAAGCCTCGGACTCTTGGTTTGGGCTCGGGTCATGATCTCAAATTCCTGGGATCGAGCCCCATGTCAAGCCGTGCATCAGGCTCCATGCTCAGTGGGGAGTCTGCTTAAGGGTTCTCTCTCTCCCTCTCTCTCTGCCCCTCCCCCTGCTTATGCTCTCTCTCTCTCTCAAATAAATAAATAAATCTTAAAAAAAAAAGATACAGACTATACCTTCAAGGAGCTTACCATCTAGTACCAGAGACTTAGTGATAAAGTGCTACAAACAGTGCAAGAAATGTCTGTCTAAACAGAGTGCAATGAGCCGCCTTTGGAGAGCCAAGAAGGATAGGAAACCTTAATACAGCATGTTGATGCTTCCACTACTGGGTCTTGGAAATGAGTAGGTATTGGCCAGACATTTCTGTGCAAAAAGGAAGGCAATGCAAGTAGAAGAAGCTGTATAAAATCATGCAGATATGAACAGTGTAGATTAGTGCTCAGGAGTCGTGCCAGTGAGATAGGAAATCAGGAGTTGTAGCTTCCAGAAGAGAATGAGGAAGAGAAATTCGAAGTGCCTATAGCATATCCAGCTGGAGACATCCAGTGCATAGTTGAATAACTATGTCTGGAGTGTGGAAGAATGGTCTGTTAGAAATCCATTCTTGAGGGTCATCTACGTATAGGTAGCAGTTTGTCGTTCATTCTAGCAGTTTCGAAGCTCCACCAGCTCTCTGGGGTTTGTGGTATGTGGGGCAGTTTGTTAGCAAATTAAATGGCTTCCAACTACTATCTTTTTAAAGCTTTTGTGCTTACTTTATTGTTTGGGGTTTTTTTTTAATGTCTCTTCCCTTGCTTTTAAAACTCATTCTTAATGCTGTGAAGTACCTCTTATTATATTTCCTTTCCTGCCTACTTAGTAAAAAGCTCTGTACATAGAGATTGGCTACTCCTCCCCAAACTTTGGGATTGTGTGTATATGCTGATATCAGTATCTATTAATATATCCAACAGGAGGGGCATGAGGAGCTGTCTTGGTAAAATACTGAGATGTGGAAGTGTTGTCTTTTTTGTTTGTTTGTTTTTACTTAAATTCCAGTTAGTTAATACAGTGTAATATTAGTTTCAGGTGTACAATATTCAACACTTCCATACATCACCTCGTGCTCATCACACGTGCCCTCCTTAATCCCCATCACCTGTTTAACCCATCCCCCTACCCACCTCCCTTCTGGTAGCCATCAGTTTGTTCCCTATAGTTAAGAGTCTGTTTCTTTGGGGCGCCTGGGTGGCACAGCAGTTAAGCGTCTGCCTTCGGCTCAGGGCGTGATCCTGGCGTTGTGGGATCGAGCCCCACATCAGGCTCCTCTGCTATGAGCCTGCTTCTTCCTCTCCCACTCCCCCTGCTTGTGTTCCCTCTCTCGCTGGCTGTCTCTACCTCTGTCGAATAAATAAATAAATAAATAAAATCTTAAAAAAAAAAAAGAGAGTCTGTTTCTTCATTTGCCTTTCTCTTTTTTTACCCCTTTGCTCATTTTTTGCTTGTTTTGTTTCTTAAATTCCACATATGAATGAAATCATATGGTATTTGTCTTTCTCCAACTGACTTATTTCACTTAGCATAATGCTCTCTAGCTCCATCCATGTTGTTGCAAATGGTAAGATTTAATTCCTTTTTATGGCTGGCTGATATATATATATATATATCTGTTTCCATAATTTGGCTATTGTAGATAATGCCGCTATGAACATTGGGGTGCATGTATCCCTTTGAGTTGGTATTTTTGTATTCTTTGGGTAAATACCCAGTAGTATGATTGCTGGATCTTAGGGTAGTTCTATTTTTAACTTTTTCAGGAACCTCCATGCTGTTTTCCAGAGTGGCTGCACCAGTTTGCATTCCCACCAACAGTCAAGAGAGTTCCCCTTTCTCCACATCCTCACCAACACCTGTTGTTTCTTGTGTTGTTGACTTTAGATACTCTGACAGGTATGAGGTGGTATCTCACTGTGGTTTTGATTTGCATTTCCCTGATGATGAGTGATGTTGAGCATCTTTTCATGTGTCTGTTGGCCATCTGTATGTCTTCCTTGGAAAGTTGTCTATTCATGTCTTCTGCCCATTTTTAATTGGATTATTCAGTTTTGGGGTGTTGAGTATTATAATTTCTTTATACATCTTAGACACTAAGGAGGCTTTATCTCTTAAGAAGTTTGTAATTTACATCATGATTCTTATGTGTTTTCCAGGATAGATTAAGGGGTCAGATACTTGAGTTCTGGATCAGTGAAACTTTGCTATGTTTATAGACTCAGACACAATATCAGCGTTTTTAATCGCCTTCACTTTACAAATAAGTTATTTATGAATTGAATTTTTCAAGAAAATCATTTAAGCAATCACATTTTCATTTCAGACACACTTTAAGATGAATATTTAATAGCTCTATTTCTCTCATTTTAGCTTGAAGACTTTCTTTATCAAGCAGTTTATGATCCAGTACTAATGATGAAATGCAGATGGCACCCTCACTATTTGAAAGATGTCCATAACTGAATCCATAGTAAATTGAGTAATATTTTGTAATCAAATCAGTACCCCAAATTATTCTGATTTATGAATTCTAATCTGATCTCACAATTTCTTTTTATTTGGCATTACACTTTGTATTTCACTTCACGATGTCAAAACAAGATATGCATGTGGTTGCAAAGTCAAATAGACTGAAGAGTCTGCTGCTGCATCTTTCCAACCCACCAATTTGCTCTTTAGACACAACGCTTTGAAAACGTTTGTTTCTAGTTCCTTTGTGATGCCTCAACAATCTCTTAACTTGCTCACTAGTGCTCACTGCTCATTAGTGTTTGTGTTTTCTTAACAGCTTTAGACAGTGTCTACTGACATCCTACTGATAGATGAAGGTTTATCTCATATATATCTCCCTACTTCACCTTCCCTTTTTGCTTACCTCCCCATCATTCATCACTATTCACACTTCTTCTACTGAATGCCTCTGCAATTGTAAACAACTTATTAAATCTCTACTTCCTAGCCCAACAACCATAGCCAGTATCTCTTGACCTCTACTAGAAAAGATCAAGCCATTGATACACCACTTTTCTATCCATCTCTTCAACTTCAACCCATCTCCTTATTTCATATCTTCTGGGTTACAAAAATGGATATAACCTTTACATTCTTTCTTGTAATGCAATTAAGTCCCTGATTTGTCTATGGGTTAATTTTTATAATTGAAAGTTCAATGAACAGTTTAAAATGTATAATATTATGAATATGTAAATTTTGTTTCCTGCAAAGCCAAGTTGTGTGATTGGATTATATGTTTTCTACAGATCCAATGTCATGAGCACTGTGCCAAAGGAAACATTCTTATAGTCAGGTTCAAATGGATTCTCCTTTCTCTGTTCCACCACATGTCTTTACCATATTCCCAAGCTTATCAAAACTCTCATTCTATCTAATCAATTAAATCTCCTTCTCTCCCTAGGTCTGGATTGGTAAACCTTGGCCCCTTGCTCATTTCTGGATGAGTTACTCTTTATGTCTCAGTAAAACTATGATTTAGGGATTCTATGCCATTGATCTTCTGGTTTGGCACTTCTATCTCCTAAAGCCTATCTTGTCCTTTTTCATGATTTAGTTGGAACACTTCTTTAAATAACTTTAAAAATTGGTGAGCATCATAAAAACAGATACACAGACCAATGGGATAGAAGAGAAAGCCCCAAACAAACCCTCACATACATGGTCAAATGATTTTTAACAAGGTGTCAAAATTCAATGGAAAAAGGATAGTCTTTATAACCAATAATGCTAGGAAAACTGGATATTCATACTAAAAATGAAGCTGGACCCTTACATTACATCACATGCAAAAATTAATGGATCAAAATGAATCAAAGACCTAAACATAAGAGCTAAAACTATTAAATTCTTAGAAGAAACATATAAGGAAAGCTTCATCACATTGAACTTAAAAAGACACCAAAAACATAGGCAATAAAAATAGATAGATGTCATCAAAATCAAAAGCTTTAGAATATCAAAGGGCCCTATCAACAGATTGAAAAGACACCCTGCAGAATGGGAGAAAATACTTATGAATCATATAACAAGATACTAATATCCAGAATACATAAAGAACTCCTACAACTCAACAACAAAAACAACCCAATTAAAAAATAGGCAAAGAAAAAAAAAACATAGACAAAACCAAAGTGTTACAATAAAACCTTATATTTCAAATTGGGAAAAAAAATAGACAAAGAACTTGAATAGGCAGTTCTTCAAAGAAAATATACAAATGCTCAATAAACAGAGAAAAAGATACGCAACATCACCAAGAATTAGGGAAATAAAAATCAAAACCACAACGTGATACCACTTCATACCTCAGGATGGCTATTATAAACAAACAAACCCCAAAATAACACGTGTTGGTGAGGATGTGGAGAAATTGGAATGCTTGTGTGTTGCTGGTGAGAAAGTAAAACAGTGCAGCTGCTGTGGAAAACAGTATGGCAGTTCCTTAAAAAAATTAAACATATACCAGAAATTCCACTTCTGGGTATTATCCAAAAGAATTTAAATCAGGGACTCAAACAGATATATGTACACCAATGTTCATAGCAGTATTATTCACAATAGCCAAAAGGTAGAAATAATAAAACTTCCATTGACAGATGAATGGATAAGCAAAATGTGATACATACATGCAATGGAACATTATTCAGCCATTAAAAGGGGTGACATTTTGATACATGCTACAACACGGATGGACCTTGAAAACAAGTGCTGTAAACCAAACACAAAAGTTCAAATATTGTATGATTCCTCTATGAGGTACCTAGAATAGTCAAACTCATAAAGGTAGAAAGCTGAATAGTAGTTACCAGGGTCTGAGGGAAGGGAGCAATGAGTGTTGCTTAATGTGTATAGAGTTTCAGTTTGGGATGATGAAAAAGTTCCGGAGATGAATAATAGTGGTGGTTGCACCAAAACTGAATGTACTCAATGCCACTTAACTATACATTTAAAAATGGTTAAAATCATAAGTTGTATATTATGCCTATTTTACCGCAATAAACGATTACAATTGTATGGAAAAAATTAAGCTACTCAGAATAGTTTAAAATAATAAATGAAAAGAAAATATTTTGACTTCTTGAAAGTTTAAAAATCTCTTTAATTTTCCCTCAGATTTTATTGACAGTTTAGCCAAGTATAGAATTCTAGGTCTAAAATAGTTTTTATTCAGAAATCTGAAGACTTTTTGCCAGTAAGAAGTCTGATGACAACCTGATTCTTGTTCCATTTCTCTCAAAAGTTCTTAGAAATTAAGCTCGTGCTCTTAAAATAAAACGTACCCATTGAAGATCTAAGAAATTCAAGATGGCCTTTTCTCTTATGTTTTAAATTACAGATAAAGCTTCAGACTTAAGTTATAGGCATCTGATCCGTTAAAAAATCCAAAGATTGCTTATGGTATTTAAAAATAACTCATTCTCACTAACTTCAGAGCTCTGCAAGTAAGTAATACATATGAAACTATTAAGAAAAGATTTTCCATACGTATTCCAACAAGGAGTTTAAATCCTATATGGGTACTTGTTTCATTTTATGTTATGTTACAACTTAGAATAGTCAAGTCCTACTGCCTAATCAAGCATTATCGATCCTAATATTAAAAAATAGCATGAAACACCATGAAACTAATTGACTGAAAAGACAAAAAGCACTGTTGGGGCTGATTTTATCAAGGGAAACTGTGCAATATCTTTTGATACTGGAAATTTAATTAAAAGTAATATGTATTTCGATTTTTCTTTTTTTTTTTTTACATTGAGTGGCAAGACTGTCAAGCCTGAAGGCTTAAACACAAACCCGAAACAATTAAACTATATAATCAAAGCTAGACTTTTGAGGAAACTTTTGTCATATCCTTCTGCTCTGAGTTCATTTTCAGTAAAAGGAAGGCTAGTGATTTTAACCTTGTCGAGTAGTCCTCTAAATACGTATACATAATAGACATTCCAATCCAGACATTTATCAACTTATTTCTTTATATAATACTGCTTTTGTATTACTTATTGTACCAAAGAAACGTAGTCTTTTCTGCAACCAGAAAGTCAATGATGAACGCCCCTAAACAATACCAAGAAACATAAACAATATTACTGAGTATTACTTGTTCCTTAACTCTGTTTTCAATTTGTGTGTATTTTCAGATTGTTGGTTTCTGAATTTGAATTGAATTATCTTTGCTCCATAAAGCCATATAAGGTTTGGGGCCTAATTACCTTTGCATCTAACACCACAGCAGCACGGCCAGCAAGGTATGTTCCCATACCTGAATACAGAAACACAGCGATGTCTCCATGTGGGGGCTTCCTCACCACCGTTCCCTTGTTGGTCCTTAGGGCTCCAAGCACAACACATGCTTCTGTTGTGCAACAGTCTATTGAATTTTCTGCCTACTGGATTTAGTTTCACTTGATGTAATGCTATTACTTTTTTCCAGTGGTCAATGTTGTCTTACACATTTAGTAAACAGTCAAATTACATTATTTTGTTTTATGGAATTTCCACCTGCTTTTGAAATCTGGCAGCACTGAGACCGGAGAAAGAAAAAGGGACAAAAAGCAGTTAAATGCACCCATCTTACAGGGTCCACTGCATTTGGTACTGTTATTTTCTTTATACCTATAGCCCTCCTTGGAAATGGGAATTCACCCCATCATTACTTAGTTGTTAAACTCCCATCCCACCATAAACATAGACCTGCATCTTATTTTTTATGTGTGTGGAGACTTATAAACCATATAGTATATCTCACCAAATCTAAAGAACACTATAATCTAAGAAATAGGACACACATGTCACTTTTAACATTTTATATTCATGTGGTACTTCATATCTTATGAATCATATTTTATATATTTAATCACATTTGATCTTCAAAGAAATTGCATGAGAAGAAAATTATTAGTCTTATTTTACAGATGAGAAAACGGAAGCTCAGAGAAGTAGAGGGATTTGCCTAAGGTCACATAACGATTGACCGTCAAGGCCAGAAAGTTAACCCAGCCTTCTGAAACCAAGTGCATGCTTTTGCAAGTATCTAGCACCTCTTCTTCCCCGCGGTTCTTACCCACGTATTACAAGGGGGCAAGTTAAAAAGAGAGCAACAGTTCACAGGACTCTCAGTGTTTCAGCGTGTCGTATTTCAGAGAAGTGAGAAAAACAGCCCACAGCCTGACAATCCACACTTTCCTCGGGCTTGCACCAGCCTCCATTGTCAGCCTTATTACTCTCTAGCATCTTGCATGCACTTTTGTTCTAGCAACTTCTTTCCTAAGAAATGTTAAAAATTTAAATTGTTACCCAAATTTTGTTATCAATTCACTTTGACCAAATGCCCATTGTGAGTAAGCTACTTAGAGAACAAAAAGAGAATAGAAAAACTTATATTACTTCCTTACATTACTTCTGTGGTTGCTATCTTTACATAATATTATCTTTATTAACCTTTAATACACTTTCAAGATAGCTCTATTCTCTTCCTTTTTGCAAACAAGAAACCTGAAGCTTAGAGAAGCTAAGTAACTTCCCCATTCTCATGACAATGTCCTCAGTTTGTTTTGAATTTCATAGATTGAAATTTCAAAGCTAGTGATTTTTAGTTTTTTCTTTACCAAATTTCTCTTAAGTTGCTTATCATCTAATTAGAAAAACAGATGTCTCTTGAAACTCTCTTTGAAAAGTAATTGTGAAATAGCATTTAATACACACAATTCGTTAGAAATCCAATGTCATATATGACAGATGAAAGTATGTCTATTCTAAATGCTACCATTTTCTAGGAAAAAAGTAGCAGGTAATGTGGTATAATTTAGGAGAGAACAAAAGTTCTGCCTACAGTAGTCAAGAAAGTTACTTCATGGAGTAAGTAGGATTTAAGTGAGGTTTTTCCAGAATTCTGGTTGATGGAGAAGGAAGGAGAGGGTATCTCAAGATAAGAACATGGTGTGGTTGAAAGAGTGAACTGGGCAAGGCTGAATCTCTGAGGGAAAGTGACTATAGGAATGAGTGTGGGGAATGAGGGTGGAAACACGAGGTAGAGTCAAATCGTGGAAAGGTTTGAACTCAGGCTAAGTAAGGGGTTGGACATTTATTTCACAGGCAGTAGGGAGAGACATTTGAACCCACGTTGATAGTAGTGTTTGGGGAAAGTGAGAGTGGGAAAGTGTTCATACTGGAGGGAACTGTGGAAATGGGGCAGAGTATGAGGCTGTGTGTGTGTGTGTGTGTGCGCGCGCGCGCGCACGCGCGCGCATTCAAGAAGGTAGAAGCCATTATGAAAGAAAATTCATAGTACTTGCTAAGTAGCTGAATGTGGGAGGGAGCAAGCCATGAGTTAAAGATGGTTGCCAAAGCTTTGATGCAGACAGTGGAAAGAACAGTGGTCAGGCATGGTGATCAAGGGGTGCACTATTTCAGATGAATTAATTTGAGGTAATGGCAGAATATCCAAGTGAGAAAATTTAATACACAGTTGGAAATGTAACACTAATTGCAATGACAAAGGATTAGAAAATGTGGCTTTCGGAGTCATATGAATATGGATGAAAGTCTTAGGGACAGCACTGGTCCCCACAGGAGGAAAAGGTAGAAGCATCAAGAAGGTGGATGTGGTCAACTTTGATTCTGGCTTTCCTAATTTCATCATTTCCATGCAACATTCTAAGGGGTAACCCCACTTGTGGTGGAAATTATTATACATTTTTAGCTATGAAAACTGCTCCTCTAGCTGTGATGGATATAAAATTGTTCATAAAGTGTGATAGCGTGAAGGAAATATGGAAGGGATATCCAATAGGAACACTGAAAACTTTGTGAAATCCACACATTGCTTAAGGAAAAAATGCATGACTTTGTACAGCAATCATTTACTCTGAGATAGTCAAGTAAGTTTTCATTTAGACAGGAGACTTATTAGAATTTTAATTCTTTAAATCATAAATAATCTTGGGATATAGCAGTGGAATAGGCAGTCCAAATATTTAACAAGGTCAATGTTTATTACTTGATATAATACATATTTTCAACATAAAATGGGTCCCCAAGATATATAATGTGCATTATTATTTAAATGATCAAAGAGGGGGGCACCTGGGTGGCTCAGTATGTTAAGCATCTGACTCTTGATTTCAGTTCAGGTCATGATCTCAGGGTCATGAGATGGAGTTCTGCCGCAGCTGGCTAGATGTCAGGCATGGAGCCTACTTAAGATTCTCTCTCTCCCTCTCCCTCTCCCTCTGCCCCTCCCCACCCCTCTCTACAGAAATTAAAAAAAAAAAAAAAAAAAGATCAAAGAAAGTATCACAGTTCTTAGGTGCCCATTGCCTTATGAGTTTTATTAGGAAAAAAGCTCTAATGAACTTTTTTTTTCCTTAAGAGTGTGAGAAAAGTAACTCTTTATTATGAACAAGTTCCATTTTTTAAGTCTAAGTATCTTTTTTGTTTTGTTTCACTTTTTTGTTTTAAAGAGGGGCTTATTAAATACTTTGGGGAGAACTCTCCCTATCTTGTAAAATGATATGTTAAAAATAGACAGTGTGGTTATCTTTAACCTCATTCTTTGATTGTATTTATCTTAAGTCACTGATTATTATCTCAATGTTACCTCCACTCATACTTATGTGATCATTCTTTAGACATGGATTTCTCTGTTTCCTCATCATTCACTCTAGTAGTACAATTTAAATGTTCCTCTTCCTATTTTCCTCTTTAATCATTTGTGTTACTCTTTTCCAAATTCCCTAATCTGGCCACATTCTTCTGGTAATAAAGTGTACAGAGTGGACTGTAATTTTCCAGGTCAAATCTTAACAGAGTCATTTAAATGTCAACAGCCACATTTATCAAATGGGGACGCCAGGAGTACTTTTACAGTTCTGCAAGCCAAACAATAATACTGTCTATGGGCACTCAAATCTCATGCTTCAGGGAGTAAACTGGAGAGTTTGTAAAGAGACAGCAAACTGTGTCTTCCTTCCTTGGCATTCACATTTCAGCTAATTCAGTTGGCTTTTTTAAGTGTGTGTGTGTGTGTGTGTGTGTGTGTGTGTGAATCTCCAGTTCCACAATTATTGGTAATTGCCATAGGCAACATAGAGAATTACATAAGCCGATAACTTTACACTGTATTGGAAGTCTTGTGCCCAGGAACAAGCTCTCTTAAGCTTGTTGTTCTTAATTGGTAAATTTCATTTTATGTATTAGATAGAAACATGCTCTTTTCAATTATTTCATGATATCCTATAGGGTGCCCTTCAAAATTTCAAATGAACTTTGTGCAGAATGATGAACTTTCAAGCTTTTTCGTGGGAATATAAGAATTAGAAATGTTTTATAAAGATTTTTTTAAGATTTTTTTTTTTTTTTTGATAGAGAGAGACAGCCAGCGAGAAAGGGAATATAAACACGGAGAGTGGGAGAGGAAGAGGCAGGCTCCCAGCGGTGGAGCCCGATGTGGGGCTCGATCCCAGAACGCCGGGATCACACCCTGAGCCGAAGGCAGACGCTTAACACTGTGCTACCCAGGCGCCCCTAGAAATGTTTTAAATTAATGAAATCTGTAATACAGGATATGATGGGCCTTACACGAGATTTCTTTTGTGTCAATTGCTATCAAAGGCAGTTGTCACAATGATTGCATTAGGTAATTTCAACACAGTCTAAGAGAAGGCCACACTCCTCTTTGTGTGCAGTCTAACTAGCTAACCCCACCTGGTACCAGTGACGCACACCCACAGCTAATATCAGGGACTAGTTTTGGAGGGAAACACGAGTACTGAAAGAGGGATCTAGAAGGACTCTCTAATGCAGGTGAGATTTTATCCCCCTACTCCAATTAGCATTAACCACAAAGACGTGTGGTTGTGGTTTTTGTTGCTGTTCTCTGGAGAGGTTACTTTTCTGTTGCCCTCGCCTTCCTCTGTGGGGGAAAGGAATAGGATGGGATGGGTCACGGCTAACTTAAAGCTCAGCTCATGAGGATTTGCTTCCTTCATGAGGCCAACACGTCTGTCAATGCAGAGCCATGTGAACTGATCAATAGCTCGGGCAGTGGGGGGACTTATTTGATAGCAAGAGTAGAAAGTCCAATTAAATTGCTTTTGTGCCAGTTAGACTGATTTAACGGGCTGAATTTCCATGTTTGAATTTCCATCTTTTCTCCCCTGTGTGATTATCGCTGTGAGCAATATGATTAGCTAAATCAAATATGAAACACGACAAATCCTAAAACCTACTTGGGTGTGGTTTAGTTATGCATAGAATAGAAGTGGTGGCTGGGGGTGTAAGAAGTAGTCGTTTCAAAATTTTTATTTCTGTATTTTAAATTCCAGTCAAAATCACTTGTTCTTGTGTTCCAAAACATACTGTTTATTAAAACAAGTCTTCATTTTTTTTTCATTGAAAACGATTAGATTAATAAATAGAACCAAACACATAAAATGCACATTGACAATATTTAACTTCAAATAATATATGTAGTATAATAATGTAATTATATAAGGTGAAATAATGAATATGTGTCCTAATTAGCATATATATTCAGTTCCATAAACTGACAATTTGCTGGTAATTGAGCAACCTGAAGGGTAAAGTTATTGAAAAAAACATCATTCTTTCATTTCCATAATATATTTTAAGGAAAATATGCTTATGTTTGAGTTTGTAACCCTTCTCATAAGTGTCTATCAATTTTCCCTAGTTATATCCATTCATTTTTAATACTTAATGCTTTTCAGTAATGACTATGTTAAATTCTTGATATAATTTTAGTGAATATTCAATGCTAGGGTGCTTTTAAAAATCTCTGATTTTACATTTATTACCATAATATATTTTATTTAGAACAAAATATTAAAGCATGGCTTTAATTAGTAGTGAGAAATGATACTTTTAAGACTACAGATCCTAGTAATGATTAATATTTCTGCTTGATACTGCAAGGAAGGTTTTAAAGGTTCAAGTTGCCAATTACTGGGAAGACCAAGAAATACGGCAGCATACTTTCTGGCATTCTGAGAAATCATGGCATACTTCCTATTGGAAGTATGTCTCTGTTGAATGTACTGTCAGCTCAGACTTTATTCTCAGAAGGGAACAAAGGCACTGTTAGAATATCTATAACAATTTAAGCCCAATTGCTTTTTTGAGTCCTAGATCTACGCAGACATTTTTCAGAAAAGACTATGTGGGGAACTAATTTAATTTTGCTTGTTGTGGTTGTGATCTTGGCTTCTGGCAGACAAGGTCCTTGCCTGGCCATGAGAGACAAGTTACATCATTATATTCACTTTTTGCTTATAATGATATGAAGTCTGGGGCTGACAATAATGCCCTTGTATTTGCAAAGAGGGCTCTTTTCACTCGTGACTGGTTGTACTTCCTCTACTACTGGACATTATTCCATTTCCTACTTACCCCAAACCCAGATTATTCTAAGAGCCCCAGAAGCCTTCTGATCTACCACACTGGTGGTATGTTCACAATGTGGAGCTGTTTAGTCCTTTTGGGTGGATAGCGATTCACACAGGTACCTCCCCTATGTAAGCCCGAAAGCCTTTATCCTAGTCCATGGCGCCACGCCTCATCCCAAATGTACCCAGCCTCGTGGGGTCAGATCACAGACAAACGTCATGCAGACAACTGGTGAGTGGTGTGGGTGGAACAGCATCGATCCAGCTATTGGGAAAACAAAAGGCGTATGTCCTACCTCCATCCTTTAGGACCAGGCCCACATTGTTTTCTTCTCTTTCCTTTTCTTTTCTTTAGGCAGATTGTGTTTGGCAGCTCCTACGTTTATCTTAACCAGATTTCCATCCTGAAAATTAAACATAATATTGTATACGATATTTTCCCACACGAAATTGAGACAACCTAGTGAAAGAGGCAGAAAGGTAGTATCAATGTGGGGTGAGGCAGAGGAGACGTAGTCTAAAATTTTAAGGTCACACTGCCTCAGTCAAATTCCAGTTCTGATAGTGTGATCTTAGGCAAATAATTTAAATTCTCTCTAGGTCACTTCCTTCATTAAACAGAATAAAAAGATACGACCTACCTCAAAAACTATCATAAGGAATAAATTAGCACATACCTGGAAAGAGTTTAGCCCAGTGCCTGCCATGTAGGAAAGGTCTTGGTAAAACTTACCTGTTATTGTTACACAGCACAGATACATAACAGACATAGGACCAAGATCTAACTAGGAATCCAATCCTTGTTTCATCACGTCCCAGAAGAACAATTGCCTTTCAGATCCTAAGTAGTATGTTTTTGAAATTTGCAGTTCACTGGCCCCAGAAACCCCTCATCCTAAGCCTCTTGGATTCCTACAAAGAAACTAAGTTCTAGACTCCTGATGTCTGGAAGTATCACTAAGGATGGATGCAAACACGGTACTTACATTCATGCTGCTACATGGCAGGAAAATGTTGTGTTTAAGCATCTGGCATCTTTCAAAAAGTTCATGCTCGGTACAAGAACTGTTAAAAAAAAATACAAATTCAGTCAGTCTAGAGCTTATCTCTCACTTTAAATCTTCAAAGGACAGCCAAATCTGTCTCAACTAAATTCAAAAGAATCAATGAGATAGTACTTATCTCCTCAATGAAGAACACACAGACAGCTCATTTATTTTTCAAGCCTTCACTGCAATGTGCAAGTGTAGGATTTCAGTGGCTGCTAAGATTCTGAGAGTTGCTCTAAACCATCCCAGCTTTCCTACATTTTCCTTTAGAAGGGCAGAAGAAAGCATATCGGTTTAAGAATGTGGTAAATTCCAATTATTCCTCAGTGGTTGCTTTCTTGTATGATGATAAGTATGACAGTAGTATTAGCCCCTATTTTTAAAAAGTGTAGTTTCAACCTACCTATATATTTATGATAAAAATGTAAAGTAGTGTCCTCCTGGTGCTGATGTTTAAATAAGATTAATATTCATCAATCTTTTGGTATAATCAGATTACGCCAAATAAAACAAAGCCTGCCTCTCAAACTCTTAGAGATAATTTCTTTAGCTTGTTAATGTATATCCTCCTAGAATACACAACACACACACACACACACACACACACTTACATAAATGTTTGTAAATTTTCCCCTTTAATGGGGTTTGCATCATTTTTAAATATTCTTCTTTTAGAACTGGTTTTTGTTTGGTTTTACTCAATATGTCATACACTACGTTCCATTTGACCTTTTAAAAAAACTTAAATCCAACCTTAATTCTTCAGTCTCCAAAAATGTAATTTCTTACCATTATGCTTCTAACATTTTAAAATATGTTCATCCTCAAGCCTTTATTACTTTATTCTAATCTATACAGGCTCTCTCTGCAAGTTAATTCGTCAAAGAAATTCCAACTTGAATCACTGAAGTGTAGTCAGTAATGATGTTATTCAGGTTATATTAAATATTTTCAAATGCTTTATTCAACAAAAAAATACCAAAAACCTATTATGCTTGATATCTTTTGTGTATATAAATACATATTCCAATACACCAGCATTATGATGTATGAGGAAACACTTCATCTAAATTTTATCTGCTGATGTGCACAAGACTATTGCAAGTTAAACTTAAAGTTATTTATTTCACCAAGCATTATGAGGGAAGCATTTTGACATACAAAACATTTATCCCCTTTCTTATTAATACAATTCCATCAAAACCAAGGTAAATCTGAGAAATTAAAATACAAACAAAAATAATGTTTCCATAAATATCAATAAATGTAGAAAAAACAAATGGCTTAAGGAGCAATGTGAAAACATGTCTGACTTTTCAGCTAGATCATTTTCATTTTTGCTTTGGAGAACAACTGAAAAAGATACAAAACTGTATATACTAAGACAGTAGAACCACGTGGTGATAATCAACACAAGAGTCTTTGCAGCCATCCCGAATTCAAGCTGTGCATATGGAGAACTCAGCTATCCCAGACAAATTGTATACTAGGGTTATTCTCCATAGCCTATTTGGGCCATGAGTAATTTATTAACAGAATTATATTTTATTTCCAAAGACTGTTTTTCCATAGCATTGCGTGCTTATAGACACAACTGAGGCATGATGGGTATGTTATTCCTAGCACCCTACTTCCACAAAACGGAGACAACAGCAATGTCTTCCAGCCAATAGATAATTTGATCTCTTGACAAATGATCACTTAGTAGGAAAATGGATTTGGATTTCTAAACTCTAATGGAAATTTAAGGTAAAAAAAAATTAACGAATACTTCTCAAATTATTAAATTCTGACTGCAGTGACCAGTAATGTTGATGTAGGGCTAGTAAAGTAAGGGGATTTTCACCACCTCTAAAATTTATGAAAGATTATACCACTTAAATGTAGGCACACTTGAAATGAATCTTAAGTGCTCTTTCTGGACTTAAAATATCTTATACATTCTATCCATTTACAACGAGGGCCTGAGAGAAGTTACAAAATAAATGTTTGGTGGATAAATAGGTTATCTCTTACATATATGGCTTTGGGTTAAATGTCAGGAATGCAAACAAAGTGATATAGAATCTATCCTGGAGAAACTTCCTTAAACAGTTAAGACCCGTACAGGGGGAATACATATATTCTTTAGGAAGGCAGAAGATGATATGCCTTTAAAAAGATAGCTCCAACCATGTGCTATAAATCAAAGGGGAAGAGTCGGAGGAGGCAGAGTTTGAAGTGGGACCTGAAGTGCTGGAATTATTTTGGATATGAGAAGGGGAGAGGGGCATCCTTGAAGGAGAGATTTTCACGTACAAGAGCACACTGGTAGGGAATGGGGAACTAGGGAAGCTTTGTGATCAGGGAAATGAGATGGTCAGGGTTGTGCTTCGGGAAAACCAATCTGCAGAAAGCAGGTGAAATGTGTAAGAAGGTGGAAAGACCTTATGTAGGTGCAGGAGTGGACATCCTTCAGGTCCCTGGAAATGTGGACTCGAAGCTTGGAAACAGGTCAGGGTTGGTGATAAAGGTGTGGGAATCTGGAAGTCCTCTTTCTCTTCCTAGTGTTCATACTTGAGAAGCCTCAAGAAGAGCAAAGGACAGGTCCTGGGCGGAGGGTGATATACAAAACATCCTGCCCAACATCTGGCACGTGAGGGGTGGGCGGAATCACCCAGCACAAGCTAAGGCCTATGGGAGGGGTGAGAAATCAAGGCATAGAGATCCCTAGATGATAGTACTTCCCAGTACACCTCAGGGCCACTAAAACAGAAGCAAGGACTAAATGAGATATATTTAAAACTGAGTGCATTTTGTCTCTCTTCAACAGCCATCTTTCTTGGCCTGAAGAAACTCAGAAGGGAGTCCCAGCTTTAAAAATACTCTCATGGCCTATATGCTTTCTTATAGGGTGTTTCAAGCTACTGTTTTCCTAAAAGCCCCTCTAACTGTGACGGTTAAGGAGTACAAGGGTCAGGGAACTGGAGAGCCCAGTGATGTTTTTATTCAAGTTCATTCTGTCTTTACCGCGCCCTGAAGGTAGGGAAAGGTCTGGGTGTCCACCAGGCGGCCTCGCCAAGGAGGAACTTGGCACAAATTCTCCAGATCGCAGGGAAAGCGGGCAAAAGAAAGCAAGCTAGAGTACGAATAGCGCCCCCGTGGGAAGCAAGAGTTAAGGCTGCCACCAACCCACCCGGCTTTTCCCTCAAACCCAGGAAAGAGGGATTACAGGGGCTGGCTACGGCCCCTGAACGGAGCTGGAGGTGCTGGGAGGAAAGTCAGATCCCATCTGCGCTCCCGGATAGCCCTGCACTCCTCCGGGAAAATACTCCGGGCCCTATCGCTCAGGAGCGATCTCTCCTCACCCCAGGTCCCCGGGACCGACTAGCGGGCCCCGGGTCAGGGTCGCGTCAGGGCGGGCGTGGGGAGAGCCCAGCGGCTGGAAGCACAAGGGCCCAGGGAATCCCGCGAAGCCAACCCAGCGCTCGTCGGCGGGGCGCCCCGGGCTTTCCCCGCTGCCGGGTGCGCGGCGCCCGCCGAATGCGGACCTCCAGCTCCGCAGAGCGAGCCACAGAGGGAAGCAGGTGGGTGTGGAGCGGGGCCGGGGCCCGAGGGAGCGAGAGGCGCGCCCGAGGAGAGGGAGGCGCCCGCCGAGGTGTGGGCGGTGCCCGCCCGCCCGCGCCCCGGCCGCGCCCTGGGCTCGGGGGCGCTGTCCCAGGCCGAGCGCACAGCTCCCGCCCCGCAAGGCCGAGCCGGGGAGTCCCCGGCGGTGCCCGGCCGCCCGCCCAGCCCCGCCACGCGGGCCCGCCGCCCACCTCGAGAGCCGCGAGCGCCCGGGAGGAGGAGGAGAAGGAGGAGGAGGAGGAGGAGGAGGAGGAGGCGGCGGCGGCGGCGGCGGCGGCTGCCCCTCCAGCCAGCGGGTGCGCGGAGCGCGGGAGGAGGCGGAGCGCGAGGCGGGGTGGCCGCGGGCGGGTGTGCGCGCCGGCCCGGCGCCCCCGAGCGCCCTGCCTCGCCTCCCGCGCCCAGCCTCTCCCGGGCTCAGCCACAGACACACACCCACCAAGCACCCACCACCCACCGCCCCCGCCGACCGCCGCCACCTCTCCGCCGGCAGCCCGAGCGAACTGCAACTCTTCGGCCCGCGCGGCTCGCCTTCCCGGCTCCTTCCGCGCGGCGAGCTCAGCCCCGCTCGATTTTTCCTTTTCTATCCCAGCCCTCTCTCGTCTGGGCGGCGGCGGCGGTGGCAGGGGGATGGGGGCTCGCGTGGGGAAGGGGGCGAAGATCGATGAAGATTATTGTTCTTTTTAAGGATACCTTAGCTTCCTCCCGCCGCCTCTCCTTTGAGCTTTCCTGCTAGAGACCGCGAACAGAGTCAGGGATGTGAGGAGAGGGGGAAAAACGCCAGGAGCTCCAGCCAGCCGGGGAGACCCTCCTCTCCGTGGAGGGGAGGGGGATTTCCAGCGACAGATCATTGGCGAAGGGGACCGTCGCAGGGAGAGGAGCCCCGGAGGGAGCGGGGAATCCCACAACCCTTTGTGGCGCCCGAGCCCGTGCCGCCCGCTGAGCGGGGTCTGTGGGAGCTAGGTAAGTGAAGGGGCATTGCTGCTCCCCGAAGGGGTCTTCCTTTAAGAATGAATCGTCGCGGGCAGCCTAGCCAGACTTGAGTTGCTAAAGGAATTGGAAACTGCCATATGGCGCCGAGCGGACTTACACACAAAGCTGAGGCTGACTTAGCCCTGAGAGGCTTGTTCATGTAAGGCTCCGTCCCCGTGGGGAAGGCGCTCCGGTGTCAGCCCCTGGGAAGGTTCTGAGCAGCCTGCCTGGGAAGGGATGGGGAATGTTATTTCGAGGAGACGAGCTCTTGTTGCCTTCTGTTCATTTGTTGGTAAATGCCACACTCACATGCACACACTTGTGGGACCGGATTTAGGGAGGGTGATGTCTCGGATGTATGAACAGTCCTCAGAGCACAGAGACATGCATGCATTTTATCCTTCAAGCGGTGCGCGTTCTCCGTTCGGTAGCGAGGTTCCTGAGAGGGAGAACCGAGTCTCTAAGGAAAGAGCTTCATGGCTGTTTCCAACACACTCTGCTAGAGGACTTGAGAATACAATTGCCTTGAATGGCACCAAAAGACACCTACCATTTCCCTCATCGTTTGCTTCCAATGCTTAATGACCGTTTTCAAAATAGTATGCTGCCATCCATTTTCTCGAATTCTGAGCATTTGTGTGTATTCATTCATAAAAATTGTCAGTGTGCAATATGCACAAACATGGCATTTATACATCATTTATGACTGCACAAGTGATATAATCACAGATGCAAGATTACACTGAAAAATTTAGGATGCACAGATGTACGCTGGGTGTATTTCATGCAGGTTCAACATTCCTTCTAATCAAGTTATGCAATAATGTCAGTATTTTAAATAGCATTTCGCATTTCTGTTTTTGCACTGGTTTTTGGATTTTGTTGGGATTTGGTTTTTTACGCTCAGCTCAGAAGAGAAGTAGGAATTTGTTATTGTTTCTAACTGTGTGGCATTGTGTGGGACAGTGGTCTCTTGGTATGTTTATCAGTAAACATCACTTCAGAAAACAAGAGAGAGGTAAATTCTGGTCAAGAATCTAAAGGCCAACTTGTCAATACTGCGTAACTTCCAGGAAAGATTTTCAAAAAAGAGGGTAACATTACAAATATATATGTATATATGTATAAACTAAAGTTTTACTTTATTTCACTCTTTAGAGGGGGTGTGTGTGTGTGTGTGTGTGTGTGAATAAACATAAAGTTGTCCAAAGCTTACTTGTAAGACATGAATTAGATCTATAGACATCTAAACTAAAGAGTTCTTGATTCTTAAATTAACCAAAACTTAGACAGTTGAGTAATCTGGCCCATTATGTATGTGTATGTGCATTTAATTGCTGCTAGGGGTGGTGTTTTTAACGTAGGGCATAAATAATGTTCTTGCTTGTGTGGCTGCGTAGACTTTCTGAGGATATTGAGGGTACAGTGTATAAATAACTTTTTTTCTCCACTGAATAAAAGTATCCTCTTCACCGAAAACAATGACTATGCCTCCACAAAGTAAATACTATAATCCCCTCCCTCTTGCTGTCAGGTTCAGACCAGTTGTTTACCATGAATAGAATTCGGTCTAATGCACTCTTTTTCCTTTTCTGGCACACAGACTCTGGGAGAACGGAGTGAATCAGTTGGCAGTTCTCTTTGCTTTCTTCCTCCTTTTAACCTTCACCATTCCTTCTCCAGGGTAGTGCTTCCAAATCTCCCTCATACACAAACACACACACTGACTCCAAAAAATGACTCCGTTGCCTGCCACTTGGAGAATTCTAGCGTCTGTCTTTTCTTTTTCTCTGATGTTTTTCTAAGTAGAACCAATCCATGTGTCAGTTTAAACTATTTCCAATTTCACTTTTCTCCAAATCCCACAGTTCGACTTTCCAGGCATACATGTTTCCTGAATGTTCAGATGGGAGTAGTGAGAATTATTACCTTATCTACTCCTTGTTGTTTGGCTTTTAAAGTTTCCTTGTTGACACCATGGAGCAACTGTGAACATGAACTGACGCTTCCCATTTTCAGTACGGTAACAAAAGTGAAACAGCTAGAAAAAATGCAATGTCAGGATATGCTTTCAGTCCCATTTCTTGATAACTCAAAATCATATCTGCCCAGGTTCTTTTTGTATACTTGCCTGTATATCTGTGGAAAATCTTCATTAACCATGGAAAACATATTTTTTCTTGAATTTATATCTGGCATTTTGAAATGGTATTCTAGAGAGATTGTGTGTACATATTATGAAAGTAGACCCAATTACTGGTAAAATCTAGGAGAGCTACAAAATCTATTCATTCTAACCTCATGCATCTTTTCCTTGAGGAATTATAAAGAAGTAATTCATTATTTGAAATGTGCTATCCCTTAGAGATTAAATGCCTTAAAGTTGATAGGACATATTCTCATGTGCTTTTTAAGGTAGATGCGTATGGTTAAGATACTCTGTTTACTTCAGAATGCAATATTATCTGAGATTTGCTTATATTCATCAAGTGGATTTTGCATAAAATCACAATGCCTATTATTTTCACAAAGGTTTCAGAGAAGAGTAAACATGCAGTATAAGTGATATTTTTTAAGTACAGTGTTTTTTTCAGAGTACTTTTTAAGGTCAGAGCTTATGACCTTGTTACTCCCAAAGTGGTAAGATGAACTTCATAGAGCAGCACAGTCTTAAATTTTTAGTTATATACTACAAGTATCTTCATACTCCAGATCTACAGCCCATTCTTGTTCAGTGGTTGTTTCCTCTTTGTGCTTCTTAAATATAAATTCCCACCAGTTCTTTACGACAAGCCCAGGCTGTCGAGCAAAAGGTCAGGTCTAGTGTGAGTGACCAGAGAATCCTTGGCCTATGCAAGCCAAACCTTACCATATTATCTTTTTTTTTTTTTTATCTTTAAGGGAAAAGTACCTGTTCCTGTAGATTGAATTGTACCTATCTATACTGTGATTTAATGTCATGTATCTACTCACTCACTCATTCATTAATTCATTTATTACTCATTAAGTGTGTATAAGGAGAAGAGTGCTTGATTAGAATGTAACCAGTGTAAAACAGATAGATAGAAGACATAGTCCCTGCCCCTCAAGGATTTTTTTAAAGTGTAGAGAATAAAACTTGAATATATAACTAATAGAAGAATCACATATGTAGTTCAAAATCAGGGATTTCTGGCATATAGACATGCATTTAACAGTTTCTAATTAATAAATTAAGGCAAATCATGAAGCAGATCATGAAAATTTGTCACAGTCTATGCTTTGGGGAATTATTAAAAAACAATAACAACTTTTATTAAAGTGATTACTCTTTAAATTGAAATTAAGTTAAAACATTTTTATAAATATTTATATATTTTAATAATTTTTAATAATTATATTATGATTATTTTATTTATATAAACAGAATAAGTTTCTTTTTACTATTATTATTATAGCAAGCACTTTGGCCAGGAAATGTTTTCTGTGTTTTACAAATATTAAATATTCTCACAACCACCCTATAAGGCAGCTATCACTAATCCTCTTCATTACACAGAAATGAAAAATCAAGTCCAGGGACTTTTCTTGTGTAAAGTCACATAGGAAGTGCATGGTACAAACTTGAACTCAGTCATTCTGGCTCTACTTAACCACTATGACATTAGGAATGGGATAGGCTGGCGATGGGTATTAAGGAGGGCACGTATTGCATGGTGCACTGGGTGTTATACGCAAGTAATGAATCATGGAACATTGCATCAAAAACTAAGGATGTACTGTATGGTGACTAACATAATATAATAAAAAAATATTATTAAAAAAAAAGAAGTATTAAGTGTGATCCCAGACAGAGTAAGAAAAGATGTTTGCAGCTTCTAGATTTATTTGAAGCTCTATCTTCCCATTACAGGATACGACTGTAGTTATGATTACAGGGATGCTTGGAAAAGGTCAAAAGAAGGGACTTTCAGTAGGGGAAAACCCCCAAATTTTCAACATAAATTTGAAATAAGAAGCTAGGTTAGCTGGAGGCTGATCTTTAAAAGTTGGGTAGATTGTTATCAGGATGCCAAACATTAGGAAGTACTGCTTTTAGGGTGACCACAGAGAATAAAGCTGGCTGAGAGTTGACTGACTGGCCAGTTTCAAATGATAGTTTATTTTATTTCATTTCCAGTTTTTAAAAACTTTTGTGAATTATTTTGAATAAAGTATTACAAATATTTTTATTATTTTTAGAATGATATATTCATATGTTAAAAGAAAAATTATTAGTTTTTCTATATATAATTTTCTTTTACCCGTGTCCCCATATTTTCCTCTGTAAAATGTACCTCCCACATATTATGGAAATTGGAATACAGTCACTTAACAGGTTTACTTTCTAGTATATTGTCTAGAATGCATTTATTTTATTAAATGACAACTGTAATTGTGAAAGCACGAATCAAATTATAGATTACTGAGATTTTCATCAAGGGAAGCTTGTATATTATTTGAGGTAAAGCTCTTTGTAAATAGTGACTGCTTTTCTTTATGTGAAAAATACCATCTGGATTAAATTTGGAAGATAAAATGGCCAAATATTCTCTGCAGGATGCCATGTAATTAAATAATTAGATATATCCTCATGATTGACATTTGAATTTTTCCCACAGATGTTAGGTCTCATAAGCTCAGTCGTTTATTGTATAGATAACTCTCAACCTACAATTGGCTTATAGCTTATAAGTTGATTTTAAAGATTTGAGGGTTTTTTTTGGAACTTGTAACGCATTTAGAGAAGCAATACTTTTTTGATGTTTAGGTCTCCAGCCCAATCCACAAATGCCCTTCTTAAAAATCAGTAACATACCCAAAGTATGGTCATACTAGTACAAAAAACATAACCATTATGTATAGCAATATTTCTGGGGAATAATTTGATTTAAATAATATTTATTAACTGCTGCTTCTGTGCAGGGCTCTTTGGGGATACAGAGGTGAACATGGTATTGCCTGGGACTACAAGGAGAAGAGAAAATTGAGTTTGTACCTAACTCACTTTGACGTTAGGCAGAATGAAGAAAGCTTAATAATATTGGCATAGGCAAAATAGTGAATAATTGATTCAGAGATCTATCAGAAGAGCCAGGGACTGCCTGCCTCCTTAGGATTCTCATTCGGTGTTTCATCCTCAGGATATCTACTGAGTTCCTTTCTCGGTGCCAAGCTCTAAGCTAGGTGTTGGGGACATAAATATGAATCAGACAGCATGCACTCACAGCCTGCACATGCAGACAAGTAAATCATAACAAAATGTCATAAATGCTGTTGGCAGAGCAGGATGGCAATTCAATGGAGTAGTTGCCTAACGGAAGCATCCCAAGAGTAAAAAAATGTGATTGCTCTGAGTTCCTAGATGTATTTAGTTGTGATTCACTACTCAATTAGACCCAGTGTCCCCTTTTTGTAAGCAGGGTTTTGTAATATCCCTTTTACTTTCCTGAAATAATATTTGTAGATAATATAACCTATCTTCATATATAGTATTTTAAAAATCAGTAAGTTCTTTATCTGTGATAGAAGCCAGAAATCAAAGGAAAGCTGCTTATGATAAACTTGTAGGTATATCAGTTTGCATATGCTCAGGCATAACCATTCGAAGAGGTACTAAAGTAGCCAGATGCTCGCTACCAAAATGCATAAATTTGGATTTAAGAGAAAACATTCAACTAAATATTGGTGACCCTTTTGCATATCTGGCATTTTTTAAATAATGAAGTAAATATATCCATTGCGTGTGACAGCTACAATTGCAAACATGTGGGTGTACTGTATTTGTGAATGATTTCACATGGGCAGCATTATAGTTGGTGACATGACTCTCCAAAATGGTGAGCAAATCTTGGTAAAGTTCCAAATATGGTAAATGCCCATGTAGAAAATATTTTTTGTACAACAGGGTTAAGATGTCATCACAGATACTCACAAGCAAGTTTTCCATGTACGTATGTGTCTGATCAGTAGTGTAGAACTTAGGGGGCACAGGATTTCTGTACACATTAGGGGGTTTCTGGTGTTCCTGGGCCTTGCCTACCAAATATTTCACAACTGTAGAAAACTTACCCAAAAGACTGGATTAATCTCATCCAGCAACACTGATTATGGGTATAGTCTCCCACCGAAGGGAGCCAATCACATTCTAATGCATCATTGGGCTGTTTTGAAAAAGCAGGACTCTAAGTTTTTAGTAAGAAGATAAATTTAAAGGCTGACTGAATAACAAAGAAAATAAACAGCAACAAAATCAGACTATGTCGATAACTGAGTAACAGAACACCCCGATAGTAGGCACGATATGTGAGGCTGGCTGATCCGATCATAAATGTCAGGATTCCGTTCTCCATGTGGGAGTGTCAGACAAGACTTCACAGATGAAATGACAACTAAGCTAATTTTTAAGAGATGAGTAAGCATTTTCCAGGCTAAAAAGGAGGCAGATGGAGAACATTTTAGGCAGAGGGAACAGCATTTGCAAAGCAGTGTCATAAAAAGAGCTTGGCTGGTAATTGGGGTTCAACATTGGCAGTTACAGGGAAATCAGGGGAGATGAGGTTGAAGAAGGTTGGAGATTAAATGGGAAGGGTGTTGTGTGTTGTGTTACATCACCTGGATTTTATCCTATGGGACAGGCAGCCCGGTTTAACTGCAATTTTAAGTAGAGTGACATGGTCCACTTTTTGTGGGGCGATAATCGCTGAGCTAGCATGAGGAAGATGGACAGTAAGGGGAGAAAAGATTGAAATCCGGGAGACTAATTAGGAGACTGTTGAGGCATACAGGTAGGATAAGGTCCAGGGCTTACCTTAACAGAAATGGTGAAGAAGAGGAGGGTCTGAATTCCCCCATGGCAAACATTTGAAACCCAAGTGTCCTTAAGTCTTTCAGCTCCCAACCTGAGTTGGAATAACAGGCTTGGAGCCCCTCTCTTTCTTCTTCAAGGATCATTGTCTTGGTTGTGGTAATGTGAGCTTCTGTAATAAAACTCTGTATTTCAGTGATTAATAGAGTAGAAGTTAATTTTTGCTCATCTGAGAGTCCAGTGTGTGTGTTTTGTGCAGTGATTAGAGGACCCTTATTCTTGCTAAGTTCTAGGGGTTCCCAGCTAGATGCAAAGAATATAGAGAAGGTTTGCCCAAGAAGCGCCACACCTTGCTTCCATTCACATTCTATTGGCGAGAGAATCATATCACTCCATCTATATACAAAGAGGGTTGGAATATCAAACCTCTGGCTGGTTAGCCACTCCCAGCAACATTTCTGTGTCATGGAAGGAGAAGCAAAATTTTGCTGAACAGCTATTTCTATCATATTCTGCCTCACTGGCCACATGTAGCAAAACCTCAGCCCCAGAAGACTACCTGAATCCCCCTGGTCATTGCGTCCATCTCAAAGTCCAGGCTGTAAGGGTGATGCTAAGTCCTCCCCATTTAATCTGGATATGGCTCCTCATTGTCCAGAAACCTTTATTCTGAAAGACAGGTTATTACCCTCCCATGACGTAATGATGGATCAGATGTAGAATAATTGTATTAAAGAATTCCCATTTACAAAAGGGAAGCATGGGACATAAAGAGCAGTCATTGTCCCAAAACATGGAAGAAATCCTGCTAGACATTGCCAAAGACCTCCTGCCCTGGCAGAAAGGGAAATTCTTTATTTTTAGACTCTGGTTTTTCTATCTTGGAATAATTCCTTTTTTCATTGTTATCTCTAGCCCTGGTCACCCTCTGAGAGTTCTTCCCTACCCATTACTCCCCATGGCCATATCCAAAATGGATGTTGGGAAGTATGCCCTTCTTGGGAATTATATTACCTTCTCAGCACCCTTCTCGTTGGTCCAAGTTTGGGTATCTTAGAGGTTGTTTTATAGTCACTGTTTTTTTCCCCCTTAGGCCAGACTCCTCATTTCTTGGACAATACAATTCCCTCAAAATCTTCATAGGTTTTTAATGTATTTGCTTTGTGACAGTTACATGACTAACTACACTGAAAATTCTTTCCTATATTCATAATTCTTGAACCTGCTTCATTTCTTTGCTCATGTCTCAACCACCATGTCTCAAGTGGTTACTTTGAGGTCATCTGAAAGAATAGCCATGGGTGGTTGGGTGACTTATTAATCAGATCTTTGTTGCAAGGCTGAGTTATTTTGTCAAAAATAGGTATCTGTTACTCAAAGCCATTTTCAGCATTATTCCTCACTATTAGAGTCCCTGAAGCAAAGTACTATTACAGCTTCATCGTCTTGGATTTCTAGTTTGGCCATTTGCCCTTATCTCTGTTCTCACACCAGCCAATTCTTTCCTGAGCTCATCCATTATTTTGTAACACCTTGCTGTAGGCAGTGAGAAGCAACCATCACACCCAAGCATTCTGGCTCTTTCCAGCCATTTCCTCTAGAGTTAGTGCAGCTTTGCCAGGGCCGAGGAGGGTTCCAGGCCTTCAGTCTCCTCTGTCTTCTGCCTGATGCCCATGCTAAATATTTAGATTTTTATAAAGGCAGCACCTGCTTCAAGGTATCAGCTTCAGAATGAGTTAGGATGATGCTAGCTGCTGTAACAAACTGAAATGTTAGTGGCTTGACATAATATAAAAGTTTCTCACCCATATATCAAATGAGGAGAGGTGTTCATGTGGGGAGAAAGGGAGAATTGAAAAGGCACATCTACTTCTTAAACATCTTGGCTTAGAAATGATGACAGCAACACTTCTGCTTATAATCTGCCGACGAAAACTAGTCAGATGGCCCCCCTAGAGTACAGGGGGGTGCTGGGAAATGCAATCCCTGGGTTAATAAGAGCTTCCCAGTGACAGTTCTCTCTTACAAAAGTGAAGCATAAATTTAGACAATTAGCCCATTCCTGCTGTAGTCATCTTCCTCCAGAATAAATTAGGGATGAAAGGGTTTGAATTATATTCACTCTTCAGTTAATCCATTCTACACATGGCATTGCCCCACCTTGCTCCTGTCTTCTTATTGGCTCTCCCTCCAGACTTCTGGGACTAGCACAGTCTTCCTTAGTTCCCTAAAGCATTATTGGTGTAAGGCTCTTGTACATAACAGACTCTGGCTGAGTGCTTTGGGATAAAGGATGGTAATTCTACCATAGGCAAGAAACTAGGTCTAATTGAAAGTTAGATGTCAATGCTTCTAGAAATGTTTTTACCATTCCTTACCGTGGGGGTTTGCTCACCAGCCTGAATCTCTCTGGGGCCGAGATACAAGCCATTTGCTAGGCCTTTCTCTTCCCCTAGACTCTTCTTCACATCTCTTTATCTAGGATTTCCCCTCTATCCTTTCTCAAAGTGCAGTGGACTCCATGTGCAGGTCCACAAAGGGACTTGCCTGTAATAGCCAAACAGTCCATTATGGTTTTTTTTTCCCCCCAAAACAAAGCAGTAGTTCTTTCTCTAAAAGGACTTATTGCTCATAGCCTAACTGTCTCAAAATTGTAGCCAGCTTTTTAAAAGACATGCACTTAGCAATTATTTATTAAGCACTTTTCATAGGTGAAACACTCTTCTGGGTCACCAGGTTAAACAAAATCGGTCATTACCCTCACAGGGCTGATAGTCTATCTAGAAACAAACAAGAACCCCCCACATCCCTCTTCAGCGAGTCTGCCCTAGGTCCAGAGGATTGGGGATTCTTTATGAACTATTTGGAAAGGAAAGTGTTGGGCAAAGGCAGGGCTGCTGGAAATGGAAGGGTGAGGGTGACACTTGTGGCGTGAGGAGCCGCACGTGGGCTGTGGCGTGCTTAAGGGGGGGAGTTGAGACATTATGCCGCCATTATTACCCAGAGATACCTTAATGCTCTGCTTCTGGCCACCTGGTTTGTTTTTTGCAGACTCTGGGACTTGAGTTCTTTGCTTCTTTCTCCACTCCCTTCTCCCGTTTTCTAACAGTGGGCACTCAGTCATGTCAGGGTCCGGGTAAGCTGGTCCTAAGAGGAAATCAGCCAGGTAGGCACACGTGGCATCGGGAGAGGCCAGAGATGGATGGCCGGCGGCAGTCCAAGTGGGCAGGAAGTTAGATCTGTGGAGTGCTGGGGGAAGCCCTGGCCAAATTATGGGGAGGGGAGTCTGGGAGCAGGCAATTTTGGAGACTCAGACAGGCAGGGGCAGACGGGGCAGGTGGGATTAGGAAGATCCAGCCCCATAGGCTCAAATGCTATGGTCTGTGGACACTTAAGAATTTAGAAAGAAGTCTATCGTAGGTAGCTAGCAGGAGTCTGGACTAGTTTAGACATGGGTGTTTGTTATCAGGAAAGCCATGCGATGGTCACGTTATAAATGCACAATGGACGGGACCATTCCCTGTGCCATCACCAATCCGGTACCACCTCTTTCTGAACGTCCACTGAAGCTTTTTAACTGGACTTCTAGCTTCTTTTCTTGTCCCCTTATTTTGCCCTTTTCTTTTCTTTTTTTATAAATGGCCAATCTGATCATATCACTCATCTACCTTAACCCCTTAAATGCTTTCCCACTTTTCTTAGGATAAAGGCCTCAGTCTTTAACTTGGGGGTTACCGTATTCCTTCTTCACTTTCCAGAGCATCACTAGTGTGTAAGACTTGTTTATAGAGGCGCTGGTCAGTCTGGTGCCTGCCCACCTGCCTCATTTCAGGCCACTCACCCTTCATAGTCTCCATGATTTCTGGCTTTCTTTTAGTTTATCCAAGGTGCCTGAGATTCCTTGCCACAAGGCGTGCACAGGTGGTTATTGGAATGCTCTCTCTTCCCACTTTTACCTACCTAACTCTTCTTTATGTCCCTGATTGCAGGT
Source organism: Ursus maritimus (assembly GCF_017311325.1). Classification (NCBI taxonomy): domain Eukaryota; kingdom Metazoa; phylum Chordata; class Mammalia; order Carnivora; family Ursidae; genus Ursus; species Ursus maritimus. The sequence continues at coordinate 22,377,614 of NW_024427107.1, forward strand.
CAAAAGTCATTTGCTCAAAGAAGTCTTCTCGGGCCCCCAGAGTAGAGCGGCTCTCTCCATGATTCTCTTTCTTAGCATTTTGTATTCTCCTTTGCAGCACTTACTCCTAAATTGTGGGTCATGTTCTTGTGTCGTTTTGCTGACAATGTCAGCTCACTAAAGGCAGAGGCTGTCCTTATTCACTGCTTTACCCATAGCACCTCCACGGTTGGTGCTCACTGTTAATGTGTTGGGTTGGTGAGTGAAGGAATGGATGGATCCAGGACCTAAGTCAGGCTCTAGGTCACGGAATAGCACCAGGAGTGTACCTCCCAAGAACTGCTGCCCAGGACGGGGCAGAGTAGGACTAGAGGAGGACCAGCGTGTTGATGAACTGCCAGGCCATGGCCCTGCTCCATTTTACACTCACACACTCTTCATGTGCTTCTTGACAAGGGCTAACATGGTTCTAGACTCTGGGCTAGAGCAGTTTGAAAGTGGAGGTTGAGGGGCTACCACTGGTAAGAATGGAGGCCACTAGTGGATTGTGATGAGGAAGAACATGGAACCTCCAAAAGAATTTTTCTCTCATCCCTATTTTCAGAACAGAACTCAGCTTCATAACTTCACAGGAGAGATCGTCTAGACCCGTGCTTTCTGATAGAACTGATGTGATGATGGGCATTTTCTATATCTGTGCTCTTCGATTCAGCAGGCACTAGCTGTATAAGCTATTGAACCCTTGAAATGTGACTTGTGAGGCTGAGAAATTAAATTTTAAATTTAAATATCCATATGTGGCTAGTGGCTACCATACGAGACAGTGCAGGACTGGATTATTATTAGCATGAATTACTTTAGGAAACGCTAAGTTTCAAAAGCAGTATGGCTTAAATTCTAGAAATACCCACTTACAACCAGCATCAGCCTCCAACTAACCATATATAAGCATGCAAGCCATCTGTGGAGTCCGATGCCTATTTTGACTCAGATGAGTATCTCCCAGGTATATCCTAGTGAAGGGATTTGAATGCACTATGATTTGTTTCTATCCATAGGAATTGTTCTTTATCGAAGGCATTTCTTTATGTGAACTACAAAATGTAAAATATTATACAAATATAGAACATTATCTTTGTGAGTGTCTAATGTGACTTTAAATGCTTTCCCATGCCCACTTTTCTCATACAGGATTTCCTTCCTTCCTTTCTCTCCCTCCCTCCCTCCCTCCCTCCCTCCCTCC
>NW_024427107.1:22378845-22734310 GCF_017311325.1 Ursus maritimus
CTCTCCCTCCCTCCCTCCCTCCCTCCCTCCCTCCCTCCCTCCCTCCCTTCCTTCCTTCCTTCCTTTGTTCTTGTTCATCTTTTCTCCTTGTCTCCTTCTTCTATTCATGTTTCTTCCTCTATTCGTGTTTCCTTTCTAACCTCTAAAATGACACAGACACAACACTGTGTTCTTTAACAAGTTCCTTTCCTTTTGCATATTGATTTCTTTTGTGCTTATTTATAAGAGCTGTTTTATCAGTTCAGATTATTAACAAAAAATCCCTCTGAAATGATAATAGCTCTTGACATGCCAATTGATATATTTTTGGAGATTTGTCAGATACAATAATTTCAATATTTATTATATAAAGCATGTTAAGGTAAAGTATTGTGCTGTTTTTTTTTCAGTTATCACCTAGATAACATTAGAGTTGCTTTTAATCCTTTGAAAGTTCCCATGTGACTGGATCTCTTGAATTCTTTGTTCTGCTTTTCACAAATGAAAAGCACTATCTCCCAGAAAGATAATACCAGGATGAGAAAGTGGTATTTAGAAGGTACGATTCCGAAATATAGCAGTAAAGTAACATTTGAGAAGAGATGGTCCATCTTTCGTCCTGTTCTCTAGTCTGTATAGCTTAGAAAAAAATGTGTCTAGGGGCTTCCATGCAAAATGTCTTCAGTTCATAAAATCACAATTATTAATTAGACTACCATTAAATATTAATTTACCTTTGAGATAAATGTCATTTTAAATTTGGAACCCTAGTTTTTTTCCCTAAATCTAAGGAGAGCATTTTCATTAGGTTTTATTGAAAGGGTGCACATAGAAAGCTTAGAAGGTGTTAAAAAATTACTTCTTAAACTTGGCTTCTGGTTTCATTCAGGCCCAGCAAAATACTTAATAATAAACATGGCTTATAATCATATATGTGCAGCTAAAGTAGAACATTGTAGTAAGGGTTTTGTCTTTTGTCTTTTTTCTTTTTTGTCTTTTCTTTTTTAGGGAGCCATTTTCTCGCAGGCATTTTATAACACAGTATTTGATATAGTTGTAGGTGCTCAATAAGTATTTGTCAAATGAGTTAATAAAATAATAATTTAATTCATTAATTCATTTAAGATCTCAAAGAGCTTTTAAAATTGCAAATGGTGGCCAAGGCTATAGCTCATGTAAATGAACATTATGTTCCATATAACCCATGAATTAAGACATCTGTGTCATTTGCTGGTATTTTATAGTTTTCCCTTCCTTCACATTAATATGTTTAAATCAGGTAGAAAGCATTAATTAGGTGCCAATTAAAGAAATATTTAAGTCCATAATAATAATTATCTGAGCCTATAAGACATATGCTAAAAGCACAAATCCAAAATTCTTATAGTATTCTTTGCAGTGATCCAATGGGTTCTCGAGAGCAAGGTCTATCTTACCCAATTATGTATCCACTGCAGTCAGTATATGGTGATAGCCAGTTAACACATTGTTTTGGAAGGAAGGGAGGGAGGGAATGAGAAAGGAATAATGTATCTAAATCAGTATGTATTATTTGTAATTTATAATCTTTTTCCTTTCTGACCATTATTAGAATAGGAGAAATTATAGATTTATGTTGTAGTCAGGATTCATTAATAATTAGGTTCAACTCATCAGTATTTATAGGTTTTACTGAATATGAGATAGTTCGATTGCCCTTACTTCACTTTTTCTCTTCCATCGTTGTAATTTTGTATTTACTTTTGGTGCCCTAAGGTAGCAAGGTCTCATGGAAAGATATACACTCAGGAACAAGAGAGTAATTTAAATAATTTAAATCCACTAATGTTGCCCTTCCAAATGCTATGAATTTTATGTATATGTTTTTAAAGATTTGATTTGTTTATTTGAGAGAGAGAGACCGAGTTAGCAAGAGAGAGCACGAACAGGGAGGAGAGGGAGAAGCAGGCACCCCTGAATTTTATATTTTAATTAATTAATTAATTAATTTATTTATTTATTTTTTATTTTTTATTATATTATGTTAGTCACCATACAGTACATCCCCGGTTTTCGATGTAAGGCTCGATGATTCATTAGTTGTGTATAACACCCAGTGCCCCATGCAATATGTGCCCTCCTTACTACCCATCACCGGCCTATCCCATTCCCCCACCCCCCTCCCCTCTGTAGTCCTCAGTTTGTTTCTCATAGTCCATAGTCTCTCATGTTTCATTCCCCCTTCTGAGAATTTTATATTTTTAAAGCAACTATCTTGACTATAAATTTCAAATACTAAAGCTAATAATATTACTTTTCAAAGTCACTTACTAAAATTTGTTTAGGGGGCACCTCGGTGGCTCAGTCAGATAAGTGTCTGCCTTTGGCTCAGGTCATGATCCTGGGTCCTGGAATCAAGCCCTGCATCGGGCTCCCTGCTCAGTGAGGAGTCTGCTTCTCCCCGTGCTCCCTCTCCCTCTCTCTCTCTCTCTCTCTCAAATAAATAAAATCTTTTAATAAATAAATAAAATAAAGTTTGTTTAGTTTAAAAAATTTAGAACTGCAAAAATAGTTGCCAACCCTACCATCTCTATATATAAGAAAATTAGAACATTTACTATATTTTATACATGCCACTTAGACCAAAGGGTAGATATAATGGTATAAGAATTATTTGAATTTTATTCTTCTATATCATGCAAAATATATTCCTCAATAATTGTTCCATATTTCCATTTATTTATCATTCTGAGGCATCCAGAATCCTGCCATTCAAGGAAAATCTCCAGCATCTTCTGAGGTTAAGGACATGGGCTTTGCATTAGGATAATGCTGGATTGGAATCCTGACACTGGCACGTACTAGTTATGTCATTATAACCAAGTAACTTACCTTTATGAGCCTCAGTTTCTTTCTTTCTTTCTTTTTTTAAGATTTTATTTATTTATTTGAGAGAGAGAGAGAGAGAGCAGAGAGCCAGGTGGGGGAATAGAGGGGCAGAGGGAGAAGCCGACTCCCCACTCAGCAGGGAGCCTGATGTGGGGCTCGATCCCAGGACCCTGAGATCATGACCTGAGCCAAAGGCAGACACTTAACCAACTGAGCCACCCAGGCATCCTGAGCCTCAGTTTCTTTATTTGTAAATCAAAGATAATAATACCCATACTTAGATGGGTTGAGAATTAATGAACATCCTCATGCTGAAAATTAAATTTAAGGGATAAGCATAGTGGCTGCATATAATAATCACCCAACGTGTGGTAGGTGATAAAAATGGCTATTATTAACAAAATTCACAAAGCAAATGAGATCATAACTTTGGCTTTCCTTCAGATACGTCTCCAAGAATATTCTTACCTTCTAGGAAATACAGTTTCTACTTATGGGCATTTTGATCTTAAGCTGAAATAAAATCCAAATTGTAAATCTGAATCTTATAGCAATAGCTTATTTTACATTGACATGCTCTTGGACTATAATCCTGACTACATGAGCCTTGTAAAAGTGAAAAAGAGTGCTTTAAATATCACCATACCTAAACCCAATATTATTGATTCTTCCCTTGAAGAGAAAACACTGGGAAAATAATATGACAACATTAAAGAAGAACTTTTCAGTTCTTCTGAAGGGGAAAAATCCATAATTTCATCATTCTTTTTTTTTTTTAAATTTTATTTATTTATTTGACAGAGATAGAGACAGCCAGCGAGAGAGGGAACACAGGCAGGGGGAGTGGGAGAGGAAGAAGCAGGCTCATAGTGGAGGAGCCTGATGTGGGGCTTGATCCCATGACGCCGGGATCACGCCCTGAGCCGAAGGCAGACGCTTAACCTCTGTGCCACCCAGGCGCCCCCATAATTTCATCATTCTTAAACATACTAGTCCATTCAATGAAAACAATAGGTGTCCTTTATTTATGAATATTTTCACCTTTGCTTCAAAATGACATTCCCTATTGTACTATCACAACCATAATTTTTATGATTTTTTCCACACTGTTTTCCAAATTATTTATTTCAAGACTGTATCATCTGGTACAAGTCACATGAACTCAAGGCTTTCAGTCAGTCCATCTGTGGTCCTGAATTTTCACATTTTTATTTTAGAAAATGTTGATGAAATATGATTAGCTCATTTTCCTCATCAAACGCTTTGATATTTTCTTATCAAATTGTGCTAAATTATATTATTAGCAGTAAATTTAACATCCTAAGATTCTTAGATGCTAGTAGGTCATCTCATCCATCTGCCTTATGTTCTTACCATTAATTATTTATTATCATTGTAGCTCCCTAGCACTTTATACAACAGAGACACATGGTAGATTGGGAAAGGGAGCAGGGGCAAGGGGAGGAATATTTATAAAGTGCCATACACAGATGGATGCTTAATAAATGCTGTTTAATGATCCTCACTGATGGCAAGGGTGGATGGAAAACATTAATTATAAGGGATGTGGAGATGGATGTCTATAGTTCAGTGAGCCTCTTTCCTTTTCTACTTAATGCACAGAATAAAAATCAAGCATATGATTACTTGTGACACATTCTGATTTTTTAAATCACTTTCATTAATGAAGGATGCCACTGATTCCTTAGAAGCTGTTTTTTCATGCTAGAAGCCAGAACACGTGGACAGTATTTTGAATATGGACAGTCAGGAAAGGTACCTATGGCTGTGGCTACACTGAGCATCCTAAGGCAAATTTTGGCCATAGTCTCCTTTGAGTCTGAAGACATGGCCACCCATATATTGTGAGTTGAATATGTTGGGAAAGATTTCTGCCTTCCAACTGAAACTTTTTTCCCCAACCCAAATACTGCTCTGCTTGTATTTCTGTTACCTTTGATTCAACTTTGCCCTCCTCATACAGTCCTTCCATGGTGATACTTTATATTACTTAGAAAGAGAGAAGATCATTGTTAAAGGGTGTAAGCTCACCTCTGGGGAAAAAAAATGGACTCACTAACTCTGGTACTTTCTTTTCTTTTACTTTATTTTTTTATTAGTCAAAATTCAATCACATTGTTTCTTCTGGCTTGCATATTTGTCTTCAGAGTGAGTAGTGTAAGCTGAGAAATAGAAAATTCACTTTTGCAAAATTTTAAACTTAAGAAATTGAAAGGGTGGGGGCACCTGGGTGGCTCAGTCAGTTAAGAGTCCGACTCTTGGTTTTAGCTTAGATCATGATCTCAGGGTTGTGAGGTGGAGCCCCATGCCAGGCTCCACACTCAGCGGGGAGTCTGCTTGAAAATTCTCTCCCTCTGCCTCTCCCCACACTTGCATGTGCTCAAGTTCTCTCTGTCTCTCTCTCAAATAAATGAATAAATCTTTTTTAAAAAAAAAGGAAATTGAAAGGGTGAGCTTTTTCCTATTCTTCATCTGTCCAGTGGAATATGTACATGAGTAGTATTCACTTAAATCTCATAGAACCATAAAATTTGTGTGATAGAAATCACCTTGAAGGCCATCTCTCCATCTCACAACAGGTCAGAAGTTTCTTCTGTGCATACCTGACAGGTGCTCAGCCAGGGTCTGGTGGAACATTAGTGGGCCCCGTAGTGTTTTCAGGTAGCATATTCCAGTTGGGGCAGCAATAATTGTTAGAGTCCTACTTATTTATCACTCCTTCCCTACATATGTCCAGAAATCCTAGTTCTTATCTTGAACCCGAGCCTTGTCAAAATAGAAAAATAAGAGCCGGTAGAACTTCTAAAAAGTTGGAAGTCACCAAAATAAACTGATACTAGATGATGTTAACCAAAACATTTGACCATAAATAAGGATAATAGTGCCTTGAAATTTATTATTCACTTGTTCATTCATTCTCTTGGATAGTCCACAAAATTCGTTAAGCATTTGCATGCCGAAGTTGCAAATATGGAGAAGAGATGCTTATTACTTTTAAGAACTCACAACCAAAAAGGTATTTTCAGTTAAAGCTCACATGGAATCTTCTTCTCCACAGTAGTTTTTTTTTTTTTTTTAAGATTTTATTTATTTATTTGACAGATATAGAGACAGCCAGCGAGAGAGGGAACACAAGCAGGGGGGGTGGGAGAGGAAGAAACAGGCTCATAGTGGAGGAGCCTGATGTGGGGCTCGATCCCATAATGCCGGGATCACGCCCTGAGCCGAAGGCAGACGCTTAAACCGCTGTGCCACCCAGGCGCCCCTCCACTGTAGTTTTTATCACAGTTGTAGTCAGTTGCTTGTACGTTTGTTTGTAGAATACCTATCTACCTCCACTAGAACGTAAGCTCCATGATGTCAGAGACTGCACCTCAAGCAGAGTAAGGCTCATAAATATTTGATGAATGAGTGAATAAAAAGAATGAATAAATGAATAGTTATGATATAAGATAAAAGCACTTTAACATATAGAACAAACTTCTAATCCGTTATGGCAGAAGAGATTAATTCACCCTGAACAAGATATTTGTTCTTGATCTTGAATAATGAATAAGGGTTTATTAGATGGAGAGTGTAGAAAAGAGCATTTCATACATGAAGGTCATATTGGATTTGGGGAGTGGCAGGTAATATGGGGTAGCTGGAATGAGAATATGATTTTTAAGTAAATGTTAGGTAAAGTATAAATCTGGTCATTTACTTTTTCATTCCAAAATATCATTGTGGGTCTACTTCATGCCAGGCACTTGGGATACAGTGGTGAATAAGATGAGACATGATCCCTGCCTTCAAGGAACTTAGACCCCTCTATTAAAGAGGATGGGTATTAATCAAATAATCAAAATACTCATCCCAATAAAAGTGAAACTGCTGTTGTGACAAGTGTTACAGGCAAAAGTCACCTAATTTTATATAAGTTCTTAAAATAAAATTATTGTATAGTCAAGGTAATCAGGGGGTGTTATCTAAAATGTGATTCTTGAGTTGATATCTGAAGGTGAAGAGGGGAGAAAATAGAATATGTGCAAATTCCCTGTGGTAAAAGGAGAATGGCACATGAAAAGAAAATGAATGAAAAAGCTAGAACACAGAATGAGAAGGAGCAAGGTACATGATAGAACTACAGAGAGAAGTAGAGGACAGACCTTGCAGTCTCTGAGTGTAGTGTGTCTTTATCCAGAGAGTGGGAAGCATGGGAGCATCTTCTACAGGAGATGACCCCAGTCTGCTGGTGTTGGGGCTGCAGCGTGTAGAACTGACTGAAGGGGCCCAGAGCAGAAGGGGTAGTTATCATAAGAACTGGTACTAGGAAAGGAGAGGTAATGAAAGAATGAATCTGTGGAGTTCATCTCTTTTCATAAGAGCACAATCAAGTTGCCTGACTACAGCCATTAGCCTTTAAAGATGAGCGATATATAGGAAACAACACATCTCAACTTAATGTAGTTTGAATCAGTATTTTGACATGGGGGGAGACAAAGAAATAAAAGCTTTTAAAAACTGACTAGAAGGTGAAAAGCAAAGAATAATGAGGTGGGATGTGATAGAAAGAGACTTATGTAGGCATTTATAGATCTGGGTACTAGTCCAAGTTCAGCAACAGAGAGGGAGATCAGCCAAGTCACATGACCTCATTGGCTCTCAGCTTTGAAACCTGGAAATGAGGAATTGGACTAGATCATAGACAAGTTCCCTTCTGCCACATTTTTTGATTCTAGTTCCATACATGAGGGGATATAAAGTATGGTATAATGTTTAGGTCACAGAAACTCACCTCAAATCAGACTCAGTATTCGAGTTTTTAATAAAAACGACATTGCCTGTAATGTGTTTGATTATGAGAAGTAAGGGACCATAAGGTAATTGGAAAGTGTATTTTTGCTATTAAATGGAGTCCAACTGAGAGAAACATCCCTTGTCAAGAATGTTACTACTGAACATTCCAGACCAATCATTACATGATCTAAAAGCTAATTTTACTGAGAGAAATCTAACAAATATTCAAGTCCTATCCAAATTTCATGAACCTCTTTTGTTTTTTACTTGGCTTTATAGAGGCTAAATCTAACTTAGGCCAAACACCCAGATGGCATATGAAATTTAAGTCCATCACCCAAATTGAAGATTGTATCATCCACGTAGAACTAAAGTTTGTGATTTTTATCAGGATATTACAGGGTGACCCAGCCTTGTTTTCATTCCTTTCCGTGGCACCAGTGGTTTCTCTGTTGGTTGCCTTTTTTATTTTTCTCATTGCCATTCATCTTTATTTATCCCTTTCACTGCATTGTGACTCTGGGAAGATGTTTGCAAAAAGAAACTTTTAAAAGAGCACATCTTGGGCCCCAACGTAAAGGGCATTTTTACCTTCATAATACAAAGTCTTCCACCAGCTGTATGGCTGAACGCTCATATGAAAGTTTTAGCCTTTTTGTATGTTTGGAAACGGACTGAAAATTTCAAGCCATGACTATACCTTATAGTTTATAAAAGGCCCAAGATGCATTATAATAACAATATTATATTTTTCAATGTAGAGAAGGATTTTTTTGTCAGCTGTGTCTTATAAAAAGCCACTTTTCTAAAGGCATACCTAGTGTTTTACTCTCTAATTATAGCAAACATATATGTGATCTAATTATTTAAATAGTTTTCTATCCCGATGAGGAAAATTCATATTATGTGTCTAAATAAAATAGTTTATTTATAAATTTGGTTATTCAGAGACATCTGTGATATTGAAAGACGCTCATATTGCAATTCTACTTATTACTTGTCTTTTCCCCTTCTCACTGCAACACAGTGCTTCCTCTGACCACTGAAAGCAAAGCTTTTAGGATTTTGTTTGAGTGTATCTAAAAAAAGCATCGGTTATATCAAGGATAAAAGTCCTGCATTTTTTTTTAAACTAAGGACTAAATATTTGTGCTAAAATTGAGGAACATATTGATATTAACAGCTTTTGATTGCAGAAAAGAAATGCCACCTTTCACCTCTCTGATAACAAGGACAGTGTATCAGTTATTACTAGAATTTGATAGATTAAAAAACAATAAACACTATTGAAATTCATTAATATTTCTGACCAGGTTCTAAAGTAATTTAGCGGATTCGTTGAATTTCTTAGGATAGCTGAGTTTCCAGGACTTTACTTTAAAGGACTTTCTTTCTCCAATGAATTTGATTCGTTTTTAACTTGTTATAAATTTTATTTTTTTTCATTAGGAAATTCTGGAAGTAGTTTCAAAAATTTCAGGAAGTACTAAAAAAAATTTTTTTTAAGAAGCATTGATTACATTTTCAACTAACAGTTACGGTGCTTTTCTCTCCAGATATCTACTACAAATAAACTTTGTGTCTCTCTGAAACAGAAATAGCCGTTCTAAAAAAAGATTCATTTACTACTTAATACCATACATGAAAATTTAAGAAAATGCTTTAGCTATGCATAGAGTGATTTAGACTTTAAGGTCTCAGAGCTGCTTGTGTGCAAATGCCTGCTCGGTGTGTGCTAGCGACACAGAAATGAAATGTTAAACACCACTTAGATCTTTAGAAAGATCTGCTTTTCATCTTCACAGGATCACACATGGGACTTACCCTGCCTTGCTACCCTAAGGAAGTGTCAAGTATGTGACATAATGGTAGTATTTTTGAGACTACAGTAAACTCCCCCCCGCCCCGCCACAACCTGGAGTCTCAGGCTGTAATTATGATGCCGTGATCAGAAAGTTGTGTTTTGTCAGGTTTGGCCCTGAACGGGTGGCAACATAATTTCACGCTGCTGGTAGGAGCACTGTGCAGCTGTGCAAAACGAGAATGTTTGTTGTTGTTTATTGTTTAAAGAGTTGTTTTTTTCTCTAACAGACTAATGAAGGGAATTTTAGTACATTTGCACAGGTCGACCGAGGGTTGTTAAGTTTGACTTTTCAATTGATCAAATGAGGTGAAATAAATCAACAAACTGCCATAAGAAAAGATTCACTGAGATTTTGCCCTTGAAATAAAAATGTCTTCAGTTTATAACTATTTAGGCATGTAAATTCTACGCAGTTCGATAACATCCACATCATTTAAACATTGAATTATTACAATTTATATTATACTTATATACTAAATTGAATTAGATGATAAATTTTTATGGAGTGAAATTATTATGATAGACATAATTTCACTTGTAAGGCTAAATGTGAGAAAATGTCACATCAGATCCATTTTAATTACCAAAATTAAAAACATAAATTTTGCGAGCTCTTAAGAATGTCAAGATGCAGTACCTAACCCAGAGGAAACCGACAGGTTCATTGTTAGAAGTAAAATTAATATAGCAGAAAAGAAGGTAGATGAAAAATGAAAAGTCAAAATACAGAAAATCAACTAAACACTAAATAAAAGAAGTGAAACTTTTATGATGTTCTGAAGGTAGTTTCAAGCTCTGGTAAATATTAAAGCATTCTTGAAAGGAAACATGGAAACCACCTTTTTAAAAGAAACGACAGGAAAAAATTCTTCATTGACTCTGAGGTAGTAGGATGTGTTTACTTTTATCTAAAGTGAAGATAATGATTGGAGCAGAGGGTGGTAAAGATCACAGAATCATAGGGGGAGGAAAGATTAGCGAAGTGTCATGGGATAGTAATGATCTATAGGCATAAAATACCATTACTTAATGGGTGAGGAAACAAGTCTAACCAGAAAGGTGAGAGGAGGCAGAAACTCAGCCCAACTGGACCCAGGGGTCCTGAGCCTCTGAGCAGAGCCCCTTGTGCCAAACTCATACAACTTCCCATACAAAGCAGCTCAGTTTAGATGTTTTTCTCTTCTTCTGTAGAGGTGTGGCATTTTCAGCTCAAGAGGTTTTCATATTAAGACTATAGAAAACTCTTTCAAGTATGTACAAGTTTGAAATTATGTAGTTTGATTTTGTGGTTGGTCAAAGGCTCCGAGAATAGAAAAATCTAGGGAACAAGAGAGGAGGAGAGGGAAAGGAATGGGAGAAAGGTAAGCAGTGTGTGGAGAAACAGAGACAGGAAAGTGGGAGAGAAAACCCACAGAGGAAGAAAGAAAAGGGAGAATAACAGGCAGGGGGGCAGACGGAAAGGCTCAGTGCATTTTAGAGGTACTGTTCTCTGCACTTGACTTCAACTACAGGCTCCAAGGGTGACCATTTGTTTTCCATGATTATTCTGAGCACCTGATGAACGCTTTCAACCCTATTCAGGCTCTTAAACTGCTTGAGAACTTAGGCCTTTGAGCCTGCACTCCTGATCAGGTAATAAGCAGAACGTTCAGCCAAGGGAAAATAAAAACTTTTAACCACAGTAACAGTAATCAAAGCAGACCATCTCTAAGTCTTAAGAAAATCAAATCAGTGGGTCACATTCTCTCATCCTAAGTTTCTTTACCCCTGCTTTGAAGACGGGGCATTGAATTTCAGCTGTCTTTTATTCTGGGATTTGCAGTCAACACTGGATTTCCTATAATAGAAAGTTTTTGATCAGTAAAAGAGATATTGTGAAATTTAAGTCTTATGACCTCTCTTCACTTGAGACACACAACCTACAAAAAGGAAAATTCACTGTAAGTCATCTGTGAAATTATCTGAGACAAATGGTGACTATGACATAGCATTTATGCTTTTAATAAAGACTTTTACGAGAAAGCAAGTCACACTGAGCCCCTGCACTGGAACAGGAGATGTTTGTGTCAGTGTTGGAGTTTGTTCTCACTCTTTCCAGAAAACCTCGAATCTGATATTCTAGTCAGTTCAAAAACTGCTTATCTTTTCCACGTTAGCATAAGACATGATATTTCAGAAAGAGTAGATTCATTTTATGTTTATTTGTAGCCAAATTAAAAATGGATTAGCCTTTGTTTATTATTCATGTGGAGTGTTCACATAATCTATATGGATTGCTGAGATGTCGTTGAGTCTACAACCAAGGTATTTAATGGAGAACAAACAATCAGATTCGCTACTGGACCTGCCCCATCTCTAATAGTTTCAGTTGTTTTCCCTGATCCTAATACTGTTGCTCAATTTTGTGTATGTGTATATATACATATTCCCTGTCACCTGAATACAAAATTTGAACATGGGCATTGATGGCATCCAAGATACATGCTATGAGGTACAGAAAAGGTGGGACCAGTAGTTCCTGGCCTTACACACTTACAATTTACTGGAGAAGACAGAACATCTGAATAAAGAAACAATTTAAATGCTAGCATTTACTTAATAGACACTAGTGTAGCTTTTAATCTCAGTTTTCTTTCAGTGACTGGAAAGCAAACTTAAAATGAGAAATATCAATTTTCTTACTCGGTTCAGATATACCTCCCTGTAGTGAGCACTTCACATAAACTATCTCATTGAATCCTCATAATACTGTCTGTGATACTGTAGATACTGTTATCTTCATTTTGTAGAGTAAGAAGTTGAGGCTCGGAGAATTTAAGTCATTTACCCAATCATTGTGGCTCTTCTTTATTTTGGTAAAAGTAGGTATTTTTGTCATCTATGATGACGGCGTGTATGTACTTACTTAACATATTTCTGTCACTATGTGGTTGAAAAAACTCTCAATTCAAGTGTATACATGGGCCATATATGAAATATTTCTTATATAGTCCATGTACTTTTTTCATAAATATGACTTATTTTAATTTGAGAGGATACTTGACTTCCAGATGGAGAAATAAATTTAACTTATAGGAATGGAGAAATCAGAGACATGCAGACATTGGTGTGTATCTTAAGAGAGAGTTCCAATTATAAAGACCTCTTAAATCTAAGAGTTTTTCCCTTTGATATTAGGGCATTGGCTATGAAACACGGTGTTGTACATTAAAAGTGGTGTTTAGGATGTATTGCTTGAAGCTCCATGATTTTCTGCAAAAACATTATAGGGGAAGATCAAATAAGAAGATGCTTGCTGCTGAAGATCAAAATAATAGATCAACAAGAGGGAATACTGAGCAGTTATGTCTTAAAGAATTAGTACCCAGGAGAAAAGAGCTGTGGAGCACAAGAATACAAACACGAACACACACACACGCACACACACATTCTGACATATACTATGTACACAAAACATATATACATATAACATGTAAACATAGATGCATTTAGGCTAGTCATTCAAATAACCCCATTTATGCATTTTTCTGGCCATATGCGTTAGCCCTATTAGATCTTTTGTCAGCTGTTTTGTGGAAAACAAATGATTCATCATTTAACATTTATTAAACTCTCACAATCTATAAGCACTGTGCTCGGTGATAAGGATACGACAGATAAGATAGTCTTTAAGAGCTCCCACCATCCTGTGGGAAAGGTGTTATTGCAGTGGTATGATGAAACAGAAGTGACACTCACAGAAGTTCCATGATCCTAGAGGAGGGATATGATGGAGGGCTTTCTGGAGGATGTGATTGATGTCTGAGATGAGTCTTGAAGAGCAAGCAGCAGTTAGTCAAAAGGAAATGGGAAAGGTAGAAGCTCTTCCAGGACACAGCATGAAGAAAGCTCCAGAAACTTGCGACAGAAGGATGTGTGTAGTCCGGGGTTGCTGGAATATAGTGATGATGGAGAGATGAGAGGTGAGGGTGGAGGGGCAGGCCAGACCTAATAAGGCTAACTGGATTTTATACTGCCAGTAATAATGAATCTGTGCAGGATTTAAAGCATGGAAAGGGCCAATTTTGTATCTTAGCACCATCATTCTAGTAGCCACGTGGAGAACAGTTTCTAGGTTGACAACGCCAGAGTTTGGGATCCAGTTTATGAGGCTGTTGTAGAAATGTAGGCAAGAGATGTTGAGGGTTTGAACCAAAATCATGGGTAACAGGGACTGGGTCCTGGTGGTGGAGCCCTTAAGCAATGTTTAGAAGGTCCAGTTGGTTAAGATCTGGTTCTTAATTGGATGTAGACAGATGCATCAGGATTTCTCAGAGTTTAGCCTGGGTGGCTGGCTGTGGGGATGTGGAGGGCCAGAAATCTGAAATGGAGAAGGAACAGGAACAGGTTGGGCAGGTTGGAGGTGTGGTCAGGTTAGTGTGAGGTGTCCTTGGTTCATCTAGGATGAGATGATCAGCTCATAGATATGCTAGTCTAGAGACGAAGTGAGAAAGTGGTCCCTGGTGATAAACTTGGGAGTTACCAACCTCTAGATGTATAAAATTGAATACACAGCCTCTTCTTTGTGTGTAGTATGTTGTATCGTCTCTTCTGCTTTTCTCCTTTCTTGAGGCAAAGATTCCTCTTTCCATTGATACAGGGTCGTTGATATTACACCTCCTGGTTGTGCGTGAACAACAAAGCGATCCCAAAGATCAGGAAATACTTTAAGGAAGTAGAAGTAACCAAGTGATCGTTGTTGCTTTGTTTCCAGTTGTGTCGCTGGAAATGCCTGCCTCAGAGGGATATCGCTTCAGCTGACCCTCCCGCAGCTCATTCTTCTGAGGAGCCTGGCTCTGCGGCTTTGTCCTGTTCAAAATGGCAGAAAAGGTCCCCCCTGGCTTAAACAGGAAGACTTCAAGGTCGACACTCTCCCTTCCACCGGAACCTGTGGACATCATTAGGAGCAAGACGTGCTCGCGGAGGGTTAAAATCAACGTGGGGGGCCTTAACCACGAAGTGCTGTGGAGAACGTTGGACCGGCTGCCCCGGACGCGCTTGGGGAAGCTCCGGGACTGCAACACGCACGAGAGCCTCCTGGAGGTGTGCGACGACTACAACCTCAGCGAGAACGAGTATTTCTTTGACCGGCACCCGGGGGCCTTCACTTCCATTTTAAATTTCTACCGGACCGGGAAACTCCATATGATGGAAGAAATGTGCGCTCTCTCTTTCGGCCAAGAGCTTGATTACTGGGGGATTGACGAGATCTACCTGGAGTCCTGCTGCCAAGCCAGGTATCATCAGAAGAAGGAGCAGATGAACGAAGAGCTGCGGCGGGAGGCCGAGACCATGCGCGAGCGGGAGGGAGAAGAGTTCGATAACACCTGCTGCCCGGAGAAGCGGAAGAAGCTCTGGGACTTGCTGGAGAAACCGAACTCGTCAGTGGCTGCAAAGGTATGAAAAGCGGAGTGTTGCTAGCCTATGTGTGTGGTCAGAAAAGCTGTTGCCTCCCTTCCAGACAGCGCGAGTGTTCTCTTTGGAGATGTTTTGGTGAGACAGAGCAAAATGTGGCTACTCGGTGAGAAACACTTTGCTGAAGCTCGTGTAGGCAGAGTTCTTCTTCCCGCGAAACGTCACGCAAGGGCATTACTCTTTCTTAAGTATCATTGTTGGGTCGGAACAGGCCTGGGCAACAGAGGCTGGAAGGGTTCTGGAAGCCATGGCGCTGTGTGGCGTCGGTGGCTGGAGTTTGAGGGGAGCACCAGCTGGGGTCCAGCCCACGCGGAACCCTGCGGAAGGCTGGGGCCAGGGCTCCTTCCTGGATACAGGCGAGGTGGTGTCGTTGAGGGTGGAGAAGGTGCCTCCTGGCCTGGTTCTCTAGAAGAGCAGGGAAAGAGAGAGTGTGGCCCCATGTAGCCCAGAGGGCTGCAGGGCCCCACGCCTGAGAAAAGGGCCTTCTCCTTAAGCTCTGTAAGGAGCCAGTCCATGTCCACGATGTATCCATCTACCTCCCTTGTGACGTGCTACTCTGACGATGATGTTTCTGACTGTTGGTGTATAGTGTTTTCCACAGTGGAGGTATTACCCTGCCTCAGAGTTCATTGTGGTTGCTAACGATGAAGGTAAATTCATGATTCCATTGTGCCCGCGTACATCTCCATCTCAGTAAGTTTGTTTTGCCACGAATTGCAGCATTTAATTCAATGGCATGATTCTGTTTATCTAATTTTATTGAGAACTTTGAGGGTTAGTGCAAACTGATTTTCATCCCATATATTTAGTTCTATATTGCAATATGAATTATGAATACAGCCTCAAGAGTCATCTTGAGCTGCAGAGTCTTAGTATTGGTATTTTGTGCATATTAGATGAAAATGGAATATGGAATAGGGAAAAGAAAAATAGCAGAAAAACGTGTCATCATATGAATTCTTTAAATTGCTTCAAAGTTTTTCAGTGGTTCTTTCTTAAAAACAGTTAAGATTATGGAAATGTAATAGACCATATGTGACTTTTGACTGGAAATTAAGGTCGTATATGATAATTTACAACATATAAATTATGTTAACAATCAACTGCAGGCAGACGGTCATAAAACTGCTTCTGCCCTGTTTGATATGCCTGGTTTTGCATCCTGGTGACTTCGAAAGGCATTTTACTTTCCAGCCAGAACATGGAAGTCAGTGAAATAAAATATATGTCTGTTGTGCATAATGAGGAAGTGCACTTCTTGTAGCAAATGGAAAGATTTCAACTAGGTCTTTTTGTAGTTATGAATAATTTGTTTACTTGTATCTGTTAGAAAGAAATAGCTGTGCTACACTTGTGGGTTTGGGTTGAGAAAGGTTACTGCTCACTTGTAGTGTCAAGTGTTAGGTTACATCTTTGAGTCACTCCCAAAAGCATGGAGAATTTTAAAAACGAAGGAGATAAACTCTGGATTTAAAGGAGTATTTTGGGTGTTAAATGAACTCTTTCAGACCTTTAGGCAACTGAGGTCTAAGTCATTGTTCCATCAAATGTTCCGGAGGGTATCACTCACATACACAAAAATCAGCGCTGAATCAAAGAAAATGTGAAGGTTAATATGGCTTATTTGCTTATAACAGCATTATTAACACATAGCTAAAATTAAGTACTGTTATAAAAAAAATCTTAGGTTACATATATTTGTTTTTCTGAAGCATTTCCATCGAGGATAGAATATGGCCAATAACCTGATTTCCCAGATGAGGCAGTTCACTGAATCTCTACATTTTAGAAGCAGCAGCCATCCCTCCATCTCTAAGGAGGTAACATTGATAATGGCCTATTACGGTACACTATTATATACACCTGCATATCAGATAGATTATTGAAACTCGCTTCAAATTATGTAGGTACAGATAAGATATCTACCTACAAACTATACCCAGCAGCTAAGGACATCGGTTTTGGAAATTTTAATGTAGTTATAAATAATAAATTTGTTTCCAAATTATTCATCAAGCCAAGCGAATCTTTGCCAACCTCAGTAGATTCTTTACTAAATTTTCATAAGGGATTTGTGTTTGTTTATTTAAATATCTACATTTTCCTCTCTGTTTGAATGGTGAAATACTATAGAAATTATTTACATTTGATTATATGGTAGTTTAGTGAAAGTATTGTTCATTTGTCTGAGGTTTGGAACCTTTTAAAAACAGCTCTGTAGGAGGTCTTATATAAATCACTACCTTTTCCTATACTCTTCTCAAATCACATAACTTGTTATTTCTCTAGAATAATTCTTGGTGAGGTGAGTGCTATGTGTGAATAGTATTTTTACAACTTAGGAACAGTTTGTTTTGTTAAAACTGAGTAGGGTGATACTCTAGCCCTCACTATTTGTGTTATGGGTACATCAGGATCCTGCGTATGCTATGACGCTCTTGTGTTGGAATGCTTGGAATCTATGTGTTTTTCCTAACTTGCTTAGGAGGTGAGATATCTTTGGAGGAGAATATCTGTATACCTTGCCTCTGCAATGATTGCTTATTCAATTGGGTAGTTCAGTTGAACATATATAAGAATGCTCTGTGTGGGCAACACACATGAAAGTGGACATGTAGAAAAACACTCCCTTCTCTCCAGAATTTAAAATATATTCTCTTAGCTTAAATAGGAATTTCATATCCTTGAAACTATTTGTTTTCTTCCCTTTTGGCTTTTCTGTCTTTTACAATTTATCGAATATTTCTGTAATAAAGTTTAAAGTTATGAGTTTACCTGCCCAATCCCTAGCATAGAAGGAAAAACACAACCTTTTCTATCAAATATTCCACAATGGATTAAAATATCTATTCAGTGACATGGAATAAATACTCAGTAATCAATTCAGTAATAATCGTTCAGCTCAGGCTATGTGCATCTACTATAATACACAAAATTATTACAAGACTCCTTGACCTGTTACGTTTTGTCCTTGGGTATGACCCTAAAAATAACAATTTGGCTCTTACAGAACATGCTTCTTGGTGTCACTTCTATTAATTGAACTTTGTAGTATATAAATAACTGGGGAAAAAATGCCAAAACAGAGTTTAAACAGGTGGTATATCTTAAGTGTCTATATTTCACAAATTAACATTTTTACACATACACAGAATAACATGAAATATAATTGTACTTTTCACAAAATAATAACAGGGCTAATGAAAATTGTTCTTTCATAGTTTTCCGTGGTGTAATATGATCTGGTAACGTGACACAAGTTTATATCTCTATGATGGACTTTGGGTTCTTTCGGTCTTGTTAGTTTATGTTGGTGACTGTCTGTATATCCTCATGTAGAGATAACGTACAAAGTTTAAATTTGAGGCTATTTGTGAATGTGGGGCCCACCAAACAGGCCTGGAGGAGGGCTGGCCCAAAGCTCTGGGTTACCATGACATGGAATTGCTGGTTCTGGAATGCGTTTCAGAGGAATGCGCATGGGGAGAAGATGGGCTTAACTGGCTGCCAGTTTCCTGGGCAGTGAATTGGAATTAGACTTGATCCTTTACCTCTTCCAGCCCTTGGGCAATTCAGTCAGCCTCTGGCTTGGAAATATTTTCTCCCTTTTCTTTGGCCTTTTCCCAAAGGGACTGCAGTAGCTGTTCGCCTTTAAATTTTGCATTACAGACACTTCAGTCTAAGAGGTGTTTGAAAGCCTTTAAGGGAAGCAGATCCTATGGCATGTGGTATTGTCTGCCTTTGTGATGAAACAACAACCAACAAGGAGCATGGCCCACCTGAGAGCTGAAAGGGAAGAGAGTCCGTGCTGTACAGTGCCTTCACTTTCGATATCTGAAGAAGGTCAAGAACAAAGGACATCGACTGTGTCTTCAGGCAAACCCAGTTAGGAAACGGCTCAGCCTTCTGAGGCAAGCCTCAGCCTGGGCACAGACATGGATATGGTGTTCGGGAAAATTCCGGGCCAACGGGCTCATCTCAAGTGTCAGGTCAGGAAGCTAGACTTTAGCCCTTATTTGATAAGAACGGTATAGGGGCTGCAGAAAGACATTTTTGTTCATCTGAACAGGTACAGGGAGAACCACCCAGCAACCCTGTTGGGCAGGGTCCAGGGTGGAGTGGAGGGGGGCACTATTTCTTATCAGCTTCCCTTCCCACTTTTCCTATGTATCCACAGCTACCACTTATTTACCTAAGGATTCCTCCCTCATCCTCTTATGTTTTTCCCATTCTCTCCTTCTCCTCTCTTTCTACCTTCCTCCCTTCCTCTCTCCCTCTGCCTCCTTCCCTCAAGAAAGTGAGGATGGTTGACTAGAGAATTATTTCTCAACCTTTTTTCATTAATGGCCCCCTAAGGAGAAGAATTAAGTTAAATTTAAATTCTCCCTAAAGAGAGAAAGTAAATACTAAGGAATAAGATTTTGTCAGGTAGGGTGGAGCTTGGAGAGCTACAGACTATTGTAATATCTAAGACTTTTTCACCCTGCCCCGCAAGACCCAGTTTTCTCCCACTGGCAGTGCCATTGATCCCATGGAGAATGCATACAATCGTGGAAAGGAGACCTGCCTCCAGTTCATGCCTCCACACACCCGCATGGCCTTCCGCACTGGCATGGCACAGCACAGCCCCTGAAGCAAGCAGGGGAAGGCTCGGGAGACTGTAGACGTTGTTGGATCAGGAGAGAGGCCTGTAGGAGCGGAGTCTGCCCCTGGGACTCCAGCGCTCTGGAGAGAGCCAGAGGTCAAAGTTCTCCGTTTTTCGGGGGGGGGGGGGATGGCGCCTGTTTAGTTGCCTTATTGGTGGTAACTCCTTGAGAACCACACTCCACCCTCCCACTGAACTAGAGTGTAGGCATCTCAAGTCGCAGAAATAGTGAAAAGAAAGTAAATCCAAACAAAATTAAAAACTCCTGTCTACTCATAAGGGGGAAAAGAATGCATGACATTTTCACTCTATTTCTAGTTTATGGATCAGTTATTCTAATGCTTTGGATGAAAAAAAAAATATATATATATATATTGGAACAGAGCCACCAATTATTTCCTTTTAGTCCAAGAACACAACTTTCACCTGTTGTGTGTGTGTGTATGTGTGTGTGTGTGTGTGTGTGCGTGTGTGTGTGCGTGGGCACATACATGTACAGGTTTCCCCCATTACCTGAAAACAGAGCATTCCTAGGAAATCCTTTGTAAGCTGAAATGGCATAAAGCAAGGAAGCAGTTATCATTTCATAAAAGTGAAAATCCTATTTCTATTTCTTTCAGTTAGTGAGAACAGGTCCTAGTGTAGGTCTTTCATAAAAGCAAGTGGCATAAAGAGACCTTACAGTAGTGGGGGAGCTGACATCTATGTATGTATACATACGCACGCACGCACAGAGTCGGGTGAACAACTCTGCCCTTACATAGCTCTGAGTTAGCTTTCTGATGACTGTCTTAGTGATAAACAACAACAGCAGCCATCAGAACCATAAATGCCCCCCCCCAAACAAACTGATGCGGTGTGAGCGCACATGGAAATCTCCCTACATCACGGCACCTCTTGGAGCCTTGGTGGGACCTGTGCAGTTCGCCCGTTCTTACCTAGGATTGCCAGTGGCCTAATTAGTGTGCCAATCATGTCATTTCTGTGTTGTTTCCTATTTTCTCTTCTTGCCCTTTCCTTTCTACAGCCCAGCTGCATAGACGAGGTTGTGCTCTTCCAATAACACGGCATAAGAGTTCAGAAGTCCTCACTGGGGAGAGCTTAAAAGAACTTGGCCAGTCTGTAGAGGTTTAGATTGGAGATATGTGGTTTTTTCTTTTTCTAAAGTATATAATTCATGCAGACTAACTGGTTGAAAGCTTGGAATAAATTAGACATAAAAAAATAGAAGAGGTAAGATAGAAAATGTTGGGTTTTGATTAAAATGTTTCAAATATTCCAATCCTTAGCTCTAGCGGTCCTATTTTGAGATCCATGCCCCTCTGTTTTCCCCGAAAGGCTGACCTGAAACTGCACCACTTTTTGTCCACTTGACCTCATTTGATCAGGGAGAGAATGGTTGAGAACAGAAGAGGAAATTGATAAAAAGCTCACATCGCACATTCTCTTACCTAGGGGGCCATGGGTCCTGCTTTTACTGAGAATGCCCAGGTTAATGCCTTTTGTCTGAGGCTAATTATTAACAGCATCTCCTTTCGCTCTTAAAGAGTGTCCCAGTTTGGACAATAAATGATTCCCTTACATGTGAATATTTTTGAAAAAAAGAAATCATCCAAGAACCATGCACTTTTCCTCTTTGCTTCTTTGTTCCATTTGAGGGCCTGTCTTAATTTTCAAGCACTTTTTCCATCTCTTTTGAAAAATCGTTGGTTTTCATTAATATTAGAGTAAGATTTTCAGATTCCTTTCAAGCTTGGTTTTTAAATCTCAGTAAGTAATTATCATTTTCAACATAAAAAAACCAAAACAAAACCAAGGCGTTCTTTCTACATTATCTAATGTTATCACAAAATAGACTACATTGGCACTATTTAAATATTCTGGTTTTGAAAATTCATGTACACTACTTTGGTTATTAACAGATTTGTTTTCTTCATTTCAAGCGAGAGACTTTACAAAGTGAATGCTGTACTATTTTAGGTAAGCATAAGTATTATGAAAGAATGGTCACAATATTTAACGCTTTCCACTTTGGAAGACTCCAGAAGGGTTTAAATAATACTTTAGGTTAAGTGTTCTTATCTGAGCTCTATCACTGTGAACTGACCATTCTGATGAAGAAAGATACTTTCAAAATGATCAACAAAGTTGATCCTGAAAAAATTAGTGGAATAAAAACTGATCAAAGCATGATTACAGAAGAAAAAACTCTCCAGCTGCTGATGTATAATTCATGAAGTAACGCTAGATTACAATAGATTTTTTGGTTTTGGCATTGATTTAGCATTGGTGGTTTTCTTCTATTTGAGAACAACCCCGGAGTTCCATGACATTCAATAATCTATAATGTGATGAGGCATAAATCTGAATGCTGTGTAATACCAGGTTGGTTTGTTGGAGCTGGTTGACTTTGTTAAGTGAGCTTAGCTGACCACTGAGCACTAGCCTAACCCCGTTTGGTTTTTTCCTCTTCATTGTTACATATACCAACTCTTATTAAATGTTCCTGTATTTTATAGGGGAGATTATATGATACAGTAGAGCTTTGTAAAACTCTCAGGACACATTCCTCATTAAAAAATATCCTATTTAGGTATTCTAAGAGTGATGACAGAGCTTTTTAAGGTAGCAGTCAGCCTAGAAATTATTCTTGCCCTCCAATAGCCTGTCTTTAAAACCCTTCCTGCCTTGGCAGTGGACCAGAGAAGCATAAAGGAGTCTCCTGGCCAAGACAGTGGGCACATTCCACAAGCTGCTCTTCCTGTATCTATCAGCAACATTCAGCCCTTCACCCGACTTACTCTTTCCTCACATCTCCTGGAATAGGGTTGATGATGATTTTATAATTTGTGATCGGAACTTTGAAGGGCTTGAGGAGATGGAGACTTCTCTGCAATTGCGACGTCAGCCTTGATACACAGGTGTAACCAATCCAGAATTAAGAACCTGGACACAGACCACCCAGCTGGGGACAAAGAAGTAGAGTGACTGGCACGGAGACAGATGGAACAGTGGAAGAGGAACACATTTGGTCTCATCCCTCCAAAACCTTTGCAGGAGGCCCTAGAAGCTAACACCAGAACTATATCAGAGTTTGCACCTATGTCTTATTTAATTTGGGCTGTGTCTGCATCTGTGTTTACAGGAACTCTTTTGCTAATGCATGAAGCAAATGTATTTTCCCCCTTAAATCATAACATTTTTATAAAGCTTTAAGTGAAAGAACTCTGGATATTACTAAGAACAGAAGCCTGAAGTGTATATAGATCCAACTAATGTTTGCAGTGAAGTTTGCGTGTGTCCGGTGGGTGAAGCCGGCAGTATCAGCCCTCACTGAGTGGTACCTGAACTAGGTCTGTGCGTGTGTTTGTGTGTGTGTGTGTGTGTGTGTGTGTGTGTGAGAGAGAGAGAGAGAGATGCATGTTATTTATACACACTGCCACCTCTCCATTAGAGCATATTATATTATAAAAATCCACCTGCACAAAAATACAATAAACTTCCCCCTATATTTGGTAATTTAGGGTAGATGCAACTTTGTCATCCAAGTAAGACGGCTATTCAGATTACAGCTTTTGTGATAACCCGATCAGGCATGAAGTCCATGGAAAGTGCTCTAATGGTCTAAGAATAGCAGGAAGAAGTATT
Source organism: Ursus maritimus (assembly GCF_017311325.1). NCBI lineage: Eukaryota > Metazoa > Chordata > Mammalia > Carnivora > Ursidae > Ursus > Ursus maritimus. The sequence goes on from NW_024427107.1 coordinate 22,402,104, forward strand.
TTCATTAGTCTCCTAGGATTTTGTTTCAGGATGCTAGAGGTCATTGCCACCCTGGATTTCACGCTTTTACTTGTGTCTCGTTGAGTCACTCCTGACACAACCACAAGTGTTGAATGCCACTTTAAATAGCTTCTCTAGCCTATGCCACAACACTGCCAAGGACAGCCAAGTATTCCTTACACAGCTCTGAATGAGGCTGCTCGGTTGTGGCATCCTTCACTGAAATGAACCTCAGGATATTTGCACATAAGTGAAAGAACTCCCAGGCTTCCAGTCCTCGTTTTATCACTAATTAACATAAAACCTAGAGTACAATTTTGGATACTGAAATGCAGTTGTCTTAGCTGGTATCATCTAAATTAAATCCTCAACCCTATTTGTGCCTTGAATTAGATTTTTTTCTCTTAAACATTCAAATTTTAGTTTATGTCTTAGAGTTACACCTATCTTTGGCAACATTTTTAGAACTGTCTTAACTTTTACATTGGTGTCCAAGTGCACAGTTTCAACTGGAATTTGGTTGGATGGAAAAATAACTCAGTGCCACCATCTATGAAGTATAGCAACATATTTGTGCTACGAAAAATACATGTATTTCATCAATACAATGGCAATTTTCACTTTGGGAAGCTAGCAGGAGGCCTTCATAATATCCTGAAGGGGAGCAACCTGTTCCATTTCAGTGCAGCTTTTAGTTCAGAGGCAGAAAAACATTGGTAGGCAATCCTGTTTTTTCAAAGGTGATAATTTGCTATACTGCAGACGCAATGACCTACAAATGCAATGAAAGAAAATACGAAATAGTAGGCTAGAATCCAGTATATCATGAACTTGCTGTTACATATTGGCTATGGAAAAATCTAGCACATTTCATTATATTTCTTAAATGAATTCTGCAGGTGTGAAAATTATTGTATTATGTAAGTAAAGTAATTGCATTATGAGCAATATTAAAATTCAAAGCTTAAAAATCTCTTTTAAGCCCTGGTCTTTATTTTTCAAACTCTAGCTCATGAGCCATTATACATATTTTAAATTACACAGAATGTTTACAAAGTGCTAATCACACTCTTTTTTTTCCCCCCAAAGTTTTGTGTATAGATCATAGATGAGGTAGCTGAAAGGGTAGCAAACTGTTTTGATAGGCATATTTTAACAATCCATGAGGTACTTGGTGTATGTGCTTGAGAGAAGAAATGCTATATTTCAATGGAAAAAATCGTTTCGGGTTGTATTTCCCTGTCTTTGTTAAGTTATCCCGCATATGCCAAAGCACTGAACTTTCTCTATTCTGCTGCACTTTGATGCACATGTCTAAAATTGAGTCTGAAGGTTAGATGACAGGTTTCTGCTGTTTATCGGGAATGCATAACCTATCCTACTGCCTGCTTCACACACAGCTCTGCTGGTCCCCTCGAGAACCCTCCTCCTCAGGGAATGTTTTAGCTGTACTTCCTAGAACAACTTTTTATTATTATTTTTATTAAGGTGTCATTGACATAGAACATGACATTAGTTTCAGATATACAACACAATGATTTGTTATTTATATATATTGCAAGACGATTGCCACGATAAGTCTAGTTAATATCCATTACCATACGTAGTTACGAAAAATTCTTTTTTCTGTGAAGAGAAGTTCTAAGATCTATTCTCTTTGCAACTTGCAAATGTACAATACAGTATCGTTAACTATAGTCACCGTGTTGTACGTGAACAACTATTGATTTTTCACTTAATTTCTTAGGCTCCATTTGGATTTCACCTTTTTTAAAGCCGGGTTTTAAATATTGTATGAGGTGATATCTACTTAAATTTCAGTGAAATTGAATGTAGTGAAGTTTCCAAGTTAGAGAAGGTGGATAAACCTGAAAAAATCCAGACTTCATTTTGTCTTTAGCTTATAAACAGCCATTTGTTTTTCTTTATCCCACAGCATCAGAGTCTAAGAGTAGGTAGACTTCTAGACTCTTTAAAATCAGTATCTTAATAGCACTTTTCCTCTCCATTTGAAGGAATCTGATTCTTTACCCATCCTGTACCCTCCCCTAATTCATGAGCTCTGGCTGTTAAAATGAAGCTGGTTTTTCTTTCCACTCCTTCATAATAGTTGTCAGTATCCCCAGAGCCTTCTGTTTTGAGCAGAAATTTAATTCTGGGGGAAAAGACTGGTTAATTGGTACCCGATACAGTAACAGATGCTTTTTACAAGGCTAGATTAGCTCCTGTCTTCACAGTCCTCTGTGAGGTAGAGCTGTAACTTCCTGATAGCATCAGAGTGCTCTCGCCGTACTTATCCTGTCTTCTCATTTTGAGACCAGTTCTCTTCTAACAGTACTGCTTCCTTCACAACCTGGAAGAAACGAACCTTGCTCCCTGCAGCCCAGAGTCATGAAGTGAAGGCCCCATTTTTCTTGTCCCTGCAGTAATTAGTGTGCCCTTCCTCAACGAGCAGAAAGGGAACAATTTATATTGAGTACCAGCTGTGTGCTATATACTGAACTCAGGGGTTTTTCACATTGACCCTTTACAACAGAGGTCAGCAAGCATTTTCTGTAAAGGGCCAGATAGTGACTATTTTCAGCCTCTGTCACAGCTTCTCAGCTCTGCAGTTGTAGTATGAAAGTAGCCATAGACAACAGGTAAACAAACAAACATAGTTGGGTTCCAGTAAAGCTTGGCAGCAGGCTAGATTTGGCCCTTGACCCATAGGTTGCCTATTGCCACTTTATATCAGTCCTAGGTAAAAACCTTGTTTATCTCATTATACAGATTAGAGAGGCTGAAACCCAGAAAGATCAAATTTGTGTCTCTTGTCCTTTACTAAGTGGTGTATTGGAATTTGTATCCCATCTACCAATGCTTCCTCGTAATTATTCTTCCTGTCTAGTTTCATTTACCATTCCTTTCTCATCACTGCTCATCATCCCATCACTATCCAGTATTCATTGAAGACTTTGGTTTATGCCTGACAGTCATCTTACTACTGTACCCCCTTGCTATCCTGCAGGACAACGAGCTATCAAATTCCAGCCTAAACGTTCCCGATCTTGAACTCAGCACGTGGATGAAACCGCTCTCCCTTTGGAGTCTGGAACTCTGGTTACGACAACTGAGCCTTCCGTTTCTTACCAAATCTATACTTTGTCTCTATTGCAACTGCTTTTGCCTTGACTTATCCCCTTTTTCTCCTCACTTGGGAGCACTGGATCCATTGCCATAGGTGAGGCCTTGACCACCTCATACTTGGGTTGGGGTGATGTCATGAACTGGACTTGCTCACTTCATTTCCCTGCCAGTTCTAATCTGTTCTCCATGTAGCCAGAATTGCCTTTCAAAACATGATTGGGTCACTTCTGATTTCCCATTGCCTGCAGTCTAGTTCAAACTCCTGAGCATTGCATTTAAGACTCTTCCTGACCTACCTATCCAACCACATGCCTTACCACTCCTCGTACATGATACCCCAGTTATTCCAGACTTTTAACCATTTGTGAAGGCGGGGCTCTGCTCTAGACAGCTTGCTCACTGCACTCAACAAGCAGTGCTCTTACATGGCTACCTTCATCCAGAGGGGACATCCTTTCTCTAATTTGCACAGGGGTGACTTGTAAACTGGCTGTGGCCATACCTGCACACAGCTAAGACATTCATGCCTCTGTGGCCACCACACTTTCCTGACTGAGAGTGCCCTTTGCCCCTTTTCTCTCCTTTCTTATGTCTCAGCTCATATGTCCCTCTTCCATGATGTCATCTGACACTCCCTCCCAAGTTCTTCTCTCCTGGTAATCTAGAGATTCTGTCTGTTCTGGGCTCATTACCCCAGCTAGGTTGTCGTCCTTGAGGAATCAGACCGTGTCTCTTCATTTTCAATTACTGACACCTAGCACAGTTCCTGGCACATACCAAACACTCCGTCGTACCTGCCACCAAATGGCACCGAAGGGTAGACATAACAACATAACAATAGGACCAAATGTTTCACAGTATTTCAATTTCTCTGTAAAAATTGAACAACACAGATAGAGGTTGACTATCACATCCCAGTGATGATACCAGAATAATGCTAGGTTTGTTTTAGGCAGTTTAAGAAAGCTGGATATCTTACCCGTTTTAAACGGCTTTATGCTTTTGAAATAGGCGAAGAGCCATAGATGTGGGTTTTCCATTTTTACATTGTATAAATTCTCCATCTAGAATAGCGTGTAGGCTGCTCTGTACGCCGCAGAGTTTATGCAGAGAAAGGCGTCAGGTGCTGCTGAAAGGCAAGCTTTCAGATGCTTTGCTTTGCTAAGATTGCTCATTTTATTTGAACTGCAGGTTCTGGGAACTCTTGTTATAGGTAAAATGTAGCCTGTATAGGAATTGGAGGCTGTGTATGGATTGGAGCAGGGGAAGGGCTTGATCTGGCCCCCAGGGAGTGTGCAGTCCTTCCATACCCTCCAGGGGATGGATAGATCATTTCTTTACATTCAACCATCCAACCTTTGGAGGACCTTGGCCCTAAGTGGAGTTATCCCATTACTCAGAAAAAGTCACAAAGATGGATAAATCCAAGATTTGAATCAAGACAGAGCTCCAATATGGTGTCTTTTTTGTAGGAATATGAAGAGAGTCTGAAAAAATAAATTCTTAATGGCATAATGTAAAAAAGGGAGATCAGAAATCTATTTTTACTACAAAAGCTAAAAGAATCATAATGGTTTCAGCTTAGGGGAACTGACTTTTATTGTAATCCAAAAGGTATTTTCTGAAAACTGTAGTTTGAGTTTGTTTGTTTTTAAATAGAAATTAAGCCTTCTTTTTTAAGCTCAGTCTTGCTTGCTATTAGCATGCTACTTGGACATCAGGTCTCTTCAAATATTATTCTGATATTTCAGACTGCACTGGTGGGGTTTTCTCATTTGGGTGGGTTTTTCAGAAAGAACCTTAGTCAACCCCCTTTTAAAATGTCCCAATCACTTAGGAAGTTTCTTTGACATATTTTAATTTAAAAATTCATAAAGTTATTGTTTGAAGAGCAACTTTGTATATAAGAAGCCTCTAGGCTTCATATGTGTCTTCTAAGAATTTTAATGAGGTAGCTGCTAAGAGGAAAATCATTTTCATTTGTTAAATCTTTGACCTTATCATATCTCAGTTTTTAAGTTTCTAGTAGGTACTATAATTTAATGCTTTCAATTTTACCACAAAAGGAAACTGTCATGGTGAAGTATGTTTTGAGCTCTGCTATTCCAATTATTTGTGCACTGACCAGGGGAAAAGTAATCTTTGAACAGATCATAAGACTTTATGGGAGACAAAACTGATAGATATAAAATATCAGAAAATGTTCTTAATACCACAAATTTAAGTAATCTTCCATTTTGTATGATATTTTGAATTTCAGAGGAGGAATCTAATGTGAATTTTTAACAGGTAGGGAAAGCTTTGTAAGTGAGAGGGAACCAAATAGGGGAAGTAGAAAAACATATTTCAGGGGGCTCCTGGGTGGCTCAGTCGGTTAAGCATCTGCCTTGGGCTCAGGTCATGATCCCAGGGTCCTGGGATGGAGCCCTGAGTCAGGCTCTCTGCTCGATGGGGAGCCTGCATCTCTCTCTGCCTACCCTCCCCCAGCTTGTGCTCTCTCTCTCTGTCATGTAATTAAATAAAATCTTTAAAAAATATATTTTGAGAAAAAGAAGGAAAGCACAAACTTAGAGGAAAAGAAAGGAATTAGAGTGCCCAGTATTTGTATGGGACATTAGGGAAGTTGTCAGTGTGAGGAATTGAATTGGGAGGGCCATGTACTGACCCAGCTTGAGTGCCCACCTGAGAGCCTGCATTCCCAAGGGAAGTCATAAGTGGATGACAAGTTGGTCCCATAACTATTCCTTGCTGGTGGGAAGCTGCTAGGGAGGTGGGGCAACACAGTGGTGAGGAGCATAGGCTTAGGGTTAAGACGAACTTGTGATGGAGGGCTGGCTCTGCAAACTGCTAATTGGTGACCTTGCTGAACCTCAGATTCTCAGTGGAAAGTGGAGAGGATACTCATTTGTACCTGATATAATAATTGTGAGGATTAGATGAGCTAGTTAGCTGAATGCCTGGTACATAAGTATACCCAGAATATTTTATATTTTAGTGTGATGATTAATATTACCACTATTACTCAAAATAATTCATTTTTATCTTTATTTTTTAAAGAATTTATTTATTTATTTATTTATTTATTTATTTATTTATTTGAGAGAGACTTTGAGAGAGAGAGCACAAGCGGGGCAGAGGCAGAAGGAGAGGGAGAAGCAGACTCCCTGCTAAGCAGGGAGCCTGATGTGGGGCTCGGTCCAGGGACTCCAAGATCATGACCTTAGCCAAAGGCAGACACTTAACCGACTGAGCCACCCAGATGCCCAAAATATTTCACTTTTTAAAAAGATTTTATTTATTCATTTGTTTGAGAGAGAGAGAAAGCATGCAAGCAGAGGTGAGGAGGAGAGGGAGAGGGACAAGCCAATTTTGCTGAGGGCAAAGCTAGACACAGGGCTCGATCTTAGGACCCTAAGATCATGACCTGAGCTGAAACCAAGAGCCGGACGCTTAACCAACTGAGCCACCCAGGCACCCCTCAAAATAATTCATTTTGAACTATCACCAAGAGGATTTTTTTCCCATAAATATTTGGTATTCTTCTGTTGTACTTTGCATTTTATTAGACCATGAAGGTAATGTCTATCTGTAGGTAACAAGTTATTTTCATCTCATTTTTAGAACCAAACTCCTTCAAGTAGCTAATTAAATTGATATTTATTGATTTGTCCAAATTGTCATGATAGTGATACCTTATAAGTGGAACCTGGAATACAAATTAAAATTTGAATCTTAAAAAGGTCTATTTTGGGGAAATGGATCTTGATGAAAACAATGAAAATAAAAAGAACAAACTGACCATTCCAAAGTTTGATTACAGTGTAACATTTGCATTCATTGCTCTTCTGATGGTCTCCTTTGTGTTAATCACTGATACTAATATAATTGCCTGGAAGTTGAGCAGCTATAAATAGCTCTATTCTAGTTCACAAACAGTGTCTTTGCCCTGAGAGAGGGAAGTGATCAGACTATCACTTTGTGCTTTCCGGTTGGGCTCATTGGCTCATATTTCTTATCTAAGTATCTGTTAGTAGGGTATGAAATTGAACACAGATCATTGACCTTCTAAATCCCTTGTCATTATGATGCATTAACAGTAATATGTTTGATTGCAAATAATTATTTGGCTCAGGAAAAATTGGATTCAAAGTAAATGTAGTCTCAGCCGTAAAATTTTCCATGCTGAACCTCAAAGGCACTCAAGTTTGTTAGAAATGCTATAATAACTCAGGAGTATTTAGAAGATTATTACTCATAGAAGATAAATAGGTTTTTAGTTACTAGTTTTCCATGAAGAACCACATTTTCTGAATTTAAGATCGAGAAAAATATTTAGCATAGCACTTGTTTTTTGATATATAGATTTAAAATAAATAAATAATAAACATTATCTCAAAATCGAAATATCAGTTTTTTAAATTGAGATTAGCATTTTGAAAAATCATTTTCTTGATTAGGGACATGTATTACTAGATCTCATTTCCCCTAAATTATTCAATGGATCTTGCAGAGATATATAACATGACAGGATGATAAATGACTGAATGGATTCTGGATAGATAGGTAGATGGACAGATAAATAGACTAAAGGGAAGGATAGACTAAATAGAAAGCTAACCTAGAGCGATGATAGATGGATGGATAGATGGACTGATAGATAAAGGACAGAAAGGAAATATGGGTAGAAAAATAAAGAGGAAACTGGAAAGATTAGTATATAAAATATTCATGACACAAGTGCCCAGTACAATTGGTAGAGGAGGGCAACAGGCTTTGAGCATTCTTATTGCTAAAGCAAACAAGAAAAAAATAAAAAGAATAAAATTACACAAAATCTGGACTTTGCAGGCAGGACTTATGGTCCTTGACTGAGTAGGTCCATTGGAAAGGGAAGAGGAGTGTATGGTCAGCTGTTCAGATGACCATTCATTTACTGAACAAATATTTACCAAGTACCAGGCTCTGTCCTAGGTGCCGGGGATCATCTCGAACAGAGTAGACACAACTACTGCTGGCGTGGAATTTACATTCTATAAGGAGGAGACAGATGATAAAGTAAATGAATGATTATGTAACAGACACACAAGTGATCAATGATATGAAGGAAAATAACGCAAGAAACAGGGTTAGGGAATGCCTGGGTGTGGGTGGTTTCATTTTTAAAAGGATTTCCAGGGAAGGCTTCGTTGGAAAGCTTTCTGAGCAAAGTGCCAAAGAAGTGAAGAAGCCCTGTGGATGTCTGGGGAGAGGGTTCCAGCAGTGGGAGATGCATGACTGGTGGTGTGGCTCTCAACTTGGGGGACTTTGTCCTTCAGGGAACATGTAGCAACGTTGGGAGAAGTTTTTGGCGTTCAACTTTGGGGTAGGGGGTGCTGCTGTCATCTAGCAGGTGGCAGCCAGGCACGATACTAAGCACCCTGCAGTGCACAGGACAGCCGCCTTGACAAAGAGCCACCTAGTTTGGGCCATCTAGCCCCAGATGTCAGCAGTGCTGAGGTTGAGAAGCCCTGATCTACTACAAGGAGGCTGCAGTGAACCTGGAGGAGTGTTGTAGGACATGTGGTCAGAGACAGCAGATCCTGGAGGTCCCATCACCTCTTACCGGGGCTTTCAGCTTTTCCCTGAGAGAGAATGTGAGCCAGGGGTGACTTCTGAGCAGCTGTGACCTGACTCACAATGTAACAGGCTCAGTCTAACTCCTGTGTTGAAAATAGACTTTGTGAGGGGAAAAGAAAAAGCCACTTAAGGCCTATCCTAACAATTCTGGAGAGAGACTGAATCACATTAAATACTAAGATTATATAGGGTGAATGAGTATGTTATTTATCCAACAAAATATCATCCAGAACATTTACATTTTGTGTCTTTTATCTTAAAACTGGGGTTTATGGATATGTTCTTCTAGTTACCCATTTTTTTAAATTACAGAGAAAAATTGCTATCTGTCAAAACTTAGGTTTCACCAGAGAATAGAATAGCTCAAAAATGAAAACAAACCTCTTTCATAGGTATAAACCAGTGGAAGAACGCTAGTAGTGGTAGATTTGTCTTAAGCAATCCTTATAATTAATTAACTTGTTTAGTGCTGTCTAAAAAAAGGAGCATTTAGAAAAAAATAAAACCAAGCACAGACAAATCCAGATACCTTTTTAGGGACAACGAAACAGGGCTGTTTTTTTTAAAAAGTCAATCAGAGAAGATTGATAAATACAGGTTAAAAAAAAAAAGGCCAATCCAGATGCAGATAAACACAGGAACTATGATAGCAGGGAAATCCACAGTCAAGGAAATGCCATAGACCTTGTTGGGCTCTGGTGCTTGGAGTGGGCTCAGTACTGACACTCGTACAGTCCTCTCTCCCCTCAGCTCCCCAGGGCTAATTCGGTGCCAATGGAGGGTGCACTTTTTTCTCTTACCTTTTCTATAGATAATAAATGCATATTTATGTTCATGTATATAAATACATATAATATTTCATCAATTATAAGTAGCAAGAATGATGTACAGGAAGTGAAAAAATATTTTTTAGAATTTAGACCGGATTGAGATGATCCTACAAATCTCCACCTACTGACAATGTTATAAGCCATTCCCCACCCCGTGCACGGGAACGTGAACGATCTTTCTAGAAAGCCACAGCAAATATCTGTGCAATCCTGAGCATGTAGAATATTGCTGTTCCCACTGTGTGAAAAAGGCATGGTCTTACACATTTAGAATGTTTAAAATCATGGAACACACTTTGGTCTTCCTTGGTGGTTACTTGCTCTTGACGAAAACGGCCATCATCAGGAGTCCTGATTTGGAGCTGTTGGAGCTACAGCCTTTGCTCCTTTCTCTGTGCCCATGTCCCTCGGCTCCCCTACCCCAGATTAGTAGAAGGAGCATGAGGTGGTGAAGAGGGGCCCCTGGAGCCTCCCCCTCGCCAATCATGGCTCTGGGACTCAAGGACATGTCGCTAGGTGTTCATGCAGGCAAGCACCTTCTGCCTCATACTCCTCATCTGGAACATGGGGGTGGTCACAGTCCTGGCTCACAGGGTCTTGCTGTAGGTACATGTCACATGGGTTTGCAGAATACCTGGCAAATGGAAAGCACCAAACAGGGGATTTGTTGTTGTTTTTGTTAGTTTCTGTCCCTGGCCAAGTGGCTCTGTGTAGGCAAAAGATGCCATCAAGCTTTGTGAACAGCTCTCAAGTAACAGGGAGAAAAGTTGCAAGTAATTCCGTAGGAATTGTTCATAATATCTAAATCGATAACGTTTTATTTTAAGAAATCATCATGCATTTAGTTATCTGTTTCTTCTTGAGTTTTCTGTGGGTACATGTCCATAATCCCAGTTAGATCTTAAACTGAGTGAAGGCTCAACTCCAGTTTCCTGTTTCCTTCTCTTTAATATTCAAAGTCGTGTTACAGTGTGGTGCAAATAAGCATGTGATCAGTAAATGCTTCGTTTTGGAATGTTTTCTTTGAAAACATGTTACATTAATGGCGAAAAAAAGGGGGAAAAAACTAAGACTTTATATATAAATGATTCTGATAGACTATGATTTCTTGTAACAGATACCCACTGGGTTTTTCCAGACAGGTTTGGAAAATACCTTATTTCAGCCAAAATAATAGCAGCTGACATTTGTTTGAATTTGTCATTTGATGTTTTTTAAATCCACATTTTCAAAAAAGAAAGGAAACCGGCAGTTTGAAAAGGCAGTCTTTGAAACGTTTTAAAGGGTATGGCATTTCTATCTACTCAGATCTCTTGCAACAATTAATTGCCGTTCTGTATGTTCTCTGTGACTCTAAGTGGCCTCTTATTAGCCCACCGGCATTCCTGAAAAGTGACATACTGGTGTTTCTCCATGTGGAACAGTAGAAACGTCCACCCTGCCAGAGAGATGCCTTAGGTTTAGCGGAATGAAACCCTGCCTTTCTACCCACTACCTCCTTCCTGCAGATCAGAAAAACTTTCACAAAATTAACTGCTTAGAAATACGTGGGACTCGTTGGGATGTGGGACCAATGCAGAACCCATCACTAGTTCCATTCTACTTTGAAGGACTCAGGAATGGCAAGATTCTGTTTGTAGCCACTTTTTTATTGTTGAGGAGTTCCAGGTGCTACTTAAATTAGGATTTCTCTTTTTATATATATAAGCCCCAGGTAATTTAACTAGTTCACCAAAAAGATAATAAAATGCATCAAGTGATATCATCTTTGAGACGAATGTGTTGAGCGTTTTGTAATTTCTGCACTTAGTTAAAAAAAAAATCTTCATTGAAAGGAACCAAGCAAATCGAGGAGCATGGTGATAATGCAGAAATGTGAGATGTCTAGGAAGGAGACGAACATTAATTATCCGCCAAACCCTTTTCACATTGTCCTATTTCAGCCACACAGTAATCCCGGGAGTTGGGTGCTCTTATTCTTACTTTGGAGAATGAAAAACTAAAGCTCTGAGAGGTTAAGAAACAAACCTCAGGGCATTTCCAAACTTCAGGTCCTGGTTGGAGGGACTCTATCACCTGTGCTGCAAAGACAGTGTACATAATCCTTGGATAAAGAAGGCAACCTGCAGTCAATAATCTGACCACATCACGGTTTATTTAAAACCACTTCGACTCCTAGAACTGGGGCCACTTCCGGTGGTCACTTATTTCATTTTCCAGCCGTCAGGAAATATCACCCTCACACTCTACAGAATAGGTAACACACACTATCCTCTCAATCTGAGGTTCGCATCCCTGAGTTCTTTATTAAAATACGACCTAGGGAAAGCAGAGACAAAATCTGAAATCTTCTCTTTGACTAAGTACTTACTACCAGTGCATTGCTGTCAATAAAGAAACAGTTCTTTGTTGGTGGTGTTGTTTTACTGGAATTCATGCAGTATGTACGGACTGGATAGTGAAGAAATTTAAAATCTTGACTTTGTAACCTGGCAGACGGCTCACCAGCACAGCTCTGATAGGACAGCTTTACCCCGTGCTTGTAGCTAGGGTCACATCATTTTGCATACTGAGTGCCAATTCATGTGGGTAGCTTGTCCGCCTCAAGAGACTGAGAGCCTGTTGGAGACAGGGATCATCTCTCTTACTTCATTATTTCCCGCTCCTCCTAGAAGACAAGAAAATCATCAGTGCTCTGTATATGGGGGCTCAGTGGAAGAATGACCGAATGAATCTGTTACGTTGCATTTGGTAGAAACATTGCAAATGTAAATTTCAAAACAGGATGTAACTTTTTTTTAAGTCACTTTTTATTTAAGATTGTTATGCTTTGATCACATTAGGAAAATAGGAGTAAATATTACTTTTTAGTGAGCGTATGTATACGAGCTAGAGCCAGAGTTAACTTTATTAAAATGGTTCATTTAATTGAGGAGACTGTGTTTTCCCCATTGTGTATGCTTGCCTCCTTTGTCATAGATTAATTGACCATATAAGTGTGCATTTATTTCTGGGCTCTGTATTCTGTTCCATTGATCTAGGTGTCTATTTTTGTGCCAGTACCATACTGTTTTGATTACTACAGCTTTGTGGAATGAATAAGTCATGGGAAGAAAAGCCACAGCATAGAGAGTATAGTCAATGATATGGTAATAGCATTGTAGGGTGACAGATGGTAGATACACTTGCGGTGAGCATAGCATAATGTATAGAAATGTTGAATCACTATACTGTGCACCTGAAACTAATATAACATTATGTGTCAACTATACTCAAATAAAACTTTTTTAAAAATAAAATGATTCATTTAAAACCTGAGAAGAGATTTAAACATCTACCCATATAAAAGAAAAAGGTTAATGGTATGTTCTGTGTGCACTATTTCTGTGGAACATTTTTACTGAAAAGCTATTTTCCTCGTTGTTGGATTAGAACAGAACTGGCTCCTTGAAACATGATCCTATCTTTCAAACCTAAAAGTTCTGTCTTTCTCGTACATTTTCGTAATGACACGCTTTAGTGTTTATGATTTTAAAGTTCTAAGTTTTCTTCCAGTCTACAGTGTCTGAGACCCTCTGGGAGGATTCTTCACCTTAAAAGAGACTCTTGAATAGCATTCATCTCCATTCACTTGGACCATGGGACCAACAATAACAGCCAACACTTAGCCCCTGCTCTGCACTAGACACTGTTCTAAGCACTTTATGGAATAAGTCACTTACTCTTCACAGCAAACCAAAGATATTGGTATTTTTTCACCCCATTTTACAGGTGGAAACATGCCCTGAGTCATAGAGCTGTTGGCCAAGCTGGGTCTGAGCCCATAGTGTGCTTCCAGATTCTCTGTACTGCTTCACTAGGCATACTGCTCTACTCAGGGGGAAGTGTGAAAATATGCAGAAACCATACCAACAAGAAGAGGACACCCAACACGAGGAAGGAGGGGTAGCTAAACTGAGCAGTCAACCAGGGTTAGCACCAACCGTTTATTACTCAGAGGCCACAGCAGTATTGGGTGACCCCTGAATGTATGAGAGCAGATTGCTACTCACTCAGCATGTATGGAATGGATGATGGCAAGTAAATCAGTTAATCTGAATCTCTTAGAAGGCTTATTTGTAATTTTGGACTGTGTGTCTGTTGTCTGCTTTAAGTAAGTTTGTGGTATGGAGAAACGTATAAAAACATAGATACCTAGCTTTTTAACATAAACTTTCCTTTTAATATATAAGTTAGGACAATAGTTCTTAATGGGGGTGACGCCTCTCCCTAAGGCGACAATATGTGTAGGGGGTGTTTGTTTCAATGATTGTGGTGCTGTTGGCACTTAGTAAGAGGGGCAGGGGTCCTCTGCCATTCACAAAGCCATCCCACCTAAGGAAGAATTGTTAGATTTGGGAAGCCTGCCTAATTATCCGAACCTAGAACCTAACTCTGTTGATGTTTTCAGAAGCCCAGTTTTCATCAACAGTATTTTTTTCAGGGACCCAGTGGAAGTATACATCTAAAGACAAGTGCACTTACTTTCACTCTGATTTTTACAGATGTTTGACATTTCTGAAATCACATCATCAGTAGCAAGACTGCTCATGGTATTTGAGGCACTAATAACACACATTTGCAGATACCATACTGCTTTCATGGTGATTATACAGCTAAGAGCAGGCACACGGCTGTTTCGTTCCAGTTGTCCAACCTGAGAATTTACATTATGAAAATACAGATTACTTTATTATAAATTCATTTCCTTTTATCTCTTTTATATTGCAGTTGAATTCGTATAATGATTTTTTAAAAAAAAATGAATGTGTAGATAAGTTCAATTATCCATGAATTTCATTTCAATATAGTAAATGAGACCACACAAAATGATGTTTCTCAAAGGAGGTGTTGTGAGTGATGGGATCGAGAATCCCTGGGTTCAATTCCATGCGGAGCCGTAAACACCCAGAGTCATTCATTTTACTCTTCAAAATTTTATAGCAACTTTAACTGTAGGTAATTTAATCACCTCAGAATTATCTCCTTTTTAAGTACCATGTGGTACAATTAACATATATATACACCATCTATCTTCTTTGTAATTTGAATTTCACGAAATCCAAAAGCAATACAAGAATGGAGGTGTCTGGGGCCCCTGGGTGGCTCAGTCGATGGAGCCATTGAGGGTTTGCCTTCAGCTCTGGTCTTGATCCCAGGTGCTGGGATCAAGCCCCCCCACCCCCGGCCCCACCCCTGTCATGGGGCTCCGTGCTCAGTGGGTAGTCTGCTTCTCCCTCTCCCTCTGCCCCTCCCCACCCTCTCTCTCTCAGGTGAATAAATAAATAAAATCTTAAAAAAAAAAAAAAGGAGGTGTCTTCCTGAGATGGTTCTCTTCATTTTCCCGCTGCCTTTTTTTTTTTTTTAACCTCTCTCTGAAAGAACATTGGAATCAAAATAGAGTTAATACCATTGAGCAAAAGGGCAAAGTTACTTCTTTTAAAAGAAAAGCTCATTTTTCACCATGGTAACCAGCATATCATATGACATACACACCACATGGCCCGTGAAATATGAACCCTTTCAGAAATAAATTTCTACCAGAGCATAATGAGCTTTCAATGTTAGTGTAGCAAGGACTGGAATAAGGTGACACTTCAGGTTGATTCGGGTCAAATGATTCCTATTATATCTTGTAGTGTTTTTCTCACAGTTTGAAAGAGGCAACACTAGCATTTAATTTTTTTTAATGCTTAATGAAGGTGAACCATATGCTATGAACGCAAGATAAATGCATTCCACCGAGTCCTAGATACGGCACGTTTCCATTTCCTGTGAGTGTTAGGACCAAGAAAAGACCCCAAGATTTTGTCTTCAGTGTCTCAGGGTGTGTATTTGTCACTGCACACTCAAGTGACAGCAAAAAAAGGTCAAAAATCGCAGCTGAGCACAGTATGCCCATAGCTACTGCTCTTTCTCTTAATTATGGTGGCTAAAACCTTTGTTTCTGATTTAAATTTATGGTGCTTGACCAATGACTAATAACAAAAAGGAAGATGAAAACCTTTTATACGTATGCATCACATCTTGGGAAGGGGAAAAATGAAAATGTTTCACCCAACTTTTAAATATCCATTTGCCCTTTTCGCTTGGAAGCACCTTTTGTTCAGTCAGCTCTTTTCAGTTAATTTCTTTGAAAATCTCTTCTAACCGTCGTACTTCCTAAGAGTACTTTCCCAATGCTGGGATACTTGATATTCAGTTGAGCTAGTTTGATAGGCATTCAGAGGTTTCACAGGTCCCTGAAAGCTCTGCGTAGCTTCAGATCCAATGATTCCCATAAGCACAGATTTCTATAGCCAGACACTGATCTGTCCCTTTCAGGGCATCCAGTCGGTAATTAGTGGTTTTGGAGCTAAAAGGTTTCTTTCCAACAATATAAATCAACCAAAAATATCTTGATTGTCTGGAGGAGAGCTGGAAGTTGATGGGCACATAGAATAAGCTTCTTTTGAAGCTTACTCAGAAATATAGTAGGAATTAGATATGTTACCTGTTATGAAAGTAGAAACTATTTATTCTAATAATCCCAATGGCAAACTATGGAATCCTGTGTTTAGTCATCAGTGAAGAGAAAAGTCAGGAGTTACAGTTCTTTTTCTTAATCCAATTCCTATTTCTCCTCAAATTTTCCTGTCTGCATGGACATGAAGTTGCAAGATTTTAAGGAGGGGATGCAAGAAATATAAGATTCTTAGACACGATGGAAAAAAATTCACTGTAGGGTAATTAGACCAGACTATCAAAGGATTGAAGATCATAGTTACATTTCATTCAACTTTGGATCCCTTGTGGGTACTGTGGGGCTTAGTAGACACTCAGTCGATGTTTGGTGAGATAAAATTATTTTGGTTATTATTTTATGTAAAGCTTTTCCAATTATAATGTTAGCCTTTTGAATTATAAGAATAGTATCACTGAGAATAATCTTATATAAGCTTATGTAACTAAGAGCTAGATAATCTCTTAAAATGAATATTTAGCTACATCAAAGTATACATCTAAAACTTAAAGCATAAGAAATTTACATTTTGGCTTTGGAGATTCACATTATTATTGAATTATGCTATGTCCATCTGCTCAAGTACTGGATATATTTAGGCTCTAGTGAGCCAAAATGAAAGATTCAATGGATTATTCATCTGCCTCATGCTCTGAAACATAGAAACCTTCTGATTTGTAATTTTACCCAAAAGTTGTCTTCTCTCTTAGTTTCATGATAAGGAAATTATGAAATGCATACTTGGGTTAAGAATGACTTTGTGATTTTTCTTCTTCACTCTTAAAGAGAGAAAACAGAGTTAAGTATAGTAGAGTGAGTGCTTGCTTTGATGCTGAATTGAGAATGACTTTTCTTTTTCTTTAAACTAATGTCACAACCAATATAAATATATAAATACATATATATTTAATATATGTAATATAATTTAGTATATAAATTAAGTGTAAGCGGTTCGTTTTTGGATACAAGGTCTACCTAAAATTGTAGTTGTCATTAGGGCTGTTCACAAATAGGTCTTTCAGGTGCCATGGCTGTATGACTTGCATGGCCAGTGAAATGTGACCATTAAAGTGGTGTCACTTTTGGGCAGACACTTTAAGATTTAGTGTGTAGTTTGCACATTTCTTTTTTCCTGTCTTGGTAAATATGGAAGTGTGTATTGAGATGGGTCTTTTGTGAGCAGGGTCTCTCAGTGACGGTTCAGCAGATTACCCGGAAGCTCAGTGTTACTCCCATGCCTTGAGAATGAGAAAGAGACTTCTGTGTATTGAGCTTCTGAGATTTTAATGTTCTGGTTTGGTTTGGTTTGGTTTTGTTATAGCGTGTAACCTAACATACTAAGGCCACACCTGAAATACCCATATAGGTCATTTTTTTAAAAGATTTTATTTATTTATTTGATACAGAGAGAGAGAGAGAGGGAGAGAGCAAGCACAAGCAGGGGTAGTGGCAGGCAGGGGAGAAGCAGGCTCCCCGCTGAGCAAGGAGCCCAACACGGGACTTGATCCCAGAACCCTGGGATCATGACCTGAGCCAAGGGCAGATGCTTAACCAACTAAGCCACCCAGGCGCCCCCCCATACAGGTCATTTTTGTCTTATATTCCTGAAGGAAAATGTATGTTTGTGTTTGTATAAGTATAAGCATTTATAAGAGGATTTGAGGGAATAAAAATAAATAAAAGAGTTTTTGAATTTGAGCTACTTTGAAATTTATAGACTTTTATTTTAGGCTTCTTTTGTAAAGTTGTTGTAAGAGAAGAGAACATGTGAAAAAGAAGTTTTCTTTGATTACATTAACTATTTGGCATGCTTGGTAGTTGGTGGTTATAATTTAAATTTAAAAAAAATAACTATAATTAGTATTTGTGGTTGTTTATAGACATCTTTTAAAGTTTGTATAATATTTACATTTAGAAAGATATGCTGAGCCCTAAATATCCGTGTGGAAAGAAATACTTTAAAGTACAAAGCACTCTAAATGAAATACGGCTTATGGAAAGAGTTGCATTAAATTCTTTAATTGTGTCCTTAAGGTAAACTGGTTTTTGTTTTGGGAAGTACAAGCACGTAACCCAAAAATGTGTTAGATCTTCCTTTTTGGCTCTGGAAAAGGCAAAAGAGACAGATTCTGGGATCTTTAGTGACCAAAGGGAAAGATGTCAAAAATGCAGCTGAATGGGAGAAAAACTAGGCTTTCCCAGAACGTGTCTCTTCTGAGGTGGGTGTTAAGAAAAGCAGGGCAACTGCTTTGCTTTCCTATTTCTGTTATTTCTTGGGCAAGTAGTTGAGAACTGATATGAGGTCAGGGCTATGCTCGGACAACTTTCTCATCTTGGTGATCCTTGAGGAGATGGTGTCCAATGTGGGACCACAGGAGTTAGGGAGCACTTCAGGGTCTGAGTGAATTTCTGGAAACCCTTTCCTGATCTGGAGCCATCATCTTTGCCATGGCTACATTGGTTATGTGGTGATCAGTTGTGAAGACCATTGTTATGGCATCTAAAATGATTGACTCTGCTGGCTTATGGTTAATTTCATAAATATTGAATGAGCTACAGTCTGCCAAATGGCTGTGCTCTGTTTCTTGGCCTCACAGGAAGCAAATGGAAACTTGTTCTTTTTTTTTTTTTTTTTTTTTTTTTTTTTTTTTAATTTTCAGTTTGAAGAGGAAAGAAAATCTCTGTGTACCATGTTAGTTAATACAAACCTTTCAGTAAGTTTCAGTGAAGGTTGTTTTGCTTATCTCTACTCAACAGTAGTTAATTGAAAGAGACATTATGCTAAACACTATAGGGGATAGAAAGATGAGAAAAGTTAGCCTTAATTTCAAGGAATTCATTCTAACTGAGGAAATGATAATCTCGTTATATACCTCATCTTGACATTTCTTATGAGCCAGCTCCATTGATATTTATGATAGCCTTCAAAGAATTTGAAACAGGAAGATAGTAAACAAGTTCCTTATGATTGAAATGTAAGGTGTTTTCAAGTTGAAAAATGTTAAAAATTTAACTCTACCACAAGAAGCAAACCAATTTGGTCCCCCATTATCCTTGTTACCCACTAGCATTTAAACGAATGTCTACCACATTCTCTGGTCCAGAGGACTGAGAATATAGTTTTTGAACTAAATAGAATCAGGCAGAAAAATTTAAATGCTTTGGCTCGTGATGAACAGTGTTTGAGGTACGGCTGGGAGTGGAGGAAAAGGTAACATTGCAGGTATATTTTGGTGGTTATAAGAAGTACAATATTTGAGTTTGGTGGCTGTAGCCTAGACTTCTGTTGGTAATGACCCAAAATACTAGACAAATGTGTCAGTAGAAGGGCATACAAATTTCAGCAAGCCACTTGCTCTTCATATGGCAGAACTTTTCTTTACTTGGGGATCCTTGCTCAGCAATTGCAAGTAAGAAACCCCAGGGCGTAACAGAGCCCTCCCTCCCTGCCCTGCATGTTATTTATGAAAGTTCACTCAGCCGATTTACTTACTCTTTAAAAAAAAAAAAAAGTCAAGCATTTGAATAAATAGTTTTAAATTTTATAGCAGACTAGGAGCGGCCAACAAGATTAGAAAAGTTTCCTCAGTGGACTCACTTTAGTCAGAAGTAATGGTTGACAAACAACTGGACAAATGGGGGTGGAAAGGGTCTGAAAAACTGTACAAGAACAAAGAGCTCAGCAGCCTGGAGCCATTTAGCAGAAGGGAATTGTTCTTAGTTCAACAAACCTTGTGGGTGCTGCTATTTTTCACATAGTAATACAGTCTGATCCTTTCAGTCTCCTTGGTAAAACAGCAGCCTCTTCCCATTAGCATCACCTCCAGACATTAACAGAGCCCATCCTGGGCTGGCCCTGTCTTGCCCTGCCCACCATCCTGTCCCTCTCTGCTCCCAATTGAACATCTTCAAATGGTTGTCCTCAAATGCATCATGTGTATTTCTTGTCTCTGGACCCTCTGGGGTTTTTTTCTCCCTGAATTCCTTCTTACTAATTTCTACTCATGCTTCCATTATCACCTCATATGTCACTAGCTCTGAGATCCGACTGATCCTCCTAGAATCAGTAAAGTGGCCCTGCCATGTTGTATTCCCGTAACATCCGGTATGTCCTCTATCTGGCTCATTCCACATTATATTGTAATGGCTGGTTTCATGGTCTTAATCAGGGGTTGGTGAACTGTGGCCTGTGGCCCATGAACCAAATCTTGTTCCTGCCTATGTCTGCAAATAAAACTTTATTAGAACACAGCCATATTTATCTCTGTGGCTCTTTTTACACTGGTAAAGTTGAGTCGTTGAGACAGATACCGTTATGTCCCACCAAAGCAAAACTATTTACTGTTTAGGACTTTTACAGAAAAAGTTTTCTGACTCCTTGTCTCAAGAACAAGAAACACGTCTACCTTATTCACTACTAAATCTCTAATATTTGGCACAGTGTTTGTACAAAGGAAATATTCCATGAATTTTGAAGGAATGAACTAGAAATAAATACAAGGAAACCGGTCAAGGAAAAATCAAGATAATTATCCAGCATCTTCCAAATGCTAGGCACTGTCCCCTGTGCTTTACATGGATGCCTACATAATCCTCACAGCAACCCTGTGAAGTAGGGATTGGGCTTCCTAATTTGCAGTTGAGACACCGAAGTTAAGGGTGAATAAATGATTTCCTTAAATGTTATGAAGCAAGTAAAAATGGCTTACCTGGAGTTTGAACTCCGGTTTTCTTTGTAGTAATGTGCTCTCTCTCTAACGTGGAGAGACCATCTAGAATACAGAGGTGGTAAGAGCAGAATCGGGCACTGGAATGCGAGATTCAGATCATGGCTCTACCACTTACTGCCTTCATGACCTTGTACAAGAAGTCACTGAACTGCCCTGTGCCTCATTCTCCACAGCTGTAACGAGTTATGTAACCTCTCTGGCCTCTGTCTCTGCAGATAATAAATTGAGAGGATTTTAGCATCTCACTTGTATGTTGTGAAGTTTAAATGAGATATCCTGCATAAGGTGCTTTGAGGTGCTTGGCACAGAGGAAGCATTCAAAACATGTTAATCTTTATTATTTTATAAAACTGCCTCAAAATCATCGATAATAGCTCAGAATTTTCAAGAAATTCCATTCGATTTATAACTTATATTTACTTAGTTTCAAAGAGGATTTTCAGCAGCATTTTGTGCTGCTGTATGTTCTGTTTATAAAGGTAAGGAAGTGGTTCGAGACACAGCTTATTAAAAGCAACACAGTCTTATATCTTATTTTCTCTGTTGAACTAAGTAAATCCTGTGCTGTTGCCATTTGCATGAGTTGTGCCTACCTTTTGGAATTTTCCAAATATTATATACGCGATGTCAAAATGTAATGCCCGAATCAGCGTGTGACTTACCTCCTGAGGATTTTCTGTTGATGTTAGTGACTGTGCTATTGGCCCCAGCATGGCAGGAACACTCTATGGCAGCCAGCTTATTTCTATTTCACATTGCCTGAAGCTGGCATGTTTTCCTTTATATAACGAAAGGATCAAGCCCCTGCATACAAAATAGAAGACATCTAGAATCTATATACAGTTTTGGAGGATTTTTCATTTGTTTGTTTTGTCTTTTAGTTAAAGCATCAATGGGTTATCAGGGCACTATAAGAAATGCTGGGGGGGGGCGCCTGGGTGGCACAGCGGTTAAGCGTCTGCCTTCGGCTCAGGGCGTGATCCTGGCGTTATGGGATCAAGCCCCACATCAGGCTCCTCCGCTAGGAGCCTGTTTCTTCCTCTCCCATTCCCCCTGCTTGTGTTCCCTCTTTCGCTGGCTGTCTCTCTCTGTCAAATAAATAAATAAAATCTTAAAAAAAAAAAAAAAAAAAAAAGAAATGCTGGGGAACATTTTGTAAAAACAAAAATATAGCTACTCAGTGAAAGTATGTTTGCCCAGGCAATATAGGAATTGGCTTTACAGTCTTGCTTCAATTCAAGTCTGTCCCAGCTTCTTAAAAGTCCAACCTAATAGAGTAGACTATTTTCTTCATAAATCATTGTTAGGAAAAGAATTAAGTTTATTGGACAGAAGGGTAGACTTCAGCCCTAATGATTTGGTTAAGATTATTTGTTCTGCGTGGATGGAACCAGAGGGTATTATGCTAAGCAAAATAAGTCAGTCAGAGAAAGACAGATACCATATGATTTCACTCATATGTGGAATTTAAGAAACAAAACAGATGAACATAGGGGAAGGGAAGGAAAAATAAAATAAGATAAAAATAGAGAGGGAGTTCAAACCACAAAAGACTCTTAACTCTAGGGAATGAACTGAGGGGAGGAGGGGTAGGGGGATGGGGTTACTGGGTGATAGGCATTAAGGAGGGCACGTGATGTCATGAGCACTGGGTATTATATGCAACTGATGAATCACTAAATTGTACCCCTGAAACTAATAATACACTATATGTTAACTAAATTGAATTTAAATTAAAAAATGAATAAATAAGGCACCCAGCACAAGACCCCCCAGAAATGTGTATTGGGGTATGCAAAACAAAAAATTATTTGTTCTGGCCTCATATGAGACTATGAAGTGGTCTTGGATCCACGGTTCTAGAATTCATCCCTAACTTTGCCAGCCAGTGCGTCCCAGTTCATAAACACTTAAAAAGAAACAAGGATAATATGTTTTAGTCACAATGAATCCTGTATTTTAATCTTAAAATTGTATTACTACCTACAAAGAAAGAGCATCGGCAAATTTGTTAATTATCTTTTAATATTTTAGTTGGTGAATTAAGAGCCTTTTGTTTAACATTCTCTTAATTAACCATAATTTTAACTCCCAGTAGGAGCCGATGTACTTGAATTTCACCATTGTGTCAATTACATTGGCCTTTTTGTTGCCAGCAAGGGATGATCCTTAACAATCAGCATTTTTTTTTTTTTACAAAATGATTCCAAAGATAAAACTCTAATAATTAAGCTGTTAATACACATTCCATAAGACAAACACATTCCAGTGGAAATACTGTCATTAGACCTCTATCAATTAGCATTTTGCTTCCTGTGACTTAGAGAAAGCGGAGGATTATGAGCTATGAGTTTGCGAAAGGAAGCAAATTGGGAGTCACAGACTTTCCATCAAATAGTAACGTAGGAAGTTCTGGTTCTGAACTTTATTGGCTTCTCTTTGGTAGTGATATCCACATGACAAATTAAACTTCTATAGGTTGAAAGTCTAACCACTTGTGTGTGGAGTTGAACATTAAATCTTGCATTGACTGCTGGGTAGTGATTTGAGTCATTCTCACTTCATTACTTCTCTTCCACTGTTGAGTGTTTAAGGGGCAAATACTCAGGGAGGCTACTGAAAACTGGAAATAGGACTATTGTGCTAGCAAGGTAAATCTTAACTCTTGAAACAGACACTGATGTAGTTTCTTGCCCTGGGTAGCTAGAGATGCCAGTTCAATACAGGACACTCCAACACAGAAACAATTTGTGGAGAATATCACTGGAGCACTACTTCAACAGCCCTACCTGATGTTGGCAGGTCACAAATGAGGACAAGAAGTCATGAACTGAGTCTCCAGAGACATGCACAAATTTGCAAATGTATTTTAACTTGCTTAGGTCCTCAGAGTGGCAACACGAGTCTGGTCAACAATCAAGTAGTTGAAGCCTTGTGCTTCTCCAGACATGCTCTATTTCTGTTCACTCTGTGTGTGTGGGCAGAAGCCCTGGGAAAGCTTTGTTATCATTCCTGAAATGCAAAGTGTTCTATTTAGCTTAGAAGCTCTATTCTTGGTACTAATAACTGATATTAGGCAGCTCCAGCCATTTTTAAAACTATTAAGAGAGAATGAGACTTGGCATTTCATTTCAGAACATCTGTATCAGTAACTAAGTGGTCCGTCATGATTATACCAGAGTAAATTTGGGGAGGTTGCCTCAATGTTGTCTAAATTCCTCCCCTTCCTTTGGGTGGCATAACACAGTAAGTCAGTTTTTTCCCACTGATACCCACTACTGAATCATTTTGCTACCCTCCTGAATTTTAATCATGGGATTAATGTGTGTTTAAATTACTTTAATTTCTGTCACCTTCATCAATATTTGTTCATTCAGCTTTACAGAACATCTGAGTGAGAGATAAAAGGAATTATGCCACCTCATTTTACTGGGGAGTTCCAGTTATCTTTCCCAAAGATAACTCCAGAATGTAGTGGCTTCAGCAAGAACCGTTTTACTTGGACTCACAATTTTGTGGACTGGGAGTTCGGGTAGAGCCATGGCCTGGATGGCCTAGTGGTTCTGAAATATCAGGCAGTATCAACTGAGGTCAAATGATAGAATTCAGCTGGTAGGTCTTTGCTCATAAGCCTGGCACCTGTGTGGGAGCAGCTGGAAGGACTCATAGAGGCTCCTTTCCTTTTCCAGGTAGCCTCTGGGTATTTCCACATGGTCTCTCCAGTAGGATATGGCAATTCCAGCTTCCTAGGGCCCCAGATGGGACCTGCAAAGCTCCTCCTGACCTAGCCCCAGAAGTCCCACAGCATGATGGAGTACCCCCCCAGAACTAAGGAAAGAAGACAGGAATGTTGCCTTTCTCTAGATGGAAGGAGTATCAAAGATTAAGGTGAAGCATGCCAAACAAAGCTACCATGTTAGTCACTGACCATGAAGCCATACCTCCCACAAACCTAATGTATATCCAATCCTTCCGTTACTCCCTATGGCCAAATTATCACCTTGAGTTTTACCTCGAGAATTTAGTCTCTGGACATCTCTTGTACAACCTCCCAGCTAATAATCCTGTCTTTCCTGCATCGTCTCCGTTGCTGCCAAAGCACACGTGTGATGCGTCACTCCTCATTCATGGCTCCAAATGGTCTATAAGGCAAAATCCGAATGTGTTAGCCTGACCCACAGGGCCCTCCATTATTTGGCCCCAGTCTTCTTTTTAACCCCAGCACCTAGCATTCCCTCCCCACTCTCCCCCACCCTGCTCTCCCCTCTCCGTGTTCTACATGATCTAGTGTGCTCTGGCCACGCTGGTTCTCAAACTGCAGCATGTTCTTGCATGACTGTGTGTCTGACTTAGCAGTTCTGTTCTTGAATCTTTGCCATTCTCACCGTACCCACCTACCAAAGGTGGACAGCCTATTTATCTTTCAGCATTCCGTTCAAATGTCACCTGCCCTGCACTCCCGTGAGACTTTGTTGCCCTCCCACACCACCAGTGCAAGAGTGGATCATGCTTTTGTCTTTTTTTCTCCTTTGTTCATTTTGTCTCTTAAATCGCACATATGAGTGAAATCATATGGCGTTTGTCTTTCTCTGACTATTTCATTTAGCATCACACCCTCTGGCTCCATCCATGTTGTTGCAAAATGGCAAGACTTCTTTTTTATGGCTGAGTAATTCCATTTGTGTGTGTGTGTGTGTGTGTGTGTACACACACATATATATTCCACATCTTCTTTATAAGCTATTTTTAATGTTTGTGTGTGTATCTTCCAGTATGACGGAGCTCATGGTCACTTGTTTTTTATGCCTTGTTTTGAGAAGCAGTGTGCCTTAGCAGATAGGGTCAATGCTCAGAAAAATGGAAACCCCGAGTTCAAGTTCCAGATGTGGTATTTAAAAGCTACACTGATTTTTGAGCCTGTCTTAAAATTTTGTAAAGTTGTTGTGGAAATTAAATTAATATTTATTATGGGGCGCCTGGGTAGCGCAGTCGTTAAAGCGTCTGCCTTCGGCTCAGGGCGTGATCCTGGAGTTCCGGGATCGAGTCCCACATCAGGCTCCTCCGCTGGGAGCCTGCTTCTTCCTCTCCCACTCCCCTGCTGTGTTCCCTCTCTCGTTGGCTGTCTCTCTGTCACATAAATAAATACAATCTTTAAAAAAAAGTTAGTATTTATTTTAATTTATACTTAGTAGGTCCTCAAGTAGTGAGAGAGCTACGCACTTTTCCCCAAAATCACTTAGCAAAGAGCCATGAACACACTAATTGCTCAAAAGTGCTTTGCAGTTGGATGTGTTAATTAATCCCTTAGTACCTGTTCAAATGAACATTTTTGGTGATTAATTCTGTATTTTTCCCCAAAGTATTTTTGTGGTTTTAAATTTTGTGTCCTTTCACCTAAACTCCAAAGGTCATCCCTATCAGGGGTTAGAATGCTGAGTAGACCTAAAGCTTTTTCAAAAAATAGAAACAGAAGGAAAGCTACCAAACTCATTCTATGAGGCCAATATTACATTGATCCCCAAACCAGGCAAAGACCCCCTCAAAAAGGAGAATTACAGACCGATTTCCCTAATGAATATGGACGCCAAAATCCTCAACAAGATACTTGCTAATAGAATCCAACAGTTCATTAAAAGGATTATCCACCACGATCAAGTGGGATTCATACCTGGGATGCAAGCGTGGTTCAATATTCGCAAATCAATCAGCGTGATACATCA
Source organism: Ursus maritimus (assembly GCF_017311325.1). Taxonomy (NCBI): domain Eukaryota; kingdom Metazoa; phylum Chordata; class Mammalia; order Carnivora; family Ursidae; genus Ursus; species Ursus maritimus. The sequence continues at coordinate 22,428,670 of NW_024427107.1, forward strand.
TATCAACAAGAAAAGACTCAAGAACCATATGATCCTCTCAATCGATGCCGAAAAAGCATTTGACAAAATACAGCATCCTTTCCTGATTAAAACCCTTCAGAGTGTAGGAATAGAAGGTACATTTCTCAATCTCATAAAAGCCATCTATGAAAAGCCTACTGCAAATATTATTCTCAATGGGGAAAAGCTGGAAGCCTTTCCCTTAAGATCAGGAACACGACAAGGATGCCCACTCTCGCCACTATTATTCAACATAGTACTAGAAGTCCTTGCAACAGCAATCAGACGACAAAAAGGGATCAAAGGTATTCAAATTGGCAAAGAAGAAGTCAAAATGTCTCTCTTTGCAGATGACATGATACTCTATATGGAAAACCCAAAAGAAGCCACTCCCAAACTATTAGAAGTTATAGAGCAATTCAGTAACGTGGCAGGATACAAAATAAATGCTCAGAAATCAGTTGCATTTCTATACACGAATAACGAGACCGAAGAAAGAGAAATTAGGGAATCCATCCCATTTACAATAGCACCAAAAACCATACGTTACCTTGGAATTAACTTAACCAGAGACGTAAAGGACCTATATTCTAGAAACTATAAATCACTCTTGAAAGACATTGAGGAAGACATAAAAAGATGGAAAGATATTCCATGCTCATGGATCGGAAGAATTAACATAGTTAAAATGTCCATGCTACCCAGAGCAATCTACACTTTCAATGCTATCCCGATCAAAATACCAAGGACATTTTTCAAAGAACTGGAACAAACAGTCCTTAAATTTGTATGGAAACAGAAAAGGCCCCGAATCTCCAAGGAACTGTTGAAAAGGAAAAACAAAGCTGGGGGCATCACAATGCCGGATTTCGAGCTGTACTACAAAGCTGTGATCACAAAGACAGCATGGTACTGGCACAAAAACAGACACATAGACCAATGGAACAGAATAGAGAGCCCAGAAATGGACCCTCGGCTCTTTGGGCAACTAATATTTGATAAAGCAGGAAAAAACATCCGGTGGGAAAAAGACAGTCTCTTCAATAAATGGTGCTGGGAAAATTGGACAGCTACATGCAAAAGAATGAAACTTGACCACTCTCTCACACCATACACAAAAATAAACTCCAAATGGATGAAAGACCTCGATGTGAGACAGGAATCCATCAAAATTCTAGAGGAGAACATAGGCAGCAACCTCTACGACATCGGCCAAAGCAACCTTTTTCATGACACATCCCCAAAGGCAAGAGAAACAAAAGATAAAATGAATTTATGGGACTTCATCAAGATTAAAAGTTTCTGCACATCCAAGGAAACAGTCAGAAAAACTAAGAGGCAGCCCACGGAATGGGAGAAGATATTTGCAAATGACACTACAGATAAAGGACTGGTATCCAAGATCTACAAAGAACTTCTCAAACTCAATACACGAGAAACAAATAAACAAATCAAAAAATGGGCAGAAGATATGAACAGACACTTTTCCAATGAAGACATACAAATGGCTAACAGACACATGAAAAAATGTTCAAAATCATTAGCCATCAAGGAAATTCAAATCAAAACCACACTGAGATACCACCTTACGCCAGTTAGAATGGCAAAAATAGACAAGGCAAGAAACAACAATTGTTGGAGAGGATGTGGAGAAAGGGGATCCCTCCTACATTGTTGGTGGGAATGCAAGTTGGTACAGCTACTCTGGAAAACAGTGTGGAGGTCCCTTAAAAAGTTAAAAATTGAGCTACCCTATGATCCAGCCATTGCACTACTGGGTGTTTACCCCAAAGATACAGACGTAGTGAAGAGAAGGGCCATATGCACCCCAATGTTCATAGCAGCAATGTCCACAATAGCTAAATCGTGGAAGGAGCCGAGATGCCCTTCAACAGATGACTGGATTAAGAAGATGTGGTCCATATGAGAAACAAACTGAGGGCTACAGAGGGGAGGGGGGTGGGGGAATGGGATAGACCGGTGATGGGTAGTAAGGAGGGCACATATTGCATGGTGCACTGGGTGTTATACACAACTAATGAATCATCGAGCCTTACATCGAAAACCGGGGATGTACTGTATGGTGACTAACATAATATAATAAAAAATCATTATTAATAAAAAAAAAATATATATATATTCTCTCAAATTAAAAAAAAAAAAAAAAAGAATGCTGAGTAGAAGCACATGATTTTTAAAATGTATCTTTCATGATTTTATGAACTAGCCATCAATCATACCTTTGCCTATGTTTTGTGAAGGAGCAGAAAATGATTTTAACATTCTTGACAAGCTTTCCGTGACTGCATCTTGATTCCAAGTTGATTTTGTCTGTTCTCATAACTTTATCAGCAGTCTTGCTTAGAATAGGTTATTCTGTTCCTGTTGTGCTATCACTTTTGAGTCAGCCAGTCAACCTAAGTGTGGTTCACCATTGTGTGCCACTCAGATGTGCAGTAAGAAAGTATTTGCAGCGCAAGGCTAGGAGATGAAGTTAATTAATAGAAGGAGGCTGTAAAAAGTCGCTTGGGGGAATGTCAAGAAGAAATGCAGTGCCCCATCGCATTGCTGCTGTGCTCGTTAGCAAGCCTGACACAGCACAGCTGGGATGTGGTGGTGACAACGGTGCCCACACACTCATCTAGCTTCTTGGCAGCTGGCTGGTGTCTCGGCCACACTGAGGGCTCTGCCTAAGACATCATTAGGGGTTGTGTGGTGTTGGCAGCTTTTGATTTTGTTCATTGGGCTCATTTGGGTCATTATTACAAGTCTGAGACATGAAGACTTTTAACTAATGTGAAAACTATTGCATGGCCTTAAAGAATCTTTTTTAGGAAAAGAAGCAAATAGGATTTAAAGAGTGCCATGTGGTCTTATTACTGCAGCTTTCTAAGTCATTGCTAAGGAAAGGAACATCTTTTAAGAGTTAGATGTTATATCCATACACAAAGAGAGATGTATAGAGAGTATTTTTTAATGCTTTAGAAATTGCTTTAGAAAACTGTGGTAAGCCTTTTATGTTAGACGCAAAGTAATTTACTTGCAGACCAATTTCACTGAAAAGAAATCTTCCAAATGAATCTTTTTTCCAGTTTTTAACTATCTCTGTCCAAGATGTGTGACTCAACAAAGATGCTAATGATGGCAGGTGAGCGTAATGGTATAGACAAGTGATAGTTAAATGGAATTTATTTTTGTAGGAATATAAAAATAATAATTTTAGATTAGTGTTTCAATAGAAGCTATAAAAATGTTATATCTTAAATATTTTCTAAACAAAAGGAGCGCTACCCCAACAATTTTTCAATTGTTGTTGTCTTTTTCAAGACAATTTACAAATTAACCAAAATATTACTAAAGAAATACATATTGAAATAACAACTTGCTTTTCAAATTGTACAATGGCAAAGATGTCAAAGGCTTAAAAAAAAAAAAGAAAGAAAAGAGGACTCCGTACTGGTGAGTATGAAGTGGGGCGGGCCCCCAGTATAAGCTAAATTAATATAGTTTTCCGGAAAACAATTTAGCTGCATCTTCATATCCTTTGACCCAGTAGTTTTATTTCTAGGAATTGGTCCTAAGGAATCATAAGAGACTCACTCAATATTAGGTATACTTCTTTCACAGAACTATATAAGAGAAAAAACTAGAAACAATTATAGGGGAATGACTAGACAGTAGTGACAAATCCATGGAATTCTATTTACTGCTGATGAATATTTAGTGATATCTGAACATACTCATGATTCAAGTAAAAGAAAATACGGAATTGTAGATAGAATATTATACCATTGCATAAAATGTGTAATATTTTAAAAGATAGGAAAATGTACAAAATGTTAATGATTGTCCATGACAAACAGAACTATGGTGATTTATGATTTTATTATTATTAATATCTATCTTATTAATTACTAATTATTATTTTACAATCAGAAACAAATGGAACATTAATTTTTTAGCCTGAAGGCATCTAGTGAGAGGTCCTCAGCTCCACATCCCCTGGAGGTTTGGCCCTTTATGAAGCTGTGGGTTGGCCTGTTTGGCCAGCATGTGATTTGCGTGGAGGACTGATAAGACATGGAGGAGAGATTGTGAATAGACCATCATCAATGCTCTGCATGGAGAAACGATCCAAACAAGTAGAAACAGATATCTGCCACTTAACCGCCACAACCCATGAGCACCAGATGATGAAGTAACGTCTGGAAGGCAAAGCAAAAGTTGAGGTGGAAAAGTGTACCTGAGATGAGAGCTGGGCTCTGGGTTCCAGGACCCCGTTGCTGGGAATGAATACCTGCTGACGGGCTGGACGCTGGAAGGAAAACTGGGATTGGTGTCTGGGAGAGCAGGCCTAAGGAAGCAGTGTTGGGGCCTGAAGTCAGGGTCATAAGGCTAAGAGTACAGTCTGGCTAGAGAGGAGCCTAGGACAAAATCGGTTCTAGAATGATGGATTATACTGTGTGTTGAGGGAGGGAAAGAAGGTGTAATAACTGGGTAACTACCTCAGCCACTGACTGGTGTTTGCCAGCTCCCTATGGGGGTTCCCTCCAGCAGTGTTTGGGGCAGCACGGGCAGTGGTAATGCTGAAGAGGTGCTCAGTGTCGAAGGCTGCCAGAGGAGCAGCAGCCATTGGAGTGGGGAGAAGGATAGGGTTTGGGTGGGGACCAAAGCAGAGGCACTTGAGCAGCAGAACAGAAGGGAGGAAGGTGGGCTTCACACAGTAGAAAGGACTGTCCTTCTCAAGGGTGTTGCAAGGCACTCCAAGGACCCCTTGTTTCCAAATACAGCAGTTTGGGGGAGAGAGATGGAGGGCTGGGATTTTCACAATGCATTTACTGGAGACTGAGCTAGAGAATTTAATTGTGTTACTGTTATAGTGACTCATTCTTCACTACTGCATTCTCAGGCTGGCATGTCCTGGCAAATGCGAAAATATCAAAAAGTATGAAGAGTAATGAAGATAAAACACTTCATTGTCTGTGATTAACAGTAATACAATGAGCAAGAAGATATGATTTTGTGATTTATACTTTATGAACTATTTAGAAAATAATCAAGTCTTTTTAACTTTCAGATATAGCTATAGAAAATTTGCCTCCCCTAGTCTTTGAAGATTTTATCACTTACATACTGGATGATCAGTCTTAGGAAGGAAGTCTATTTATTACAAAATGGAAACGATCCATAGGTTCACCTCATGTAGAAGTGAAACAAGACTGGATAGGAATATGGAATACTATAAAAAAAATCAGTTTGTCTTTCTGACACATTTTGAACATCACATATTTACTTATAAAATTAAAGTTATAATTATGAAAGAAAAGTGACTTATTTAGATTGTGTCAGTTAATGAAAAGGCAGAAGTCATTCATTCATCATTATGAAGCAAGCATTTATTGAGCGTCTCCGACGCGTCAGGCATTGTTCAAAGAGCCAGTGGTTCAGTGTGAACTGAGAAGACAAAATCCTGCTCTGAGGGAGCTTATATTCTCATGGGGGCAGAGTGGCAATAACGCGAAAACTTTTATGGATGGCGATGAGCTATTCAGGGATTTTATGTTTGTTTGTTTGTTTGTTTGTTTATTTATCTTTAAAAGTAGGCTCCATGCCCAGTGTGGAGTTCAGCATGGCGGTTGAACTCACGACCCTGATATCAAGACCTGAACTGAGATCAAGAGTCAGACGTTTAACTGACTGAGCCACCCAGGTGCCCCTAATCAGGGATTTTAAAGCAGAGTGATGTGAGTCACCATACAGTACATCCCTAGTTTTTGATGTAAAGTTCCATGATTCATTATTTGTGTATAACACCCAGTGCACCATGCAATACGTGCCCTCCTTATTACCCATCACCAGCCTATCCCATTCCCCCACCCCTCTCCCCTCTGAAGCCCTCAGTTTGTTTCCCAGAGTCCATAGTCTCTCATGGTTCATTCCCCCTTCTGATTACCCCCCCCTTTCTTCTTCCCTTTCTTCTCCTACTGATCTTCCTACTTCTTATGTCCCATAAATGAGTGAAACCATATGATAATTGTCTTTCTCTGCTTGACCTATTTCGCTTAGCATTATACGCAAGTAATGAATCATGGAACTTTACATCAAAAACTAGGGATGTACTGTATGGTGACTAACATAATATAATAAAAACATATTATTAAAAAAGAAAGAAAGAAGAAAGAAAGAAAGAAAGAAAGAAAGAAAGAAAGAAAGCAAGCAGAGTTTTGTGAGAGAGACTTCCGGAAGCTACTGTAGATTGTGTAGTGGAAGAAAGCCCCTTGGAGAAGGAGCCTGCGTTGTGGACACTTGCCGCAGGATGCAGGGGGCATTCCCAGCAAAGACAGGAGTGGCTGGGATGGGGGAGTGAACCGAGAGGTGGGGAGAGGCCAGGTGGCACAGAGCGCTGTTGGCCGTGGAGAGGTGGCTGTACACAGTTTTGAGTGCAGTGGGCAGAAATTAGTTGGTGTTAAAGCAGGGGTGTGGTGATGGGCACCTGGGCGGCTCGGTCAGTTAAACATCTGCTTTCGCCTTAGGTCATGATCCCAGCGTGCTGGGATCGAGCCCTGCATCAGGCTCCCTGCTCAACAGGGAGCCTGCTTCTCCCTCTGCCTCCAGCTTCCCCTACTTGTGTTCTCTCTCTGACAAATAAATAAATAAAATCTTAAAAAAAAATCAGGGGTATGGTGAGATCTGATTTCTACTTTTAAAAAATGACTGAGGGGAAAAAAAAAACAACCCTGGCGGCTTCATAGAAAGTGGACTGTAGGGTGGCAAGAGCAGAAGCAGAGAAGGTGTAAGTTAGAGATGCCCATTGGTGTCAGCCTGGCAGCTAGAATGTATAGATGAGAGGGAAGGGAGCCCAGGAACTAGCCCTAGAGCACTACTGACATTGAGAGGTTAGGCAGAGCAAGAGGGGGCAGCAAAGGAGGCTAATAAAGAATGGCAGTTTGAGTGTGGGCTCTCAGGAGATGAGAAAGGAAAGTGTTTCAGAAAGGAAGGGGTGAGACATAAGTCCCGGGCTGGATGTAGGACACCATAGTGTAGATGAATTATGTGGAAACCGGGAGTCTACTCAGCTTCACGACCTGGCCCAACTTACAGTTATGATATAGATGTCAACCTTCCAAAGATTGTGTCAAAGGATGGCTGTAAGGAGGGGCACGATGAACAAACAAGCGATTTTACTCAACGGCTCAAGGACTTATAATGAGGGGCTATTATAACATAACTTTAAGCCAGAGCAGTATGGTAGGCACTGGGTGAATTGTTTCACAGAGTGAATGAGACGTCTCAGAGGTTAAGTCTAACACCCCTTTCATTTGACAGATGAGGAAACTGAGTCCCAGAGCATTTACGAGAACTCGTCCAAGATCATATAGTTAGTTGGTGGGAGAGCCAAAGTTCTAACCTGGGTCCATGTTTCTTGGGCCAAATAGCTCCCCTTTACACATACACATACACACACACACACTTTCACACATATTCACAAGTACATGCATACATATGAGCACATGGTATTAGGTGATAGTTATTTGCTTTTAAAGTGATTTAAAATGGTAATGCTGAAAAATAATGAACTCTCTTGGAGCATTTTTAAAGTTTTGATTCATAAAATTTGAGTTAATACTTCTTTTGCATGAAGTTTCCTTATAAACTGTGTTGCATTTACCCTCTAAGGGGGAAAAGAAAACAACAATAAACACTATTCCTTCTGAATCAAAAATGTTAGCATAAGAAATCTCTGCATCAGGGTTTATAGTTTTACTCTTTTTTTCCCCACTAGGTAGAAAAATTTACCCATAATAGATATTATTAGGATTTTCTGCTGTTCTTTATTTGTGCTTGAACATAAAGTAAAGCGGACACAGTTAAAATGAGATTTGGAATGTACTGCAAAATCTGATACTAGACAAAAAGAACAAGAAAGAAATTTTTAATATTTTATGTTACAGTTTCAATTAGTCTCAGTTTACTATAATTTGATTTGCAGTTCTTGGACTATCTGTAGAATATTTTAGACCATCAAGCACTACGCTCATGTGCATTTACCCAGACATTTTTCTTTATGGTCCCCAGCTGAGTACAGCATTATCATCGAGACATCTGCCGTGGAGCCACCCTGGCGGCCAGCTCCAGCGCGCCATTCTCCTAGAACCTGATCGAGGGGCCGCTGTTCACATGGAATGTGTTCATGGCTCCCTGACACTTGCACAAAGTGTGGTCCTGGGTATCTTCCTTTTTTTTTTTTTTTTTATGTAGAAGATCCTGTAAACCTAAAATAGCTTTTTCTTGCTCCGATTAAAGTACAATAAAATTATAGTATTTGAAAAGAATTTGGTGACTTTTCTGCCCAGAGTGTTATGATGAGGCAACAGGGAAAAATCTACCCGTCCGTGAACAGAAAAAGATCAGAGTGAGAAGTTGTTGGAAGGAAAAGATGATGACTCTTAAAAACACTTCAAATCACTTCTCTTGAAAAGTCGATGTTGTACTGAAATATAATCCCCTTGGCTTCGAGGGTTTAACATCCCAGTCTTCCTGCTTAAATCAGTGGGATTGCTTCTTCTAACTGATGTACAGGCAAAGTAGGCTCCAAGCTAGGAGCAATGTTTAAAACAGAATCTAGACTTTAAGTAGTTGATTTATGATTTATGATGATATGAAGATTTATTTCCTATTTTTTTCTTATTTGGGTTTACCAAGCATTATTTTTAAAAGCCTAGACATGCAGTTGATTTGTCTCTTTCTGAAATTTTCTAAGCAAATCATGCCTAACAAAAGGATAAGGATGTGATCTCCTATTACATATTCAGTAATAATTCCACTAATAATAACAAAAAATTACATAGTACTTTGTATATGCAAAGTACTGTTCTAAACACTTTGCAAGTATATTAACTCAGTCCTCACAACCAGCCATATGATGTAACGTCTGTTGTTAGCTCATTTTAAAATGTAGGTGAGGGGGTCGCCTGGGTCCTCACTTAGTTAACCATCTGCTTTAGGCTCAGGTCGTGATCACAGGGTCCTGGGATTGAGTCCCATGTCGGGCTCCCTGCTTACTGGGAAATCTGTTTCTCCCTCTCCCCTCACTCATGCTCTCTCTCTCTCTCTCTCTCTCTCTCAAATAAATAAATAAAAATCTTTTTAAAAATAAAAATAAAATAGCGAGGAATTAAGATATCGTTAAATTTAAAATGGAATCACTCCAAAGGAAAACAAAGACAAATTCATGATTAGATGGGGTAAATTCAGAAGACAGCTTACATAAGACAGGATTTTGGTATTTTAAAACATGTAAGAATAAGACAGGCAGCTTGGGTCATAGAAGGGATAACAGGGTGGCTTAGGTCAAATCCAATGAGATCAGATTTGTAAGGAAATGGTTTTGTCTCAAATGAGTACTGATTTCACAGGCTGGCCTTGAGTTGGAGAAACCACCTTTTAAACACTGCTTTTGTCGCTGGTACTGATTAACAACAGTGATGCTCAAAGAATCAAGGTGTATATGTTGAGATTACTGTAGACTCATGTATCTGTCATTTTGTAGGGAATAAGGAGCGCTGAGTAAAGGGAAGAGATGTGCTATAAATCTTAAAACGGAGGCCATATTTCAATTCTCAGCATATTATCAGTATTTTTTTATAAATTTCTGACAATTATGCAAATGGTGGATCTTAAAATATCATGTTTAAAGTTGATTGGTATTCCAAAGTGTTAGCTGTATCAATTTTGCCAGTACCTTTACAGAGGTCACCAACCTAGAGAAGGTTCTTAAATATGGACAGAGTCTCCCTGTTTCCAGATGCCACCTGCAAATAGAGTTGGTCTCACCACCGTTAAGCCTGCAACTCTTGAGTTTTTGTGACCCTGGCATATTGAAGTCCCCTGTCTGAATCCGTCAACATCTCTCATATTACTTTAGTCACAACTCGTGTGTATATTTTGCAATCTATGATCTTTCAATGATCTATACTTCCTGTGATGAGAAAGGTTCCCTTGCCGTGTGAATTGCATGTAACCTGTATGGCAACACTGACAGACCAAAAGAGGACAGGTGTAGCAGTTTGCTTTGCTGCAAGGCACACTGGGTCTTCACAATGGACTGTGTAAAGGACGCCGTCTATTGCAGTCTATCTTCCACCTTGCAACACCTAAAGATGTAAATAAAATATGGTTCTTTCAATTTCAACTTTTTGCTCTGTATTAATTATATATGGGAAAAGAAAATATCAGGCCTTAGCTCACTCCACTTAGGACTTGGTAGCCTAGATGGCCCACTTGCTGCCTGACTTTGACGAATCCATTTATTTTTTTAGATTCTCACTTTCCTCATTTGCAAAAAGGGACAATAGGATTGTGTGAAATTGGTATGAATTCATGAGTATCTGTGCTAGAAACATGTTTAACAACTCACTAAATGCTAACTACAATACTATTTAAAGTGGAAAAACAGTGCTAGCTTTTAAGAGTTCAAATAAAACACGTAAACCTTAAAGACAGGGTACAAAGGTCAGGTACTCTTAAATAATATATCCTAAACAATGTCATTATCAACTCCACATTTTACTTAAAGTTCCTACTAAGTAAATTCTGTGACTTTTCTCAATTCATTGCTGTTCCAGCAACATTAAGGATTAATATAGAAAGCCTGACTATTGCGCCATCCCAAGTTAATTACCTAACAAGTATAAATTTATTTATTGTTCTAACATTGCAGGATTCAGCAATGCTGGCTTCTGGGTGAATCATGATGTTTAACCTGATCGCAAGTGACTAAAGATGGGTTATACTGAACATTTGGCAAATGTAAACATAAGCAATATCATCTTTGAAAATGCAAGGAACTAAAACTTTCATTTACTGCTGGCCAATTTCTAGAATGAGACATCCCTTTTAGTTCTTCTTTGTCATTTCAGCCTGATGAAAAGTTTGTCCTGCTTTCTTTCTCCCTTAAGTTTTCTGTCCCTTTTAAGCAAACTGTATTGTGGAATATGCTATGGGAATTAGAAGCAGGTGCCCCTGAAAATCTGGTTCTAATTCGAGTCTTAGTAATGTTCGGTACATTGAAGCAGACAGTGCCGGGCACCCAGATATCAGGGTCAAAGTCGAGAAAAAGGTAAATAGAAACAGTTGCCTTGGGCTTTGTGGCGGTAGAATGGACATCTGTGTGCTGCTGGGTGAAATAATTGCTTTTCCCTGAGGCAGGTATTATTGTAGTCCTTAGAACTCCCAGGCTTTTTTCAAGTTTTAACTTCCTAGGAATTATTTTTTTCAATATAAAGTGCAGTGTGAGAAAATAATCTGGAATGTTCTTTGCAGTAGATTTCATAGTTAGAGTCCCTGTGTTCTTTTTTTTTTTTTTAAAGATTTTATTTATTTATTTGACAGAGATAGAGACAGCCAGCGAGAGAGGGAACACAAGCAGGGGCAGTGGGAGAGGAAGAAGCAGGCTCCTAGCGGAGGAGCCTGATGTGGGGCTCGATCCCATAACGCCAGGATCACGCCCTGAGCCGAAGGCAGACGCTTAACCGCTGTGCCACCCAGGCGCCCCTAGAGTCCCTGTGTTCTAACACTCTTTTGGAAAATTAAACTTGATGATATTGTTAGAAGATACAAACCCCTGTTAAAATAACGTTCTATAAAGTTAATGTCAAATGTCATTTTATTCACTTATGCACATGCACACACAGAGACACATTATAGAACTAAAAAAAAAAAAAAACCACTAGATAACAGTGGATCAAGAACTGTTCCATAGTGGAGCCTAGCGGGCTCAGCCTGTTAAGCGTTTGCCTTTGGCTTGGGTCATGATCCCAGGATTCTGGGATCAAGTCCCGCATCGGACTCCCTGCTTCTCCCTCTCTCTCAGCCTGCCACTCCCCCTGCTTGTGCTTACTCTCTCTCTCTCTCTGTCAAATAAATAAATAAAATTAAAAAAAAAAAAGAAGAAGAAGAACTACTCCATAGTTACATATGGACTAATTTGTTTGTGTCCTGCTGCTTCATTATAGGGTTTTCCACACTATGGCCAGATAGAGGGAATCTGAATTTAGAATGATAAGCTGAAAATAAAAATGAAAGCAGTGGATTTCCAAAAGGCAATTATCTTCCAGCTGAATTCAATCATAACAAGCAAAAACCAGATTATCACATTTGGCCTCTGCAAGTCCTTAGGGAATCTGCTACTATGCCTATGATAACTATAAATTTATATTCCTTGGAAAGAAGGTTTTAAACTCCTTTCACACTGTGAGCCGATACACATCGAGTCACTGATAGACTATGAGTTCTGTGTCATGTAGGTCTAAAACATTTCTGATCAGTCACGTGTTTCTTCAGCATTTGACTTAGAAGAAAAAACAACATAAAAATAAAATCCCTCTTGGGATCCCTCCTACATTGTTGGTGGGAATGCAAGTTGGTACAGCCACTCTGGAAAACAGTGTGGAGGTCCCTTAAAAAGTTAAAAATTGAGCTACCCTATGATCCAGCCATTGCACTACTGGGTGTTTACCCGAAAGATACAGACGTAGTAAAGAGAAGGGCCATATGCACCCCAATGTTCATAGCAGCAAACAATAGCAAAGCTAAATAGTGGAAGGAGCCGAGATGCCCTGCAACAGATGACTGGATTAAGAAGTTGTGGTCCATATATACAATGGAATATTACTCAGCAATCAGAAAGAATGAGTTCTCAACATTTGCTACAACATGGACGGCACTGGAGGAGATAATGCTAAGTGAAATAAGTCAAGCAGAGAAAGACAACTATCATATGATTTCTCTCATCTATGGAACATAAGAACTAGGATGATCGGTAGGGGAAGAAAGGGATAAAGAAAGGGGGGGTAATCAGAAGGGGGAATGAAACATGAGAGACTATGGACTATGAGAAACAAACTGAGGGCCTCAGAGGGGAGGGGGGTGGGGGAATGGGATAGACCGGTGATGGGTAGTAAGGAGGGCACGTATTGCATGGTGCACTGGGTGTTATACACAACTAATGAATCATCGAGCCTTACATCGGAAACCGGGGATGTACTGTATGGTGACTAACATAATATAATAAAAAATCATTTAAAAAAATAAAAATAAAAAAATAAAATAAAATCCCTCTTAGATCAGTGTTTTGCTGTGTATCTGTCCATCAGGGGAGTATGCCCAACGGGGGATACTTCTTGCCTCAGTTTCAGCTGTGCTCCCGGAAATAAATGTCAACCCACTTCGGCCTATCCCAGCCATTCTGGGATGTCTGAGAACATTCCCATACATCTCACGCAGTTGTGTTGTTGCTCTGATGTGGTGAAATAGCGGCCTTGTCAGTTGCTGCCAGTTGGCATGTTGAACATTTCATTAGCTGAGTTCTTGCCTCTACTGGTAAATTCTGAATGGTCCACATTTAAAATTCAGCACCAGGAAGAAGCAGTACAGAAGAGTGGTTTTCCGGAGCTCTTGCAGTCATTTACATTGAGTCTTATCCAGACTCGGTACCAAGAGGTTATGGCTTTAAACTCCCACATGGCTGCTGAGATAATGACACCAACTCAAAGCAGAAATGTGGACCATCTAATTTTAGTCAGGTGGCCGTGAGTTCTCCCATAGAAATGCTGCCCTTCATCCTCCGAGGAGGGATGGGGGAACATTCCGAGTCACACCATTGATACAAACTAGCTTTGCTCTTGTGAGAGTGTGTGATGTGCCGTGTGCCTGAAGCGGCTCTTCCTTCTGGCAACATCATAGTCTCTCCTCCCGGCACCGTCCATTTGGTAAAAATAGTTTTATTAGATATTGATTAAATGCTGAATAGGAATGAAAGACCTTCTAATTTATTTCGAATATACTTCTTTATTTTAGTTCCTGCCATGGAAGGATTTTGGTGTTGTTCTGAAAGGTGAATGTATGACGGTCAATGAGGCAAGGTTCTTAACTTGGAAACTTGATTTCTTTTGTTAAATGAGTTCTCCCCACCTGACTGTATTGTTCTTATGACTGAATGAGATCACACAATGAAATATAAGATCAAGCACAGAGTCGAGAGCGGTCCATGGCTGTTGCCATTTCCTCTATGTTTGTCCTTGCTCTGCGTGCTGGAGAAAGGGTGTTTCTAATGGGGTGTGCTCTTGTATGGCTTTTCCAAGGAGGATTGCTTCAGGATACTTTAAATCCCCCACCTTGTGACTAGATGCTCAGAGTCTTTGTCTGCTTCTGTGCTTTCTGAAAACAACTGATTTCATTTCTTGAATAATTTTCTATTCTTACTCCATCCTGACAGAAAAGTTCAGGGGAGACATGGTTTCCATGGAGACCTGGAGAGATGCCATAACTAGGTGATTGAACGCCGAAATAATTTTGAGAAACCAAAATTATTGAAGAAGCACAAACTGTCTTAGTCTGCTCAAGTTGTTGTGTCAAAATACTATAGATTGGGTGGCTTCAACAACAGAAATTTACTTCCTCACAGTTCTGGAGGCCGGAAGTCTGAGATCAGGGTGCCAGTATGGTTGGGTTCTGGTAAGGCCCTCTTCCTGACTTAGGAATGTCACCTTCTCACTGTGTCCTCACATAGCAGAGAGAGAGAGAAAGCAAGCTCTCTGGGGTCTCTTATTACAAGGGCACTAATCCCATCATGAGGACCCCACCCTCATGACCTCATCTAAACCTGATCATCTCCCAAAGGCCCCATCTCCAAATACCATCACATTGCACTCTGGGGCTTCAACATATGAACAGTGTGGGTTCGGGGTGGGGGGGGCACAATTCAGTTCACAGCAGAGACTCCGTATTGTTGCTAAGAGTCCCCATAATTGGGTGATAGAAGTGGCCACAGCAGTGGTAGCAGTCCACAATAGTGAACCTTTCTTTCCACCTAGCACTGGCTGCCTGAGCTATCCCCTGGACTCCAGGTTTGCAGCGGTGGGGAAATTATGGCCAGTCCAAGAAACAGGAGCGTGGAACTCCTTAGAAGACCTGAAATCTAGCCCCAGGTCTGCCTCTTGCTAATTACTTGCCGTGGGCACATCATTTGTTTTTTTTGTTTTGTTTTAAACCTCATTTCCCTTATCTGTAAAATGCAAATCAAAAGATCTCTAGTCCTCCCTTGAAGGGTGGTTGTGAGAATCAAGACATTGTATGTAAAATCACTTAGTAATCTATGGTCCTGTTAGTTACCTTTACCTGCTCTGGAGCCAGATAGTGAGGGGCACAGCAGGCTCAAGCTAGAGCACAAAACTCACGTTAATGCTGTGGAGTTTGAGTTCTCGATTGCATGAGAATTACCCAGGGGGCTGGTTTACTATACAGATTTCAGGGCCTCACTCCATGAGTTCCTAATTTATTTGGCCCACGATAGAGCCTGGAATATGCATTTTAGCAAACGTGCACGTGATAGTTTGGATAGAGCTGCACCTTGGGCCAAGTTTTGAAAAATGCTGTTCTGCCCCGTCAAAGGCCAGACCTTTTATGAAATAAAAAAGCAGAGAAATAATAGAGAAGAAATAATAAAGTAGAGAAGAAGTTTAGACTAGGAACTCTGATACCTGTATTGTACTTTAAAATTTGGAAAACTTACAAAAATTGAATAAGATAAAAAAAAAGATTCTCTCAACCTATAAATTGTCTTTTCTTGGCTGCCATCAGGCACACACGTTTTTTTAAAAGTGAATAAATGAAATGAATGGATGAAGGAAGAAAGATTAGAAGATTCACCCTCACATGAGTCCTTAACCTCACAGCTTTTTAAGTATCAGAAATTATTTTACGAAGTTTATAAAGTCAGTGAACAAAAGATCATTTAAGTTTAAGACATATAGAAAATAATGTATTGCTGCTGAAACCTCGGCCGCCCGTGAGGGATTGTCCCGATTCTTAGCCATCCCTAGCTCATGAAACCCAGGGCTACATATTGACAAGAGAAGAAAGCCTCTCTGAGCTATCTGAAGAGTCGGGCATTTTACGGTTCCCAGTGGACCATCATGTTAACCATTCTCTCTTTCTTTTAAATTTTGTGTTAGAGGATTCCTTTTGAATTTATACATTTTGTTGGGATTAAGTGTAGGTTCTTTCTGAATTGTCATCTTCTATTTCCTGGCCATTCAGAGTTTCAAATGGAGATTTGGAGTAGATATAAACTTAGAACTGGGGTGGAAATACAGCTATAATTTTTTAAGCAATATGGATTTTGGTTGTGCAAGTGGCACGTTCATGAGGAGTGGAAGCTAACGACAGAACAATGTCACACAGAAAACCTCCTGGGTGTTAAGAGTCACTTGCACGAGGCTTTTGTTTACTCTAACGTTTTTAGAATCTTTTTAATAATCAGACATGTCCCCGTATGTCTTAACATGAAATTTTCCAGTTCTTAGGCTTTTTTTAGTCAGGCCTTGTTAGGAGGAGGACAGTAAAGTATCATCTAGACCGAGCAAGTTCTTTGAGACTGAAAAATGAAGCAAGCTACCCCACACCGTTTAGCGGGTTTTATTCAGGGTAACTTACTAACAGGGGTTATGGGGCGGTGGATGATCCAGGCACTGCACAGCTATTCTCTGCAAAATCTGGGCCTTAATCCCCAGATTTGATAGCATTGACGGTGCAGGTAGAGGTCATTGTGGTGAGGTCAAAGGGTAGTTATCTGAAGGGGCACCATCTGTGCGCCAGGGGATCGCTGCGAGATAATCTAGGGTGGCGCCATCTGCCACCAGAGGGAAGATCAGAGCAAGCCTTCCCGTATTCCTGTCAGGGACCTGGAGCGTGTAGCTGAAAGGAGGTCACTGCATGGACACGAACAAAATGGAGGACCAAAGATGGAGTCGCTATTGTCAGCACTCCTACAGACCTCCATGTAAGTGCTCAGTGTTGTTCTAAGAGAACACCACAAACTACCGCATAGAAGGAAGTCCCTCCCATTTGTATCACATGACTTGGCTTTATTTTCATAGCGTGTAGCTCTGTCTGAAATTTCCTTATGTCTGTATCCATTTGCTATCTTCCACTTCCTCCTAGAATGTAAGGTTTATGAGAGCAGGGATTTTGCCTGTCTAGGTTAGAACTCTTCCCAGTTCCTAAAACTCTACCTGGCACACCGAGAGAGACGTAATAAATATTTGCTTAATGTATGGAGAGGAGATTGATATAATGGGCATAGACTGCACAGAGGCTGTGCACTCTGCCCTTAGCCTTACACTGAAATGATGGAAGAAGCTTGGAGGGGTTTCAATGAATCAAAGCTCTCAGGCGATCTTTGTTAACTTCGAGAATTCCTTCCTCTCCCAAAGTTCTCTGACTTCACGCCATGGGCCAGGTTCTGGCTCTCATGTGATTTATCCAGAGCAATTCCAAATAGCCAGTGAAATAGTTATTGAGAAGTAAGGGTCTATAGTAACAGTGCCCACTAATCAAGGGGAGCCATGGTTCATTGTCCATTTTGGGGTTTCCATCCTACTAGTCTACATTAATCAAATGCACTGGTTTCTGCTTCTTCTTGGAAGCAAGGTAAGGATCAGATGGGGATCTCAGGGAATGAAAGCTGAACCCGTCCCTCAAAGATGAGTCCTTTAAGTCTGTCTGTAGTTAGATGGAGGAAGCAATAAAACCTGATTTGGTGAGCGCCTGGGTGGCTCAGTTGGTTAAGCATCTGACTTTTGGTTTTGGCTCAGGGCCATGATCCCAGGGCCGTGAGATCGACCTCACATTGGGCTCCCTGCTTAGCGTGGAGTCTGCTTGGGATTCTCTCTCCCTCTCTCTCTGCCCCTTACCCCACCCCTCCCTCTAAAGTAAATGAATAAATCTTTATTTAAAAAAAAAAAAGATTCTCTCTCCCGCTCCTTCTGCCCCTCCCCCATCCCATGCAGGTGCGCGCGCACGCGCGCGTGTGCACACACACACACACACACACACTCTCTCTCTCTCAATTAAAAAAAAAAAGTTAAAACCTGATGTGGGCCCCAGAGTCCTGCCTTCCTAAAATGATGTCCCGCTACCTTTATTTCACATCCTTCCTTTGCTATTTCTTTTTCCATCGGATACATACATCAGCAAACACTTATCTTTGTTTGTTTTTAATCAGAGGTAAGGATGTGTTCTGAAATACTATTCAGACGCCAGGTTAGAACCCAACCTTTTGGAAAGGCTAGAAGGTTAGAGCAATTTAGAGCATGAGATCATTTGTTTGTCAGTGTGTCGGGCAGTGGCAGGGAGAGGAAAGGTTTGGAAAAGCGGGGTAAACAAAGTGATGTCTACAGAATCAGTCCAGAATAGGGCACACAAGTTACAAATATAACGACTCCTCCTAGCTAAGAAACCTGAAGGAAAGGACAGGACACAGACCAATTTCCCAAGCCCACTGACATGCTCAGAACTGACCCTATTTGTCTCCAGCGCCTAGGTTTCATGCCTTCTTCTCATTTCTAAACTCTCCACCTAGTGGTTTCCCCAGACACTAAATTCCCCCACACCCCTCAAAAACAGAAACAACCAATTAAAAATAGAGCAATTTTTTTGGCAAGTGCTGTCTGCAGCCTTTTTTTAGAAAATACACACCATAATATTATCTAAGCTTCTCGGCTCTTCAGCGAGGGACGTACGTATGTGGGAAAATGACTTTGGGGCTCACAGTGTAGGCATCAGCAATGACACTGAGAGTCATTAGCCCCACAGCCGCTCTGCAGCCTCCCACGCTGTGGTACCTCCACACACGGCTGTTTCCCATACAGCCCCTTGTGTTGCTGCATCTGTGTGACAGGGAAGCTAAAAATACCTGCCAACATGGCGGTGTAGACTGACGTTATCCCACAGGCTTTTCCAACTGCACAGCGTATGTAGGAAGATGATCCCAAAGCACTAACATCTCAAATGATTCAAGTTTCTGTGGGACCCAGAATCAGAAGAGT
The DNA here is from genome assembly GCF_017311325.1 of Ursus maritimus. NCBI lineage: Eukaryota > Metazoa > Chordata > Mammalia > Carnivora > Ursidae > Ursus > Ursus maritimus. Next base: position 22,447,557 of record NW_024427107.1, read on the forward strand.
AGGTCCAAGTTCAAAAACAAATAGTGCCCCCAAATAAGTTTTGGGGTCTACCCCCCTTAGAATCAGAGACCCTCCTTTTTTCCTTGCCAGTTAATTCACCCTAAATATTAATTTAAAAATAGATGTCTTCCTGTGTTGTCATGCATCCTTATCACTGGTAAAACTAGATTTTAGTAAAAGATGATTTTTTTTCTTTTTTTTAAATTTAAATTCAATTACCCAACATATTAAACATCATTAGTTTTAGAGTAGGGTTCAGTAATTCATCAGTTGCACATAACACCCAGTGCTCATTACATCATGTGCCCTCCTTAAGCCCATCACCCAGCTACCCCATCCCCCCCCCACCTCCCTTCCAGCAACCCTGTTTCTTTCCCATAGTAAAGAATCTCTCATGGTTTGTCTCCCTCTCTGACTTCTTCCCATTCTGTTTTTCCCTCCCTTCCCCATGATCCTCTGCACTGTTTCTTATATTCTTCATATGAGTGAAACCGTATGATAATTGTCTTTCTCTGATTGACTTAACTCACTCAGCATAATACCCTCCAGTTCCATCCACGTTGATGTGAATCGTAAGATTTCATCCTTTCTGATGGCTGAGTAATATTCCATTGTATATCTTTACCACAAAAAGATGATTTCAATGAAGATAATTTTTTATTGTTTTGCAGTTGATACTGAAAGAGTAGTAAAAAGTTAAATACTATGTTGTCATGCAAGAGGAAATACAACTAATAGTTTAGATGTTCTGTCCAGAGAGCTGACCAGTGCTCTTCTGGTTGAAACTAGAAAGGCCTATCTGGAAAGAAACAGGAGGGCTTCTTGTCTGTGCTGATTCAATCCTAAGTCCTCTTTTGCAATATCAACAGTATAAATTAGTGCTAACTGGAAGGAGTTACTGGATCTTTAACTTTCTGGAAAGAAAGCATTTTAAACGAGCAGGTACAGGAGAGGCAGGCATTTTAGTACCCTCCTACATTTGTCTGTGATAAATCCCAGTGTCCTTTCCAACCAAATCGTTTCTCTTAGAAGCATTTCTGTCCAAAGATGTCCAGCTCTGCAGCATCATATTTTAGATATATTAACTCAGTGCATTGTATGTTAGGTCCTTAGATATGAAACTGAATATCTGAACTTTTTCATTTTAATTGTGGTGAAATGCACTTTACAGAAAATTTACCATCTTAACCATTTTTAAGTGTATAGTTCAGAGTGACAGGTACATTCATACCGTACAGCCAATCTCCAAAACACTTCATCTTGCAAAACTAAAATGCCATCCGTACCTATTAAACAATTTCCCATTCCTCCTTACTCCCATGGTATCTGGACTTCTGTCCTTCTGAGCCTTGTTTTTCTGAGAAATCTAACCATCTCGTATGCGAATATCCTAGAACAAGAAATATTACTATATTATGATTAATATAAGTGATTCTGCACATATGGTTCTTCCTTTTCGCCATAAGAAATAAGACTGCAAATTCATGCAAATGTGTTTTTCAAAAGAATCCCAGTTGACATTGTATCATCTTAACCCTTTCTGATCTGAATTTTTTGTTGGATCAAAATGATTTTTCAAAAATTTTTTTATTTGAGCATAGTTGACAGTGTTACATTAGTTTCAGGTCTACGACGTCGTGATTTGACAAGTCTATATGTTATGCTATGCCTACCACAGGTGTCGCTACCATCTGTCACCATATAACCACTACTTTAATACCATTGATTATATTCCCTGTTGCTGTGCCTTTTATCCCTGTGACTTATTCTGATCCAAGTGATTTAAACCCAAGCATGTCAGGAACGACCTCCCATACATACCAAGTAGCTTCTGCCATCTGGTGGTGTACCTGGAGGACACGCCAGTCAAGATCCTCAACATGATCACATCGCCCAGGCTACATCCCAGCTTCCAGATCTTTCTACTCAAACAACTAAAAAGATGGGATGGATCATCAGTTCAGTTAATGGCTCTTTCTCTTGCTTCCCAGAAAGTTTTTTGTTTGTTTTTACACAATAGCAACATTACTTGGCTCAACTATTTTCCTTCATTCATTTTAATTAACAGCACAGTTTTTTTTTTTAAAGAAATAATCCAGTATCAACACCACAGTTTATTTATTTATTTATTTTTATTTGAGAGAGGGAGCGAGAACGAGAGAGAGTAGAGAGCATGACTGGGGGTGTGGAGAGGCCGATGGAGAGAGAGAAGCAGGGAGCCCGATGCAGGGCTTGATCCCAGGACCCCAGGATCATGACCAGAGCCGAAGGCAGATGCTTAACCAACTGAGCCACCCAGGTGCCCCAGCACCACAGTTTTAAAAAAATGTAGACTAAAACCTTTCATTCATTATAAAAATCAAATAGAGATCAAATGAAAACTATGGCTTAATTTAATCATATTTCGAAATTCATTTTGAAGAGTTATTTCTGAATTAAATTTTGAAGGCTGGTATTCACACATCTGATGTGAGTGTCCCTGTAAACCCAGGCAGATACCAAGGCAGTGAGTCTTAGACAAACTATTTAGAGTTAATAGTTGGCCTTTTAAAACATAAATTTCTGTTACTTACCTATAATCTACTTTAATAACTCATTCTATCTATGAGTGCATGATTAATGAGTATCTGCAATGTGCCAAGCCCTGAGTGAAGTGTTGGGGAGACACTGATAAACAAGACATCCATTCTGACCCTCATGAGATGCACAAAGAAAACGAACATGCTTTAGACTTTAGGCTTTGTTTTGTTCTGTGAAACAAGAAAAGAAATGTTTGCCTGGTTTTAACATACGATAAACATTTTAAAAATGATTTATAAATGATTTCAGAAGGAGAAAAGCGCTATGCATCTGTAACTGGTCTTATGAATAAATGTCTCCCCAGTCCATCACTATTATCCAAAAGAATTAAGACCAGTTGGAGTGTTTCTTGACCCTCCAGTAACTGGAGACATTGTAACGTGTTACTAACATGATTTGCCATTGTACACAACAGCAGAAATAATGTGGTAGTAGTCATGATCTACTAGAAAGTCTAAGACTATATATTACCTTGGTGACAAGTGATTGAATAAGCATCTTCCTACATATGCAAAGTGAAATGGGAATGAAAGCATTTCCTCTTGTGTCAAGCCTCCACACATGGTTAGTTTATTAATCAGAATACTTCAGGCAAATTTTAAAAAATAGGAATCTAATGAAAAGGGGCATGAATAATTTACATAATGAAATCCTACTGTGCAATGTTCTTTAAAAGTTAGCCTACAGTTAATGCCATAAGAACCTGATAAGAGAACCCTAATGTTTGATTGTTCTGTTCTATATAGAAATGTTCACTCAAACATAATTTTCACGCAGCAGAATTTGATTTGAAGTGGGTTCATTTTGGACCCCTATCTATTAAAGTGCTCAGTGCATCTTACTTCTAGTCCTGAAAGAGATTCCCACGGAGCAGCTCCAGGAGCCCAGGATCTCAGCACTTCTGTACCTGGGATCTACTCCAGCTTGTTCTTGAACTCACTGTGTGGGCTTGTGTGAGACACTTAATCTCCGTGAGCCTGAATTTCTTCGTCTATGAAACAAGGGGGTGGGCTCAGCATTCTGATTTTACAAAATCAGAATAATGTAAAAAGAAGGAAACTGGAGGCTGGTAAAGGTTATTTTTGGTGTGTCTTCATTGACTGGCTTGTTAATCATGATGCCATCTGATAGCAGCATTTCTTTTGTAAAGAGTTCTGTTGCAGTCAGCCAGAGTCAATCAATGTTGAGGTTAACTTTCTCTGACTGTATCGATCAGGCAAAATAGTTATCCCCAAAGCTGGAGGAAGGAAATAAATTCCTTCTACCAACTTAGATCATAGAGATGCCCATCACGATTTAGTGGCATTTCTCATCCTTCACCCTTCTGAAGTTGACATGACTCCAGGATTACAGTACTCAACTTCAGCCTTGAGGAGGGGCTAGTCAGGAGCAGCGGGAGGCATCTCGGGGCCTCAGGAAGCCCAGACGGAAGAAGGGGTTGGGCAGAGGACTGAGGCATCGTTTACTGAAACAGGGAAGGTGGAGAGACAGAAAAGGCAAGAAAACGAAGGCTCTGGTGTGCAGTTACTGGTTTTTTCTAGTGGAGGACCTTGGAGGACCCAGCCATTTGGACACATTTCAGGGGACAATGAACACCCCAAAATATTTTACAAATGGAAGGAAGGTTGATAGGTTGTTAGGGGAAAGATGAGTCTTGACTTTTTGAATAAGCTGAAGGAGGGAGGCTTCTAGCCCATAGGAAGCTTAGAGCAGATTTCACAAAGATTACCAATTTGTGGCATTTCAGAACATAGAGCCTACCTCTCATTGTTGACTTGGGAAGAAAAGGAAAATGGTTCTCAGTAGTAGTGTATTAATATGGCTTCTTCTGAGGTTCTCGGAGTGAATTTACAAACATCTTTTTTCTGTTTTTCATGTTTCTGTGAAAGAAGGTATTTGAATGCATATGATCAGTTGAATAAGTTTTAATCTGTTTTCCTAACAAATGGTATTAAATCTTACAGCTAACATTTATCTTCCTGGCAATATTCTAAATGCATTACCTATATTAACTAATTCTTACAACACCCATGGATGTAGGTTGGTTCCTCTCCCTGTTTGATAGATGAGGAGAAGTCATGGGGAAACCAGGTACCCAAACTCTCAGCTGTGGAGGGTCACACTGAGGCTGGCCCCTGAGACATCCTTCCATTTGCATAAAGTGTCCTCTCTAGCCACTGCTCCCTGAGTGTCCTCGTGATTACCCCTTCTTTCTCACAGACAGCCAAATGTTTCAGGGTTAAGTCTTCATCAGCACATAAGCCTATGTTCATTAGATAGAGTGGTTAAGCTGGTCCACAGCTAATCCCATAAATCACTAGAAGACACAGAACTAAAAGCCATGCCTCTTCCTTTTCTTGTTGACTCCACTCTAATATTTAAATAATCTAGTTCATGTGATGTGCATATTAGTAAAATGTTTAAACATGAGCAATTCTGTAAATGCGTGCTGACTTCTTAAATACCTTTATTCTGCCTGATGCATGCTTGGCTTTCTCTACTAGTCTGTCGGTCAAAGTATATGGAACTAGATGATTCTGAGGGAAAACTTCTCCAGTTCTCGGTACGCTCACAAGATCTGGGAGAGCAGCCTAAACAAGGAAGCACACCTTCAGGGCCTCCTCCTTGACGGAGGTGTTCCTCTGCCCTGGCACACCATCCCTTTGTGCTTGTGGAGACACTGTCTTCAACAACAAAAAATGATACTGTTGTGGTTCTGTGGTACACTTACAATCTCTTACACCTTTTTAGAGCTGAGATGGCTTTTAACAAATCATTTTTTTTTCCTCAGAGGTATGTTTTTTAACCAAAAAAGGAATTGAATGTCTACTGTTTATAGAATAAAGGACTCAAAATTTAAACTTACCCTACATGATCACACCAAGTGCTAACTAGATACTGTGGCTCTGGGTTCATTTATTGGGTCAACACACCATATTGAGCACTGTGGCAGATAGACTCTCTGGGGGGCCCCTAGACTCCCTCCTCCCAGGGTTCATGCCCTTGTGTCCTGTGTCCCCGTTGAGTGTGGGCAGGGCCTGTGACTTGCTTCCGAACAAGTGAGTGGTGCAAAGGATATACATGGTGACATGTAAGTGATTGTGTTACGTAACACCACAGCAGGCATCTTGCTAGAGTCTTCCTCTCTCTTTGGTGGCTTTGAAGGAGTGGTCTGTGTTGGGAGCCCACGTGACAAGGTGCTGAGGGCAGCCTCCTAGAACTAAGGGAACCTCCAGCCAGCAGTTGGTAAGAAACCAAAACTTGCAGTATCATAGGCGTAAGGAACTGAATTCTGCCAACAAAATCTGATATGATACTTCTCTAGTCAAGCCTTAGACAAGACCTCAGCACTGGCTGACACCTTTATTGTAGCCTTTGTGCAATCCTAGCAGAGGACCCAGCAAGTTGTGTCTCAGCTTCTGACCCATAGAAACTGGGGGATGCTAAGCATTTGTTGTTTTAAGTCACTAAGTTTGTGGTAATTTGTTACACAGAAATGGGAACCAACACAAGCACCCACACTGTTCCAGACATGGTTTTAGATGTTGGAAATGGAGCAGTGGACAAAACAAAGTGCTTTCCTGGAGGAGCTTATGCTCGAATAAATCTAGAACATGCACATGCTAGAAGCTTCAGTTCATCTAAATTATAATTTCTAAGTATAACGCTCACTAGCCTTAGCTAAATGAGAAAGAAAATGTGAATTTTCTCAAAAATCTGTGCTTCCAGTGTGGTAATATTTTACATTTGAGAATTTTGGTTTGGGTCCAAAGGAGAAAAAAAAATATTTTGAACAAATGCTCGTATTGAATTACCAGGTGATACTACTTCGGGGAAAGAATATGGAGACGGCATCGTCAGCCACAGAAAAAGCGTTCTGTGCAGGCTTCAGCTTCAGAATCAGAACTTTGCAGGGCCCTGAGAATGTGCTCACGCAGCACATGTAATCATTTCAAAAACAAGATACTTAAAAGCTTAACGCAAAACTGCCAAATGTCACTAGAATAAAAAAGCAATTTCGAAATGAGCCTTGTGATTCTATTTCTATAGAAAGACTACCACCTAAAAGGAAACCTAGAATTCATTCAGAAGATTGAAGTCACATTTATTAACATGGCACAAACATTAGTTCTGGTGTCTGGGCCAGAGAGCTAAGGAGGGCGAGGGCTTAGCCGGAGTATCTACACGAGACACCTGGCTTTGCGTGCAGCCCCAGAATGCCCGTGCACACAGACCGCAGCCCACCCTAGGCCATCTGTCCAGCACTTTCGTGCTGCTAGTCTCTTGGGTCCCCAAGAACCTATGCTTAATCAGCAAACCACAGAGCTAAGTCCACATTTTATGGAATAAACTAAAGTGTCTTTTGAAATTGATGGGTAGTTCATCACATTCTGAGCACGTTTGGGCCGCTTCCGGGTAGATGTGTCGCATACAGTTAAATGACTAACGTTTGTCTTGTGGTGTGCAGAGGGTGTCCATAGAGCTAGCTCTTACTGAATTCCTGTGATTGTTATTAATAACACGTATTGAGCACTAGCTCTGTCTAGACCGTGTGCTGAGCACTCTGATATGTATTTAATTTTGTTTTCTTAAAAGGATCACTGTCCCCATTGTATGGAGGAAGACACGGAACCTTGGGAACCTAAGAGACATATCCAAGTTCCAACAAAGAGGGAGTGGTGGGGTCAAGACGAATCCAGACATTCTGATTGCAGAGCTGGTGCTCTCAGCCGTCACGCATGCTGCCTCTTGATGACGTGACAGGCACGATGCTAGAAACTATGTTCTTCCATTTGCTCCTCATAAAAACCCTGTGAAAAATATTTGAGGGTGGTGGGATGGGCTCTGAGCAACACTCTTAAATAACTAGTATAAGGAAGAACCAGGATGGAGAAGTACATCTTCTGATGCCACAGCCACTCTTTAAACAACCAGGATAAATGGGGCCCTGAGGCCATGATTCTCAGTAGATGACCATTGTGTGCTGTTTATGAAGTATTTACAAGACCTCTAGTTTAACCTCCAGTAGCAGTGCTCCCACCCTTTTGATAATGCCTGGCTTGCAGAAATACGTGCTAAATTCCCTTACCTTGAAGTTTTAATTGCTATAAAATTGTTCCTTCTCCTTTAACCTTATCAGTCACACAATCTTCAGTAAGAATAAGTTCATCACACTTTTTCATGAAAGCAGATTTCTGTGCGGAAGAGAATGCAAAAAATACAAGGATCCCAAGTGCTAAGTCTAGAAGTCGCTAAGGAGTGAAGAGAAAGGACAGGAAGGATTTAGCCTAATGACTAACAGATCCTAAAAACACATTCTGGAGGTTTTAAATTTGGATTTTTCTGTACATCTGAAAATGTTACATTATATATCATAAACAACCTTGTCTCTAACCTAGATTCAGTAGAAAACATAGAGGCAAAAAGCAGGGCACAGTCAGTTCTGCTGCCTACTTATTTGGAAAACGCAGTTGATATGTTAGGGAATGGTGTGAGCATAACAGAATGTTTTGTTTTCTTCTGTGTGATTTTGTCCATGATAAACACCAATGAATGCATATAACGCTGCAGCCCGCTGAAAGGGGCTGTGCAGGAATGCACAAACCACGCGTGAGGCATCTCTCACATTTGCCCTTTTTACAGCTATTTCAGTTCCCCGTGTGTTGGGAGCCACACACACCCACATCTGGGGTTCCAGCTTCCCTTCTGCATTCAGATCACCTTCCTCCTACCCTTTCCCGATAACTTAGAAGCTGCAGTCCTTCCAAAGCCCACTTCCACAAGCAAACGCCAGGTTGTTTCCAGATACAGCGTTCTATTTATTGCAGTATTTCTGTATTTCTGAACCATTTAACATGTGTAAAGCTCTGCTCCCCTTTTTCTTAGGCGACTTTCCCCCCCTTGTGTTTCACCACTGCAGTTTAACCACCCATTTTTCTCACGAGCCCTGTGGTTTTTCTTGCATGATTTTGCCTAGCGTGGTGATCTTTAGAAACCGTGTGTAATGTTATAGCAGAACTAACTGTATTGTCCTTTATTATGTGGATCGTGTCCCTGTCGGGGCGTGTGTGTGCTGTGCACTGAGGGAGTGGCTGACATTATCTGAAGCACTTCTTTTCACAGTGGTTTAGCAGGTTAGCATGTTTCTCCCAGGAAGGAAGTGCTCCCCAGGCATCAAAATCACACATTTTAGGAGAGTTTCTGGATGATTGATTCTTGAGATTGATATCTCAGGAGAACTCATGCTAATAAATGTGTGTCTCTGCAGTGCCTGGAGAGGCAGCTTTCAAGGTAGGGAAGTTCTCACCTTTGCGTGTACCATTTTATCCTTAGCTATAGCTTATATTGGGAGTTGGTAGATTTCTCTTAGGGTCAACATTTGTGAATAGGCCTAGCCCTACTCCCTGCACACATGCGCTGTTGAAAGTGCTTTCCAAGCCACGTGCAACCCCAGAAGGTAATGTAGCTGAGGAGAGTCAAAGCCACTGTTATCAAGTCCAAAAACATGAAGACATTTGAGGCATTATGCCACCTAACACTTCTGACGTAAGGAAAAGTCAGTTATGGTAAATCTAGGTAGGATAAATCTAGGACTTCTGAAGAATAAATTGTGACTTGTACTCAAAGAAACCCTATAGAGAAGGTGCAGGTGTTAACAATGGGAAGAATCCCACTGATAGGAGGAATAGATTCCTACTGGTTGGTAACTCCTTGTTTAGGGGCACTGATGTTACCAGAGTTAAGCTCAATTCTGTGTTCATCAGTCTTCGGCAGGCTCTCCCTTCATTGGCATTCTGTGGCGTCCAGAAACTGCAGCCTTCCAAAATATCCTCTCAGCAATCCCAGTGGAAAACAAATTCCTCTTTCCCAGAATCCCAAAATAATAGTAATGATAATGATAATAACGCAATAGTGAGCTGTCTTGGTTCTGTTTGAATCACATGCCAATCTCTAGGCTAAGCATGGTAGCTGGTATGGCAAGGGAATTGTGATGCTCTGATTGGCCAGGCCTGATTCACATGCTCATTTTGAGCCAGGAAAGGAATAAATTTCACTTCAATCACATGAATTGAAAGTAGAAGATAAGAAATTCCTCAAAGAAAATGATAGTGCTATCACCAGAAGAGAATGGCTCTGGACTTGCAAGAATACAGATGGCCACTCTCAGAGCCTCCTAAGCCAAGCATTGTACTAGCCACTGAGGCAGACCATGAGCAAGAGACGAGCCTCTGCCCTCCCTCAGTTTACAGTGGTTTAGAGAGTGGGAACATTAGTTGAATAAATACACAGATGGGGAAGCTGAGGCCTACAGAGATAAGTCCCTTTCTTAATATCACATAGCTAGTTAGAGGCAGCACCGTGTCTAGAAACTCTGGAATCACTTCCAATACCAAGGTGCCAACTTACCCTATCCCTTATAGCAAGCTAACCCATTTGAAGCACGAGTATCTGTCAAATGTACAATTTTGTAAGATAATATTGTTCTAACCAGTTGTATTGTTATAGCCAGTTATAACCCGATTGGCACCAACTGGTGAGAAATTATCCTACTAAGTGTTCAGTGAAATAACGCCAGTAGTTCGAAATCAACTATGGCAGAGATAGTTATGCCACAGAAACTGGCAATTATGAGAAACTAGACCTCTTCCCCCCAAGAGCTGGTGATTAAGCATTTATCCCCACACTACTAGTTATAATAGTTGTAAGAATTTAATCTTCAAGTAAGTTATTCTACGCAGTATTTAATAAAATTCACATAATTATCAACATAGATGGAGAGATATAACAGGGTGGGAAGTTAATAAAACATAGAATTTTTGTTTCTTTTTCCTTTCATTCTACTCCAAATCCAGAGGTCTTCAATTTTACACTTTTGGTGCAATTGATATTTCATTTCTCTATTTAGTACATGTTGATCAAACTGCCACTGTCTATTAGCAAGGCACCGATAGGTAGCCTGTGTGAATTTCCAGCTACTGACTTAACCTTAGTAATGTTGATTTTTTTTTAACACAACAAATAAAAGGGCCAGACTTTAGATATGTTCTTTTTAACAGTGCAGACTAGTAGCCAATCCCCCGTACTACCAGATTTGTTAGCATTGCTCCTTTCTATCAGCATACAGTTATTTTGGCAAATGAAGGGAAAGAAAATACATTAGAGACCACCCCTCTGAAAGGAAGAAAGACATTTGTATTAGTATCCTAGGGCTGTTCTTAACAAAGTATTACAGACTGGATGGCTTAAACAACAGAAATTGATGGTCTCATAGTTCTGGAGGCTAGAAACTCTAAATCAAGATGTCAGCAATGTTGGTTCCTTCTGAGGTTGTGCGGGCAAAAATCTGTTCTATGTCTCTCCTTGCTTCTGGTGGTTTGCTGGCAATCCTGGTGTTCTTTGCCTTCTACTGCGTCACACCGATTTCTGCCCTCATCTTCATGTGGCATTCTCCCTGTGTGTAGGTCTGTGTCCAGATTCTTCCTTTTTATAAGGGCACTAGTCATATTGAATTAGGGGCCACCCTAATGACCTCATCTTAACTTGATTACATCTGTAAAGACCCTATTTCCAAATAAGGTCATATTCTGAGATACTGGGGGTTAGGACTTCAACATATCTTTTTTTTGTTGGCAGGAGGAGCGGGTGGGGGAACATATTTCAACCCATAACAGCATTGTCATTGAATTGTTAAATTGTCAGACGTTAGTATCAATACGTGAACAAATGTTCTTTGTCAAGGTAGAATTCTAACAAATGAATATTTTATTCTTTCAAAAAACAGATATTCCTATTGAGTTGACCTCCCTATTACTCAGAATGTCCTGAAGGAGTTGTCAATCCACCCCGGTCTTCAGCCTTGTGCCAATACCTCCTTTGTTCAAGTACAGCCTTAATTTTAGGACGGGGATCAGCTAACTCCAGCCCACTGCCTGTTACTCTGTGTTCTCCAAGCCTAGAATAGTTTTCACATTTTTGAAGTGCCGAGAAAAAAAATCAGAAGAAGAATAATATTTCATGACCTAGGAAAATTCTATGAAATTCAAGTTTTGTTGCCAATAAAGTTTTATTGGATCACAGCCTCATTCATTTGCATATTGCCTATGACTTCTTTCACACTACACTGGCAGAGTTGAGGAATTGCAAAAGACACCATTTGGTCCATGAAGCTTAAAATATATAAACTATATGGCCATTTATAGGAAGAGTTTGCTGATGCATTAGGATGCTAGTTCTGTGAACTACACCTCACTCTCAACTAATTGCTGCCAGCCTAGTCACCATGGCAAATAAGTATGATGGTGTCAACCTTCATGCTGTGAAGGGATGTTTTCATTCATCAGTGATAACATCATCATAATTTGGCCTAATCTGTTACTATTAGAAGAATTATGCAGTTAATTGATAAGCATTTAATTAGGAAACTGAATCAACACTGTTAATGGGCATGCTTCATATTCCATTGACAAAATTAACTCCTGGAGGTCAAAAAAGTATGTTTATTATCACCTCCAGCCTTCCCCCAATATGGCAGAATTTTGTTAAGCATAACCTCCATGTGTAACTCATATCTTGAAATAATTCAGTTCAGCTACATTCATTGGGTTTGTATTTAATCCTTTTTGTATTAGTTTTAATTGCTGCCGAAATAAATTACTACTAGTGGCTTTAGACACATGAATTTATTATCTCAGAGACCTGTGGGCCAGAAGTCCAGTAGGTTTGGCTGATTTCTGTGTTCCTGCATTCCTCATCAGAGTGCCCATAGTCAAACTATCAATGGCACCTCAAGTCCTTCTCAAGCTCCGAATCTCTCTGACTTTTCCTTCTGCCTCATCTCGCCCACTCCCAAAGAACATTCTCTGCTTGTAAGGGCTCATGTGATTAGACTGGTCCCTTCAGACAATCCAGGATAATCTCCCTATTTTAAGATCTGTAACCTTAATTACATCTGCAAAATCTGTTTGCCATGTAATTTCACATACTCAGGTTGCAGGAATTAGAGCATGGGTATCTTTGGGGAGCCATTCTGTGAGCACATCTTCTATGGGTTCTGTCTTTCTGACTTGCATATTCTGCATCTCTTTGTTCCCCTATGAGACTGGGAGATCATCACTTGGCCCTGGTGACTGCATTCTCTTACCTCTCTAAAACTGGTTGATGTCCATATTTGGAAGAGTTCTTAGACTTGATCCAAATGTGGGAAAACTTGAAATATTCTGAAAGTTTGGGCTCAATTTTAATTTCTTTCGGGAAATGCTGGATAACTAACTGAAAGGGATTCCCAGAAAGATGAAGAGGGAAATAGTAACGGTGTACTTGTCTTTCTGTTCAGTGACTAAGATCACAGTACAGAGAACTCAGGGAGAATATAGAGCAGGGCTTCTGAACTCTAATGTGCTCATGAATCGCCTGGGGATCTTGTGAAGACGCAGATTCTGATTATCTGGGTCTGGAGTGGGACCTCAGCCTCCACATTTCTGCCCACCTCCCAGGTGACACAGCCTCTGCAAGTCCTTAGGCTGTGCTTTGCATGGTAAGAATTTAGACTACAAACAAAATAGGATGAATTTTTTCCCCAAAAGGTTGTTTTCTTTCCCATACTAATTGTGATTTCTAGACTAAATATATTCATATTACTGGGAAAGTTAAATGGCTCAGTTTCATTTTTCTGCCTGGGCATTGGGATTTAAAGTATAATTTTAATGATGCTGTGTTCCCTCAGCAGGGTAAGAACAACTATGAAGAATGCCATTAGCTCTAATCAACTCAAATCTAATTAAAGAAAATAATAAGTTTATAAGAGAATACATCAAGTTAAAATTTGGATCCAAATAGGGTCTTGAGTTAGCATAAGGAAGATAATGTCTTTAAAAAGTTTTAAGTATAATTGGAGAATGGAGACAATATGGTCTAATAATTTGTGTTGATGGGGAGACATTAGGGCTGGACTAAAATATTACCTTCATTCTCTCCCTCCTCTAAATCTCTTTTAAGCAACCTGGAATCCTTCGGGAAGCCCAGGAACACGCTAGCTTCTGTCTTGAGAGCTGGTCCAAGCAGTGTGACTCTGGTATCTTAGCATTTGTATACCTGCCCCAGGTCTGGTCTGGATGTAAATAGCACAGGCTCCACTTTCAAACCTATGCGGGAAACCTAATCCCTCAGTAAGCCTTTATGGTGCCTGATGCTGGCTATGAGGGCTGGGCGTTCCTGTCTGTGCTTGTTGGTGAGGCTGGACCCAGATAGGCTTCCTCTCCTCTTCAGCTGTAAGCTGTAAATCCTGACTGGAGGTAGCCAAGGGGCAGATGTCATCTCGTTTACCTTCAAAGATCGAAGGGTTTGAAAGGGCTTCTAACACAATACAATTCAATTTATGTGAGATTCTGAATCATCAAGATTAGGTTTGGTTACCATCAAAATGAAGGAATTATCGTCCCACTGACTTTTTATCCTGTCACTCAGCTGAGTTTGCCTGATTGACAGAAAAGGCCCCAGAGGAACTGTGTGATCCTTCTGAGAAACATGGTACCCAGAATTGAATGAAGAGTGCCCTCATCTCTGCCACTGAGATCTCACCGTGTGAGAGTGGGAAATGCTCCTGGTCTTCACTTTTACTTCCTCACCTCCAGTATTACTGGGTTTGCCTCTTGCTCTTTTTGTAGAAGAGAAGTACACTACCAACGCTGGCAGATACCCTGCCATGTTAACTATGAAGAAAGGCGCTGAAACTTCCTTTGGGGCATGAAAGGTAAAGGAGAAGAGATAAGTGTTTGTGTCAATGGAAGCCTTTAAAACAACCCCCGGCCACCTTTCTTCTGATCAAAAGGGTCTTGTAATTCGTGACTTCCCTATGGCATGGTGGTTAACAGTGCAGGCTTTATGGAGAAATGGTCTGGTTTCTGCCTACTATGTGTGTCACTTTGGGCAAGTTCCTGAATTAATTTCCTTGTTACCTCAGTTTTCCTAGTCTATAAAATGGGAATAGTAGTACTTCATAGTGTTTTTAAAGGACTCTAGGTTTACCTTTCTAGGTGACTAGAGCAGTACCTGGCACATATGCGTGATCAGTGAAGGTTACCTCTTGCTGTTGTAAGTTTTCTGATGTGCAGAGAACCTGAGGCAATAGCAGTGGAATCAGAAGACGTGGGTTCAAGTCCTGACTCTTTCACAAATTTGGGCCCATCACACAGTGTCTCTGAAACTCCTTGTCTGTAAAACAGGGAATATAGTATCATCTATTATGGTTATAGTTAAGTGAAAAGGACAGTTTACAGGGAGAGTCTGGCATTAAGTTGTCACTTGGGAAGAGGTGGTTGAAGTCCAAATCATTAGAGCAAATATGTACTACTAAAAGGTATTATATATTAACTGAGAACAAACAGACTAGCTTTTTATCTGAATTAGAAATCTATTTGCAGATAAGTATCTGTTATGAACTATGGAAAGGATGCAGTTTTTCTCTAGTTAGCTCTAATCCTTTCATTTTGGTTAGATAAGGTTGTGATCATGACAGCAACATTTATTAAATGATTTATATCCTTTATCTCATCAGTCCTCACCATGAGAGGCAATATTATGGTCAGGAATATTATGATCCTTGTTATACTGCATATTAAAATCTGTAGCTCAGAGAAGTTAAGTAACTTGCCCAAAGGCACACACTACAAAGAAGCAAAGGAAGGATTGTAACCTAGTTCTCTTTGACCCCTAAGACAGTGCTCTTTACAACTACAATGTTCTCTCTTAAATAAGTCAAGTCTTGGGGTGCCTGGATAGCTCAGTCGTTTAAGCGTCTGTCTCTTGATTTCAGCTCAGGTCATGATCTCAGGGTTCTGGGACTGAGCCCCTTGTAGATCTCTGCACTCAGCAGGGAGTCTGCCTCTCTCTCTCTCTATCCCTCTCCCTGTGCCTCTCCCCCTGCACGTGCTCTCTCTCTCTAAAATAAATAAATAAATAAATAAATAAATAAATAAATAAATAAATCTTTAAAAAAAAAGTCATGTCTTGATCTCTTAGATTGATTTTTGGCACGACAGTTCAAATTATAAAAGATCAGATCTTAATTTTAGTTCAAAGTAAGCAATGTAGGCAAAGGAGAAAAAAGAACAAGGAGCCATAGAAATCAGGTGTTGACCCATTTCTGCCTCTGACAAACTCTGACATTATCATAAGGCTGAATAACTGTCTTCCAGTCTTGAAATACCTACTTCCCAAATCATTTCCCCCAGGAGGACCCTACAGGCAGTAATGGGTTGAAAAGAGTGGAAGTTGGTGCTCTTGCCTGGAAAGTGCATTTGCCAAGCAAGCATATGGTTTGTATTAAGATACAATGCTTGTTGGGGTGGCTTGACGTGGTTAATAGAGATTCTGGAGAGATTCTGGGGCTAAAACCCTTCTGCCACCATCACTAGCTGATGCAGGTCCAACGCCTTTGACTCCGGCTCTGCTGAGCATGAAATGGTCTGCTGCACTGTATAGCCTGGGGTAACCCAGTATTTAGCAGTGTTACCAGATTAAACCAGAACAGTCCTACTCTAAATGAACTCTGTATTTTTTAATAGCCTGTATTGAGAGAGTTAATCTGTTTTTGCTCGGCAAATTGTACTAAGGGATTTCAGTTTATCTCATTGCTGTGATAAACAATGTTTTTCCTCCTCTTTCTGAATAGACCCTTTTTTTGCAGGGAAATTAGAGCTATCAATCCATCCAGAGTGATATAGTCACTTTTACTCTTTTCCATCAGATGATCACTATTAGCTAATCATGAGCATGTGTGTAGGCTGGGAGACTGGAGGAATGAGGAAATGTGTGCAGTGTTGCTGGTGGTGCTAATGAAGCAGAGATACGCTTCAGTGTTCATTGCCACTATTAGGTCCGTTTCCTCTCTCTCTCCCTCCCTCCCTCGCTTTCTCTTTTGTTTCTTTTTAAATAGCTAATTCTTGGAAGACCTCTCCAAATCCCTGTTCTCTCATCTCCTTTACATATAAATTCCATTTAACAGATGAATTGCACTGTTTTTTTTTTATGAACTTGACTAAAAGACTGTTAAACCTATAAGTCACGAAAGACTAGCCATCAACCTCATATGAGAACAGAAAACAGAGTGAGTACTGAAAAACCTACTAGAGACCAGACTGAGAGGTAGTTGAGTGAGATGAAGAAGGAGGAAGAGGAGATGGAGAAGAAATTAACAAGCTATCGAATGAGGAGTAGATAGAAAAGGGTTTTTAAAAAAACTAAAGGGGTAGTTGGGTAGGTATTTCCTTGTTTTTCCTCTTACCAACTCTAAGACTTTGGCCAGCTCACTCCTCATGTTCTCATCTGCAAAATGGGATGATAATAATAGTACTGCCTATCTTGTATAGTTATGAAGATTGAGTGAGAAAATGAATGGAAAGCAGTAAGCACATGTTAACACCTGTATTCATCCCTTATTGTTGGAATTTTCACTCTCTTCCCCCACACTAGTAATTAGAGTTTCCTACCTCAGCTCTTCAGAACACTGTAAGGGATCATTTAAGATCCTGTGAGCTTTGCATGGTTCAGAACCTATTCTGTCATCTCTTCTTTTTTTCTCTTCGTCCTTCACAATGCACTTGACCTAAAGTGGATACCCCAAAGTTTTGCCCTGTAGCTACATGGAAACTTGCACAAGATTGGTAAACTACCATCAAATTAAGGCTTTTTGTTTATTTAGTCCCCAGAAACTCTTTCCGCCAAGGACATGGGCCACCAAGCTGCAGGGGTGTGGCTAATTTTTTGACTTCTTTCCAAAATAACCACATACCAATCTCCTTCACAGCTCCAGAAGCTGAGTTCTTCTTTTAAGACTTTTTAAGATTTTTTTTTTAAGATTTTGTTTATTTTTTTTAGAGAGAGAGCATGAGTGAGCAGGGGAAGGAACAGAGAGGGAGGGAATGAGAACCTGAAGCAGACTCTGCACTGAGCATGGAGTCCTACGCAGGGCTTGATCCCACGACCTTGAGATCATGACCTGAGCTGAAACCAAGAGTCGTACGCTTAACCAACTAAACCATCCAGTCACCCTGCTGAGTTCTTTTAATGAATATTTTTAATTGTGCAGTTCTGTTGTATAAAGCAAACACATATATTTTCAAATCAGCCTTAAAATCTTAACTACTGTCTAATTTCTGCCTCTTAAGCAAACAAAAAGCACACACAAGCTAACGGTGCCCCCAAATTTCTGCAAAATCCAGTTTCAATAAACATATAGCCTTTTATAGCTGGAAAAAACTCAGAAACCATTTGATACCATTTTCTCCATTGTTGAAGAAATTATATTGGAGAGATTGGATGACCTGCTAGGACATGTGGTTGTTGTGAAAGAGCCTGTAACTTTTCCCACTACATTGCTTTGTTTTCCACCCCAAAATAGAAAAACTCCAAATAAATACACCCTTGGTGCCTTTAGAGGATAAATACCCAAAGGAGGTACTTCTAAGGCCAACTTTAGGCAGTATTAAATCCAACACCCAATTTTTTAAAAAGATTTATTTATTTGAGGGGGGAGGGGCAGAGGGAGAGGGAGAGAAAGAATCTTCAAGCAGACTCTGCACTGAGCATGGAGCCTGACCCAGGGCTCAGTCTCACAACTCATGAGATCACGACCTGAGCCAAAACCAAGAGTCACATGCTTAACCGACTGAGCCACCCAGGTGCCCCTCCATCACCCAATTTATGTAGATTCATTGTGACTTCTTTGATTTCTCATTATTAACTCCAGTTATGCCCTGGGTGCACAAATTACCACCTAGGAAGTTCCTTCTTTCTATCTCCACTGATCGTACAGATTAGCAATATAAATTGGTTTTAAAATTTTTAAGTCATTTTATGGCTAACAAACCCATCTTGATACAGATGAAGCTAGGACTTGGGGGATTAGGTCCCTGTTTTTGAGGCTGATAAACAAAACCTTCCCCAGCATGGTCTTCTTACATCCTAGAAGAACCCTGGGCCTGGTTCTGACCTAGCCTGACTGTTCGAAAGCTTGCTTTACCACCCACAGGAAAAGCACAGAAATAAAACTAGCAGGCCCCAAATCTATTGATTAGACATCCACCAGTTATGTTACTAATTACCAGCTCCTCAACCTTCAGGCAGAGAAACACGTTTCCAGCTGTCATTCAGTCATTTATTTTTAAACTCTTTAATACTTCACATTTTCTTTCTTTGGTTTTTTATTTCTCTGTCTCCCTCTGTGAGGATTGCCTTGTGTTATTATTTGACAAACAGAGCCTGTTTCATTTGGCCTCTCTTCTGCCTCAGCCAGAGAGGGGGGAGAGCGCTCCCTCTTACATAGGGTTGTGCAGAGATGCCAAGGGATGTGTGATTTCACCAAGTTTGGCTCCTCAGACTTCATCATCACCGAGTAGAGCAGTGTTTTGGAATCCCAGCTGTTTTCTAGAATCACCGACAGAGCACTGAAAACTAAACTTTATTGTGGAAATCCTTTTGCAATATATGCAGGTCGAGTCATTAGGCTGTACACCTTAAGCTTAAATAGTGCCATCTGTCAGTTAGCTTTCCATCAAACTGAAGGAAAGGAAACATGTGGGTGCCGGGGCTGCCCTGGAGACCAGTTGAAACTGGTCAGGGGAGAAGGTCCTGACGTGCATGGGTCTATTTTTTTAAGCTCCCAGGTTAACCTAGTGGGCAGCCAGGGTTCAGAACTACTAATTTAGAGTTTTCCTTAGAGAATAAAACTAAACATAGACTAAGGAATGGAAACCCCAAAAATGGCACAGTGTCAATAGCAGAGAGCTGATGGCAGAGAAGGCAGGACTGGGAGTGCCTAAGTATGTCATGGATTTTTTTCACTGTCTTTTTCTTTTTAAAATTTAAATTCAATTTAATTAACATCGTGTATTATTAGTTTCAGAGGTAGAATTTTTAGTGATTCATCAGTTGCATATAACACCCAGTGCTCATTACATCACGTGCCCTCCTTAATGTCCTTCACCCAGTTACCCCATACTCCCACCTCCCTCCCCTCCAGCAATCCTCAGTTTGTTTCCTATGATTAAGAGTCTCTTCTGGTTTGTCCCCCTCTCCGTTTTCATCTTATTTTCCTTCCCTTCCCCTATGTTCATCTGTTTTGTTTCTTAAACTCCACATATGTTCACTGTCTTTTCAAAAGCAGTTGATCAAATGCATCATTGAGTATGTCTACATCTATAAGCTCAGGGTGGCGTGGCAGTCCTCCTGACCCACGATAAAGGGGCTCTTTCACCCGATTAAGACAAGTGGAAGAAAAGAGTAGTGTGTGCTTTGTTCAATGAACAGCAACTGCTAACTCTGATTCTAGGTTTTGCTTGCTGCTGTGATACTGACTATACTTTGTACCTCGGTCTCCTTTAAGACAGTGACTTCTCCAATAATGAGAACATGTCTGTCTCTAATGCCAGATGCATAGCAGCAGCTAGAGATGCGCCTGAGGAACAAATGACTCAGAGAAGAATGAGTGAATGAAGAGCAAAATTGTACCTAGGGGCCAATCCTCTGTTTTGCTGGGTTTTGGTGTGGTCGCCAAGGATCTGGTGTCAGGCACACCATGGAAATGAAGTAACCCAAATCCTGCTTTATCAGAGTCTTCACTTTAGAAAATTATATACTGACCTTTCAGAAAGTGCCATTTTCAATGATTTCTTTAGTAGCCCTTAATCCAGTGTGCTGGAAACACTAATGCTGGTAAATATCTATTTTTAAAAAAACAACTTTGTTAGCAATTCCATTTTTAAGCTCTATAACATCAGATGCTAGATGATAAAATATTAGAAAATCCATAAAACCTTGTGATAAAAAATATATTAAGAAGAAGGAAATTAATTACAGTGTGTAAACTGTTGGTATTACATTATGATTAACTTCAGTATGGGCCAGTTCTCATGATTTTGGTGAAAAACTTTACAATCTGAACCTAAGGTCTTTTAAATGAGGCTGTTATCGACTTATCAATTAATTCAATTTTATATTACAAATGGTGCAAGACGAGCTTTAAGAAAAGGTCTAAAAGCAGAAGAAGTTGGTCTTCGGTGCCCTCCCCACCATAACCGTGGGCACTTACATAGTGTTTATTCTGTACATGTTGCGGTGGTAGACGAGGAAGTGCATGTAGGGAGTGTGGGGTGGAGGAGATCAGTAAAAGGACATTGAGAATTTTTTAAGTGTTAAAAATGGAAGCAGAAGTGCAGGAGATCAGGCAACAGCTCCCTGGTATAATCATGCCAGGAATGAAACCGCCCAAATTTCCTCTCTACAATCTAACAGAATTTTCCTCTTTAGTAAAAATTTTGATGAATCAAAGTGCCATCATATGCTTTAATTTGGGGATGAGTATTTTGATGGTAATGATTCTGCTGGTGATAATAGACTTAATTGCTCCCTGTTTGTAGATGAATTCATTTTTTCACATCCCCCAAGCCCCATTTTACAAAGCACCTTCCAATGTACCGATTTTTCTGTACCTGCATGGGTGGGTTAAGTCAAATCCATTTCATGAATTCTTCACTGTTCACTCAAGAGAGAGATGAGTGTCGTGCATTTTTATGTCAGGCAAAAGAAAGGGACATTCCGATGTCTTGGCAGATACTTTCTTTCCTTGTTTGGTTAGCACTCATTACTAATGCTCCTGATCCTTTTCACCTTCGTTTTTACAACACATTAGATTAGAAATCAAAGAAACCAACACATTAGATTAGAAACCAAGTTTGGGTGGCGTGCACCAAAACTCTGATTGGGCTGCCTAGACTTGAATCTTGATACTGCTTCTTACCAGCAGCATGACTTAGGGCTGTCTACTTAACTAAGACTCAGTTTCCTCCTTTGTAAAATGAGCACAATCATACTCACAAGCTAGTCATGAAAATTAATAAAACAGTATGTGTAAAGCATGGAACACAGCACCTGGGACCAGGAAAGAACTGGATGGGGGTTAAGTACTAGCTGTAATACCAGATATTTCATTTGCGGTCATGACCGCTATGCACATGTATGTCTGTAAGCCAGAAACACTTATTCAGTCCATTTTCAACTGCTTATTAATCATATACTGTGGACACAGGACTGTGTTAAGCCCAGGATTTAAATTGAACCTTGAAATTTAATTAGGTAGGATTTAGTTAAGTACGTGGAAAAGAAGAACAATCTGTACTATCTCATACGGTAACCTCTCACTCCATGTCACTACTGAGTACTTGAAATGTGACTTGTCTGAATGGAGATGTGCTGTGATAGACACATGATGTTGGAAACTTTGTGCAAAAAAGAAACAAAGAAAGAAAGAAAAGAAAATTAAAAATATCTCATTAACAATTGATTATATGTTGAACTGATAATATTTTGGATATATTATTGCATTTAGCTTCACCTATTTCTGTATGCCTTTAAAATATGACTGTTAGAAAATGTAAAACTACATTTGTGGCTTACATTATGTTTCTAGTAGGCAGCACTGTTCTAGAGGGGGCAGCCCCTCATTAAAAAGAGAGCAGTAGGATAGGAAATGACTCAGAGAACTTACAGTGAGAAAAAGGAGACAGTGCTAATACCCATGGGAAAAGAGTCCACAGTCCCTTTTTGACCTGGTTCAGAACACCTTGGGGGCTTTGAGGGCACCTGTATCTTTCATACTCAGGCAGAGTAGGTGGAGGGAGTCGTGACAATGGCTGTCCTCTTCTGAAAACCCACCTAAGCAACAGAGGAATGTTCCTAACCATTTTTGAGAGCCTAATAGCACCGTATTTGCCTTCTGCAAAATCAGATATCAAAATAGCAAAATGAAGGTGAAATAGCTCACTGATGGTTCTTCAGTCTTCAGGGCCTCTTTGTTCAGCAAACATTTTTTTTTTTTTTTTGCATTGGTTTATGTAGTATTTTGGCCAGTAGATTTGAGACATATTCTGGAGTACTTTGTTGAAGTAATATAAGATGTGAAATAAGCTGGAATATAGAGGACTTGAAACCAGAAGAAAGAAGGCACATTTTAAGGCTTTTAGCTTTGTCAAGAAATAGCTATTTTAACCTTCAGAGAGATGACTTTTGAGCCTGCCAAGAAAAGGAAACAAAATTTTTACTAGCCTACCGGAATCTTTTTTTCCTTTCCATAATATGTCAAATTTGAAGTAGCTGTTCCGTGTTCTAGTTCAAAAGCCTGCTGTCATTCTGTTTTCAGTCCCACTCCAGGTACCCTTTCCACTCACAGCCAATAAACACAAAACATCTTGGACCTTCAATTTTAGAAATAAAGAAGGGAAGGATGAAAGTAAGGATGGAAAGGACAGTCCCTTTGTGGAGCTTCTTTCTTATGTCAGGCACTGTGCTAGGCATCTTCACTTTTAATCGAGGAGGTGTGAGATGGGCTAGAACTCTCTGGGAAGTAATTTAAAGTGTGAAGTTAGAAGCTCCTTAGTCATCCTAGGACAATAGTGACAGTATAGCACACCTCTAAACCTGCATCTAGACTGAGACCCTTTAATGACTTCTTTTACCCATTTTGCATGTCTGACTCATGAAGTGGCTTGGAATCCCCGAGTCACCATGGATAGGAAGACCCCTCTGCAGTGTGTAGTGTGAACCATTCACTCTGCTGAGATGTGTTGGTCTGCCTTTTTTTTTTTCTAAGATTTTATTTTTGAGTAATCTCTACACCAAATGTGGGGCTCAAACTCACAACCCCAAGATCAAGAGTTGCATGCTCTTCTGGCTGAGCCAGCCAGGCGCCCCTGGTCTGCCATTTGATAAGAACATGGTACACATTTTTGAGAACTACTCATCCTTCTGAATTTGTATCACTTATGATCACTGCTAGCTTTTCTCTTTTGGGAAATACTCTTTAATGCCAGGAATCCCTAATGGACAATATAGAGACTCTAGACACTTCCCATACATAACTGATTTTTGAAGACCAGTGGACTTCTGCTGAGTAAGGGAAGACACGTCTGAGAGACAAATTCTCTCTTCTCTGAGAAGAGTCTGTAGAGAAAACTTGTTAGGAGAACATCAACCAACTTGAGGAAATCCAAAAACATGGAGAAGGGGAGTTTAAGTAAACTTTTCTCTCATGTTCTCAGCAATAAGAAATTAGGTTAAATGGGACAAATCAAATGAAATAACCTTTGTTTGTCTATGAGTCATAGCATTTCCAACATCTAGGGAAAGAATGGCCCTTCGTTCATTGAAATATGTGTGCAGTAAATAAGTAATAACATTATGATTGCCTTAACTTGTATGTAAAAAGCCATGTTCTTTGAAAGTGGATTTTGTACTGTGCATGAACTAATTGTTTTCATGCTATGAAAACAATAATGCATACCAGAAATTTAATTGCCCGTATGTACCACAATTATTCCAACTACATTAAACCCTGATTTTTAGAAATCCTACATTCCTTCTCTTCAGATGAATGCTATCTGGAAATGAAACAGTGTTTTTGTTTCATTTTGTTTTGTCCCAACTTATATTGCTTGATGGTATTAACTGGGTACTTACCAGATTTGTGTCCTATGCCAATTAGTAACAGTATGGCCAGTCTTGATGGTGCAAGTGGGGGTCTTTGCAACAAAAGCCAGAGAAGCAAAGAATGAAAATTTATTCAACTTGCAATACAATATGGCAATGCCACATACTAAAGTCCAAAAGTAATAATACCCATTGCTGTTGTAGTATTAGGACAAACTTTGCCAAATTGGAGTTGCCATGTCAGAAACCACATGTTTGTCTATAAAGCACAAACATAGCCTTAGAATAGCATCTTATGAAAAGAACTCTGGATATAAAGTAGATAGCCATCACTTTAAATATTATTTTAAATACATGTCAAGTGTTTGCTTGGATCTCTAACTGTATTAGCTCATAATTCAGTTAGATTTGTTGGCTATTTTCCTTGTACCAGGTACTCACTGAACTGTTCATATACATTATCTCATTTAGTCCTTGCAAAAAGCCTGTGAGCTTATTTCTCTTGCCTTACCAACAGAGATGTCTAGAAAAACTAAATGGCTTGACCAAAAGAAATGAAAGTCAGACTCAAATCCAAGTGAGCTGACCCCAAGTCCACTGATAGGCTTGCTGGCCCTGTAGGAGGCCAGGAGGCAATTCGGAGGACTCAGAGACAGGAATGCAATAGAGAAAAGCAAATGATGCCAGGGTTTTCTATTAGAAAATGAGAAAAATTGTGTTTGTGATCTCTGTGGAATATAATTAAGTCTCAGCCCCACAATGCAATCCATTGCCAGTGAGCGCTGGGAAAAGCTTATTCAGTACCACACCAGTGTTAACCATGTCTAATATACAATAATGCAAAAACCTAGAGCCCATCTCTTGCCTAAGAACCATGTCTCATGGAGGCAGGGTCTCACCCTCAGGACTTGGTGTTTCGTGTTCTGGGTATATACTCTCACTCTCTGCCCCTTGCCATTTTTACAGGCTCCTTATTACAGACCGTGAGTCCCATTATCAGAATCTGTCTTGTTTTCAGGAACATCTGAATACTCCTGAACTGTTCATATGAGCAGCTACAAGATGGCAGTAGTGCATTTTATGTTCTCAAGTGCATCTTTTATATATATATTTATCACAACATCAATTTTATCTTAGCTAGGCCTAGTAACAAAGCTGCCATCTTCCCCCATGGCTGAAGGCAGCCCCAGAGAAAGTATTATATATAGTTCACTTTGATTCACTTGGCTCAGCTCTTAGTGATATCAGAGCTTCTGGGCTCCTATTTCAGAGTAACTAATGGGTGGCTGTGTTCCACTGAAGCTTCAGAGAGGACATGGGACTGCTTTAAATTCTATCAGCTCAACTGCCTAGTGATCTCAAAATGGAACCAAATACCAAATTATATCCTGATGCATCCAGTTGCCAGCCTCAAGCCCTCCCTGAATCACACCTACTTGAGGATAAAACCCCAAATGGAAGCATATGAACAGTTTTCCTCCCTTTATCAGTTTTAGATACTAATTCATCAACAATGTCACCTTCTTGATTAGTAGATGACAGGGCATTGATGAGTCTTTCCAGCTATTGTCATTGTTATTCAATTAAAGTCCTGTTTCACAAATTACAAATTGGTACATCACTGAAAATGCCACCTGTCCTGAAATTACGTTTATCGTTTCTTCTTCAGCTTTTTCATTAATGTCAACAGCAAAATTTTTCACCTTCATTTTATAATACGGATGAAGGATCTACCAGGTGGAGTTAGGGAGTGTTTTTTGAGTTGTGAATCAATTGTATTTTCACTATTTTTCTAGGTATATGTAAGTTCAATATAATCTGACATAGCTATATCAGAAATACTTTATATATTTGAATAGAACAATATATTCAAATATATGTTAAACATTACGTATACATTAATATTGCCATTTGAATTGCATATTATTTTGTGTTTGCATTTTTTGTTGATAATTAGGATTGAATGTATTAGAATGTATATATTATGAGAAGTCAAATCGAGAAGTATATTTTTCCTGAATTTCTTATGAAAGAATATGTGATAGTCCCTCAGAACTGAACTGTTTCAAGGAATTGAAGATTTATAAACCTTCCAGCATCTATTTGGTTGTATGATGAAAGTCAGAAAGATAATTTTTAGACAGGCGTTATGCTTCCTAAAAAATTAGGTCGAAAGGTAATCTGTATTCAGACTTAAAAGGGAAGAAATTTCTGTTAGTTTCCTTGGCACGAAAAAGTTCTAGCAAATTTGATGGATGTTATTTTAGAAAAAGAGGAAAAACAGTGTTAAAAATTAGCCAAACAATTAAGCATCCAGATAGGAGGATTTCTTACACATTCTACAACAATTCTACACAATTCTTACACATTCTACAACATTCTACACAATTTCTTACACATTCTACAACATGGATGGATCTTGAAGACATTATACTAAGTGCAATAATCCAGACACAAAAGGACAAATATTGTGTGATTCCATTCTACTCCAATGAGATACACTGAGTAGGCAAACTCATAAAGACAGAAAGGAGAATGGTGGTTACTAAGCCTTGGGGGAGCAGGAAATAGGAGGTAGTGTTTAATGGGTATGAAGTTTCAGTGTGGGACAGTGAAAATGTTCTGGAGCAGGATGGTGGTAATGGTTGCACAACAATGTGAGTGTACTTAATGCCACTGAACTGTTCACTTATAAATGATTGAAGTGGTATATTTCATGTTATGTATATTTTACATATACAATATTTGGAAAAGGTGATTCTGACATGGTTTCCCTATTACTTGAGAGTGTGATTTCCCGAGTCCTGAGGGGTTTGCAGACAGAGGGAGAAAATTTGGGAGTAGGGGGACCAAGCACACATTTAACAACATGTGGTTTGGGGGAGTTTACCTTTTCTTACTTTTTAAAAGTTAGCGCAAGAGTGGGAAAAACAGCACATTTTGCTATTTACCACAACTCTCAGTAATTCCTGACAGAGGTGCTGCAATTCTGAGAAAGATCATAGAGATGCAAAATAATAATACATTTTTATTAAAAAAACACTTTTTTACTGAAATCTTCTAAGGAAAATTGTAATGATTTATATTCTTGGCCAAAGTTCCAAAGTAAAAGGTTAAGTCACCTCAAGATCACTCAGTAAATAAATGGAAGAGCTAAAAATGGAACTGAGGATTCCCCGACTCTTGGCGTCTCAATAAACACACTTGCATCCTTCTCTTCAGCCGCGAGGTTGGCAGGATACGTGAGGGGCTGGCAGCATGAAAAGAATCTTCCATATCTTAAAATAGTTTTTGAGTTCTAAAAACCTATCGTGGCAAAGCAAACTCTTACAAATGCTGACTCTGCATCCCAGCCCACCACTATCTACTAAAGGAGAAGAAACTTGAGGAAATAGCTTTCTTTTAATAGCCATGTTGTCATTTCTTGATGAATTCCTCCTATCTGGATGCTTAATTGTTTGGCTAATTTTTAACACTGTTTTTCCTCTTTTTCTAAAATAACATCCATCAAATTTGCTAGAACTTTTTCGTGCCAAGGAAACTAACAGAAATTTAAAAATCAATTCAGTTTCAACATAATACTCTTCAGTCTACTTTAGAAAGCACATACATTCGTTGAAGTTCTTTGGACACTTACCCAAAGACATAGGTATAATAATTATATTTCAGTGGGAAAGCAAGAGCTTGGTGCTGTCAAAGATAAACAAAGCTGAATATTAAAGCGATGACAACAGATTTTCTTCAGTAAGTGCTGATAGTAGGGAAAGGAGATGAGCTCCATTCCTCATGAGAAAAATAAGGAGGAGGACAAGCCGGGCTCAAGTAAAGTCAAGGTTAGGATTCCTACTCTGCGGGGACAGAGGTCCTATCCTTCTGAATGGTTACATTTAAGAGAAATAGCTTTCTTGGTCCTTGAGAGAGACATTCCTGAGTTGTAGGATACACCTTTACATCTCAAAGGGACAGAGGAAGGATCACAATTGTAAGTCATTTTTAGTAAATACTCTAATAAATGGAGGCCAGGAACCTTAATCTTCAGGTGTTGGCTTAAAGAACAATAAATTCTTTTGACAGCCTTGAGCTTTTCCAGACAGGAACTTGGAAGGAAGTAGTCTCTCCCCAGGGACACCAAATTGGGCTGCTAGAAGCCTTGCTTAAGTTTAGTCAAGTGTTTTATTGCTGGGGTTTAAATGGAGTACTCATGGAGAGAAGTTTTTGCAGTTCTCAGTAGTCATGATACTATGTATCTATAGAAAAGAATATAGTATCGGACTCAGTGCAACAGAAAGCTTGGTTTTAAGCTATGCTTTAGTTCTTCGGTGTCACAGTAGGTACGGGACTCATGAGTGAAGTTTAACCTGTCTTAGATAACACCTTGTCATTGGTTGGTTGCCTTGGGTTTACTTTAGGGTGAAGGGAATGAGACTAACTTTTAAACTACATGATAATATTTTTGCATCAAATGCATTACAAATTCTAGTAAATTCTTAGTCCATTGTGCATATTTTATATTTCATTTTTTCAAATAATAGAAATTCATAGTTTGAATAAAATACTAACAAATTAGTGTTAATGAATGGTTATTCAGTTCCACCAATTTTCAGTTCACAGGACAGAATTTTCCTGGTTAAGTAGGGTATAAGGTTTATTAGTCTATCTACAGAAATCCATATAGAATAAAGCATATCAGAAAAAGGAGAAAGAAATTACTGTTTTCAGAAATGATACCTTGTCTAAATAGCTTTTATAGCAAGTGGAAGACTGTATTATTCACCAGACCAAGTAGTGATACCTAAGAATCAATAGAAAATATCTATAAAGTACACATTTACTTTATAAGAAATACGTTAGCTACTAAATTAACTTGACATTGTTTCTCCTGTAAAATTTTACAATATGCAGGTTTTTTAATTTGTTCTTTTTCTTGCATTGTGTACTTTTCTTGTCTTTATAGATATGTACGTAATACAAAACTGTGGCTTTTTACTAAAGACATTTTATTGTCTATTTTTAAAAGAAGAGATTTCCTTATTTCTGATAGCCTCAGAATGTATATTTTTCCTATTATTCCTCTGTATTTTACAGAATGGAATAAATTGTGCATATTTCCACATCTTCTCACCCATAGCTTCCAGAAATATACCATGTTGGATTTATGGATACGGGTTTCTATTTTCAAGTTATTCATCGCTTAGAGTCTGTTTGTCTTATTCTAAACTTCTCTGAGGGATGCTAGAACCACCTCCCGCTCACTTAAAGGATTTGATATCATTCAGTTTGCAGAAGTGAGATTGAAGGATAAATCATGGGCTTTTTAAAAGCTGTATTTCCTACCAATCATCAATGAGAATGGATGCTTCCATGATGGAGATGTGGAATCACAAATGTCAGGCGGGGTACTATCAAAATCTTCCCAGGCCTCCCTCATAAACTAGATCCCATTAGAATCTCAGTGAACCTCTAAGCACACTGATCTTTTCCTCCTTATGGGCATTCTTAACAGTTCCAAATATGATATGATCAAATAAAGTGATTGACATAGCCACCTGGCATAACTCCTACAGGGCAGATCATTAAATTGTAACTGATGACATCCACATCTCACTAAACAGATGACTCTTCCAATAGTGACAGGTCTGTTCTTAATTAGTTGGTAAGAGAAAGCAGTGAACCCAGAAGGCCTACACACCAAAGGAAGGACTGGGTAAGAGTGGTCCAAGGTTCTTCTTTTTTTTTTTTTTTTAAGATTTTTATTTATTTATTTGAGAGCAAGAGAGATTGTGAGTAAGGGGTAGGCACAGAGGGAGAGAG
This sequence comes from Ursus maritimus, assembly GCF_017311325.1. Taxonomy (NCBI): domain Eukaryota; kingdom Metazoa; phylum Chordata; class Mammalia; order Carnivora; family Ursidae; genus Ursus; species Ursus maritimus. The sequence continues at coordinate 22,477,425 of NW_024427107.1, forward strand.
AGTTTTAAGCAGACTCTGTGCTGAGCACAGATCCTGATGCAGGTCTTGATCTCACAACCCTGAGATCACGACCTGAGCCAGAATCAAGAGTCATTGCTTAACTGACTGCATCACCACGTGCCCCAAAAGCAGTCCAGAGTTCTAACCCATTTCATGTTACTATGGATCATAAATAAGCATAGTGTCATTAAAATGAAAAACAATACCTTGAAGTCTTTAAAGTAGCCACATACATACTTATTTCCTTAAACAATATTTTTCATGGGGAGAAAAATAGATAGGTAACATCCTGTAGCTATTTTATAGTCCCTGCCTATAAAGCACTTTTATAGATAGTCTGGTTTTATTTTTACAAGTCCATTCAACCAAAGGTTCCAGGTTTCCTCACTCCTTTAGACACTTCCCTACAATCCAAACCTTGGGGGGCACCTGGATGGCATAGTCGGTTAAGCGTCTGACTCTTGATTTTGGCTCAGGTCCTGATCTCAGGGTTGTGAGATCAAGCCCCACATTGGGCTCTACACTGGGTGTGGAGCCTGCTTAAGATTCTCTGTCTCCCTCTCCCGTCCACCCCCCCGTCTGTCTAAGAAAGTAAAAAAATCAGTCAATCAATCAATCAATCAATCCAATCCTGGGATTTCAATCTGCTGGATGCCCCAACATCATCTTCTAGTTCCCCTTTACTGGCTGCCTTTTTCTAATAGCTCAGCTCCTGCCCTTATTTACAACAAGAGACAGGAAATGACATTGGAAGAATTCTGGCCTTGAGTTAGCTTTCAGTACATTTTCTCATTTAATCTTCACAACAATCTCTCTTTTCTGATGAGGAAACAAAGGTTCAGAAAGGTTAAGTAACTTGCTCAACATCATGTTGACGGCCTGTGTCAGAGCCAGAGATCACCACCAGCCAGGTTCCTCTGATGCCATCTGGACATCCCACATCCCGAGATCTAGCCACCCACAGATGAGTGAGGCTATCTTCAATAGTCTGCTTGGAAAAGAGGGGTTTTGGGATTTATAGGGTATTTTTTATTGCTTATTTTTAAAGGGAAAGTCAACATTTATCATGCTTTCTGAAGAATTTACCTGTCAATGTCTCTAAGCTCTGATAAAGACATAGAAATGAGTACAAAGATACAGATATAGGGATATCCCCCCCCCCCCAGTAAAAGTGACTTTTCACAGAGACACTTTCATATTTACTATATGGCAACCAAGACCTATTTAGAGACTGATACATTTGGGAATTTCAAGATACTACTGGGTGTCAAAACTGACATTAATTTTCCAAACCCTAGAATTACTGCGTCACAGGCTGTAGGAAGCATTGGGGGAAAAAATGCTTTTTCCAGTGCTCTGCAGCATACATTGAGAAAACTTTGGTGAAGAGAGTATAGAGAATGAAGAAAAAACAAAGCATAAGCTGAATGCTTTTCTCTCAGTCTGAACGTTTTTAGAATTTACTTATGTGACATAGTTATGTGTCATTTCATTTTGTACCACCATTATAAAAATCATTTATTAACAATTTCCTCTTTCTGTTAATATCCAGTATGACCTATAGCTGATGAAAGTCATTTTTTCCCTTAGGTAAATAATTTTTCAGTACAGGCCAAGGGAAGCTATTTGGGCAAAGGAATAATAAACAATGTTCTCTTGGGAATTCTTTCAAAAGTTGCTTTTCAGTTCCGATAGTGTCGGATAACAAAGGCCGTGTGAAGTGGAATTATGGATCTGAAGTACTTACCATCCAACAATAAAACAACTCATTAAACTCCTACTGTTAAAGATTACTTAACGTTAACATCCACAGAGACTTTCTGCCCCCCAAAGTCAATGAAGGCAGTGCTAAGCCACACAAACCAGTGATAAAAGGCTCAGCAGTGACTTGGCTAGAGGCCCAGATGTGGTTCATCACTGTAAATTTTACTAAATAATCACAGTCAATTCCAAGCACCTTTTGAAAAATACCCTTTTTTTCCCTTTGGTCTTTGGGCACTAGCTATGCAGCCGGTTTATCCAGTCAACCTTATGCTATTTGGAGGAAATGTGACATCAATTTATTACATTATTTGAAGACACAGTAATGCTGGAAAAGAGCTTATCAGAAACTAACCCCCAATTTGGTGTATGTAGCTGTCTACTAGATCTCTTTACTTGAATGTTTAGCAGGCATCTCAAAGGTAACAGGAAGAAGCAACTCTAGACTCCATCCCCACCACACGCAAACACCGCAGACACCAGATGAGCATTACCCCATTTGCCCCATCTTGGTAAATTATGTCACCCAGGGACTCAAATTGAGAAAGCAATGTGTTGTCCTTGATTTTTCTCTCAATCTCACTCCCAGCTGCAGCAAGTCCATCAATTCTACCTCTATAATCTACTTTTGAATTTGACCTCTTCTCAGTACCTTCTCACCAGTAGCCCCAGGCTGGAGCATCATTAGCCCTTGTGCAGATTTTTAAAATGCATCCCTTTCTCAAGACATTCCATCTTTTGGAATATTGCTATTCTGTACTGTTTTTCTCCAAAGAAGACACACCACAGCGTATCTGCTGGAAAGCTGTTATAACAAATACACAAGCCATGTGACAAATACACAGTGTTCATACTGTGAATGGCACCTCTGGGATTGTGCTGTGCAAAACCTGCAGGATCATACAGCGACCCTGAATCAGGCATCATCTGATGCCTAGGTTACTGTTAGAACTACCTACTGTCCTACTTCCTCTCTTGCCCTGCTGCTACAGTCCTTTTTTCCACAGAGCATTTGGAATGATCTTTTTAAAATCAGACATCAAATCATGCTTCCAATAGCTTCCATGTACACTCAAAGTAAAATCCAAACTCCCTTCCATGGTGTGTACATCCCAGTAAGATCGGGCCTCTGCCTACCTCTCCAGTCATTTCTCTGGACTCTCTGGTTGAAAATGTATCAGTATGTACTGGCAGGCTGTAATGAATGGCATGTGTTCTGATTGGTGGTGCCTTTGTCATGTTCACCACTAAGTACTTTAGATATCTACCCAGATTATCTCTTTTGGTTCTGCCCTCATGGCTGTAGTTCTATTGGTTTTGCTGTTGCTGGAACATACCAAGCATATTTCCACTTGCATTAGTTTCCTAGAGCTGTCTTAACAAATTACCAGAAACTGGGTGGCTTAAGATAAAAATGTATTCTTTCACAGTTGTGAAGACAAGAAATCCAAAATCAAGATGTTAGCAGGGTTGATCCTTTCTGGAGGCAATGAGGGAGAATCCTAGCTTCTGGTGTATGTTGGCAATCTGGGATTCCTTGGCTTGCAGCTTTGTAACTCCTGTCTCTGCCTCTGTCTTCGCTTGGCCTCTGCCCTCTTTTCTCTTTGTTTCCACTTTCTTCTCGAATAAGGACTTGTCATCAGATTTGGGGCCCACTCTGATCAGGATAATCTCATTTCAAGATCCTTAATTTAATTTCATCTGCAAAGACTTTTATTCCAAGTAAAGTCATATTCTAAATTTTCTGATCGTCATATCTTTTGGAGAGCCACTATTCAGCTCATCGCACAATATAATAGCTCTTTTATCTGCAGGCTTTTTCCTAGAATTTCTCTTCACTTGGAAGACATGGCATTGCCTCTTGGTTTTATCCCAGTTTCATCTCAAGTGGTAATTCCCCATAGCGGCCTTCCCTGACTGCTCCATCTAAAATAGCTTCTCCATTCCCCACTTATTACTATTGATTCTCTTCCTCTGTTCTACTTTTCTTCATGAAACGTTAATACCATCTGCCATTTCATTGTGTATTGTTTGTTTGGTTTTTTATTGATTATTGTCCCCGCTAGTATGTAAGCTTCATGAGGTCAGGGAGTTTGTCTTCATTTCAGTATTACCTAGAACAAGAGTCAGCAAACTATGTCTCACTGGCCACGTCTGGTCTACCAACTGTTTTGTTGTGTTGTGTTTTGTTTTTAAGTTTCATTGGAGCACAGCCATGCCTATATGTTTACTGTTATCTGTGGGTGCTTTTGTGCTATAACAGCAGAGTTGAATAGTCATGACAGAGACCATATGGCCCATAAAGCCTAAAATCTGTACTATCTAGACCTTTAAGGAGAACTACATGTGTATGACATATATGTCTGGCTTATAGTATATATTTATTTATTTACATTGTAAAGAGTTAGTTCTAAGCAGAGAAATTAAATTTTGTATTAGGGCTGACACTCTGAAAAGGAAGATATCTGGGTTCTTTTTTTTTTCTGTTTCTAATTTAGAAAAATTTGTGTGGTTAAAAAAGGAAGAGGGAATTCTATTAAGATAAGATTACAGAATGCACTTCTTAGATCACAAATTGCTCTGAAGAGTGTGCCACCTTGTTTAATTTTCATAATTACCTAATTAATTCAGTATTATGCTCTCTATTTCACAGGCTGATAAAAGGAGATCACTCAGCCAGAGTGCAAGTTCTGGCAAGGCCAAAACTCCACCTGAGCTCTAACTTGGGGTTCAGATGTCTTCCCTTTGCTTCTGCCCACAACAAATGTTATCTTCCAAAGTTAGCAAATCTAGATGCTTCCCTAGGGCCACTTCATGCTCCAAACAGTCTCTGTAAAAATGCTTCCCAAATCATAAGTATCTTATATGTTAGTGTAAAACTTAAAGATTAAAGATTATCAGCTACCTCAGAGCATAAGCAGTGCTATCTATTTTTTGTACCCCCACAACATCTATAAGAGTACAAGATGCAAACTCTGAGATAAGTAATCAATACTCAGTGAATGAATTGGACTCTGATACCCAAAACAAAATAAAAAGAAGTGCTATTTAAAGTCTTAATATTTTTCTTGGAAATATTTGTTTGAAATTTCTATTGGCCATCCAGAGTATAAAGTAATAGGTATGTGGGTTTGTTAATAATTTAGACTCTGTATCATTAACTGCTTTTCCAAGTTCTTTAACCATTTGCTGTAAAAAGAAATATTAAATAAAAAGGCAGTAAACATCAGAATGGATATTTAAAAAACAACTAGTGAATAAGAATACTAATTTCAGTAATTCTCCTGGAATGTAGAGCAGAGAGATAAGCAGGGAAAACTGTGAGAGAAAAGGCAAAAGATATGGAAGACACAGTGAGAAATTCACTGTCTATATAATAGGCATTTCAGAAGGAGAAAAACAAATGAGATGAAGAACAAACTATTATCAAGCAAAATCTTTAGTATTAATTAGATTAAAAGATTTAGGAAATGATGGGATTAATGAATGAAGAAGAAAGATAGCTAGTCCTGAAAATTACTGATTTCCAAAATAAGTAGAGTACCTGTAAACCAGTGATAGGATGCCCATAAAGGAAAGGTAATCGAAGAACAGACATATCTTGACCATGATACATTTAGGCATTATGCTGGTTTTAAGCTATTTGCAAGGTTATTGATGGAGTCAGAAAGTACTCATAATCATGATTAAGACTTTGAGTAGAAGGGGGGAAATTTCCCCAGTCATATCATTCTAAAGGACAGGATGGATATTGCTACCTCAAACTTCGTCCTTTCTTGTTTTTTATTTAATTCATGCACTTCCCATAGATATGGAGCACTCAGTGCTAGATGCTGGTGATACACAGATGAATAAGGCATACTGCTCGCACTCAAGGAGCACATAGTCAGGTGAGAGACAAATGATTTCAATAGGCATAGCCTGGGAGAGGTCAAAGAAGGCTTCTCAGTGGAAGAGCCTTCTGAGCAGGAGATCAGGGAGGAAGGGCATAATGGGCAGAAGAACCAGCATGTGTCAAAGTGCAGAGGCAAATGAGTTGAAACTTAATTGTCATAGTCACGTTCTCCTTTCCACTTCTTCACCCCTGTACTGTCAGTGTTGTACCACTGGGACACCAGACTAACTATATTTTAGGAAAATTAACATCTTCATTCATTGTTTCATTGATCTCCTCCAAATGAAGGAGTGTGCAAATAAAGACAAAAGGTTAAAAAGGGTAAAGAAAGAAAAGGACAAGTGTCTTAAAGACAAAGCAACTTGTACCTTTGAGAGCTATATCTACAGTTGAGAGTTTTAATATGAAATATTTTTCCTGTCTAATTCATTCAATAAGCCCCAAGGCGGAAACCATGCTTACTCTATGGCTTATGTAATGCTGAATTGGCTGTCAACACTCAAGTCATAAATAATAATAATGGCACACAAAAGCCAGGAAATGCAAAAGTGAAGGCTTTCACTGTAATGTTAACTCATCCAAATTGTGCACATATATTGTCTCTCAATATCTAGATAAACTTTCCAGGGTTGTTTTATTATATGAAAAATGTGCAATATAGTCAAGTTAACCATAATGAGAACCTTAGATTTTCACAATTTGGGCCTTTTCTAAGCATTATGGCTTTTAAAGCCTTCACATTGTATTAGTAAAAAGTTTCATATTAAGGAATAAAATGCCCTTTGTAATTGTAAATAATTCTTCCCCTATGGAAACAGGAGCTCATGTACAATGGAAGCTATTTTTCAGTAAAAGTCGTAGATTTCCTTGATCACCTTTGTACCTTCTCACCAAATCCAGCTTAAGACTAGCAGTTCTCTTTCTCATTGTGGGGATGTCTGAAGGAAAAGGAGGAGTTGTGTTGCCTGAGATAGAAAAGCTAATGGTCTGTTTCTGTAAGCACACATATGGGATACAATTCCTAGCCCCTAAATGATCACTGGCCACAGGCTCTATTGTACTATGGTAGAAAACTGCTCAGTATGTTTTCAAATTCACCATATTTAAAGTAAAGTGATTTTAATTCAAATTTATGAACATTTATTTAATTTATGATTATAGTACAACACACATTGATTGAAGCATACTACATGCTCACACACAAGAAACTGAAGTCTATAGGAATAGTGGTCAATTAGACAAGGATTTTGCAAGATAATGTACAATTAAAGTAGTAGAAAGTACTTTGAGAGTTTATAGCGAGAAATTGTAGAAAAGGATCAAAAGCAAATTCCTAGAAAGGGAACCATTAAATATAAAATTTTAAAGATGAAGAGTTTTTAAATCAAGATTTATATACTTAAATATATTAATCTTGAGTAAATTCAGCCCTAGTTACACATAAATAAACTTTTGAGTTTCAAATACCTCCAATTGCAAGATTGTTCATGTAAAGCTCCTAACTACTGTTCATGTTATGGAGAACCCATTAAGCATCAACAACTGGAAATTTTATCCCTAATTTAGGAGAAAAAGAAGAGGAAACATTTATCCATGAAAATCACTATTGAACTACATTTATAAACTAGTCTCCAAAAATTGTACTTAACTTCCTTTGAGCAATTTATATAATCAATTAACTATAGTAAAAACTAAATGAGAAGAAATTCAAAATTATTTTAGAAGAAAAACAAGAGGGTTTCTGTGACAATAGAAGAGACTTGAGGTATAAGGTATAAACAACTAAGATTCCCATTTATATAATGTATAGCTACAAAACATTCACTTAAGAATGATAGTCCTATCAAGTTTCCATTTGAAATATTATATAATCATTACATAATAACAATAAAACCAAAATCACAATTATATTAGGAGGAATAAAAAAGTTTTGCTGTGTTTCTGGATGATTTTAATGGACTTAACAACAATAAAAATATTGTGATTAGGCTACTTACACATAGAATTATAAAGATGTAACTAAGCTACAAGATTCACATTTCCATAATCTACAATTATAAATTATAATTCCTAAGAATTATAATTATATCAAGCTTCCATTTGAGCCATAATCACTTAATGGCAATACAACTAATAGAGAAAACATCAAATTATTTTAGTCTGATGGTAGGACAGCAAGCTTCTTGCTATGGTTTTGGACCTTCAGAAGGAGGCTTCTTATTAAGGTAGGATCAACTTGGAAGGTGACTCGCTTCTGCTTTCAGGTTGTATGGAGGAAGACCAAATTTAGAGTTGGGTGTAGAGATACCTCTTGTTGCCCGTAGAGGACGTTCTGAGCCAGGGTAGCCCCTCAGTGGCAGGCGAGAATTCCTAGAGAGATTTGTCCCTGCTTTCAAGAATAAGGGAGGGAAAGGGGGTTCTTTTCTTAGGAACTATCTCCTAGGAGCCCTGGGTAACATCTGACCAGTGATGAGACCATGAGATAAAGAACCAGTACTGTGACTTAAGGCTTCTCACTCAGGTGGGAGGATTGAATCAAAAGAAGGTCCCAAGTACCAATGCAAAAAGTTCCAGGAAAAGTTCTGGCATGCCCTCATGGAGGATCTCCTACATCAGGATGGAGGTGGCCTAATGGAGGGATTCTGCCCCAAAAGTTCTGGCCCCCAGTAGAATGGCATCTGGTTCATATGGGATGCTGGAACTGAATCCCTCCACCATCATAACTTTCTTCCATGGTGATCTGGTTTTCCAGAGGATTCCCTGGTACTCTTTGCAACCTTCTATCAAATACCCTGTTTCCAACTAAAAGGAGGACATAAGTATACTTTTCAAAATGTTTAAATTTTTCCACAATAATTTTTTTTTCTGATGTATGCCTTGTCTTTCCTTGAGTTATTGCAATTTCTCTCAGCCAATAAGGCTCTTAAACAAGAACTTTTCTTTCACGAGCAATAAATAAACTGGCTTTGATAAGAATTTGTGATTCATTCAGATTTTTCTGAAAGAATTTTGGCTTGTATTTTATAGATGTCCAGCTCTTCACATGCATGGATGATCTGATAATCAGCTTTTGAAAAGATTCACATCTGTTTTTACAGATTAAATTAGTTCTCCATTGGTTATTTGGCAAAAATTCACTTTTTATTTAATATAGTTCAGAAAGGACCTAAAGTTTCTCCTGGACTTCCTGCAGTGGTTTTTCTAACTGTAGGGAACCCTTCTCTGTGTGCAGACATCTAATTTCTTTAAATTCATTTGTTACTTTATTTTCTTCAGTTAATTTAATCTATATTTCTTTCTTTCTTTCTTTCTTTTTTTCTTAAACACGTATTTGACTCAGCCCTGTCAATGAGTTTCTTCAAAAATGGTTTTATCTCCTGTTTCAAGAGGTCTCTTTTTTCTGGTGCATTCTTTTTTTCCCCCAATTCCAGGTTTCTACCCCCCATGTTGCTTCTTCAGGAACAACAACCCAGTCTCTTTTCTTTAGCAAAAGGTCACCCAGAGCCTTCATTTTACTTTCTTTGTCATTTAAACCTGTCCCAGAGACACTTCAGCATTTTCTGCTGCTTTATTCTGCTTAACATAAGTTCATTCACTCTTGCTTCCATTCCTTAGCCTCTTACGAAAGCAGCTTATACTTCTTGAGAAGTAGAATTTTCATCCAAAGCATCTTTTAGTGCTGTATGAAGTTGTTCTTTATTTTTCAGATGTGTTTTGAAAGCTGTTTGAGTGGTGGCTGCTTGAAATTGGGTGTTTGTTGATGCATCTTCTAAGGACTGAATCTTTCTTGTAATGTCAGGCATCAGTTCAACTTTTCTAAATGTTTAAGTTTCTCTTCTTGAAGGCCTTTTAAACCTAAGTAAAGAGCTGGGTGCTTCCAGCTCTTGCCTTTCTTTTTCAATGAGGCTAAGCTTCTCAAGTATTTGATGTCATCTCTCCTGAAGGGCAGAAATTCTAGTAGCTAGGAGTTCTTTATTCTACTTGCAGAGAGTAGACTTTTGATGATTAAAAATCCTACCATGAGAATCAATACCACCATTTCCATGGCAGTTGTGGGGTTCTGGGCCTGATCTAAGGGTCCTGGCAGCACTGGCACTGCCTGGCACAGCATCTCCAGGGCTAACACAGTGCAGAGCATCAGGACTATTTATAGGTCCACCATGGCTCCAGGGGCGACCACTGACTTGACTCAGCTTTCCAGGACCACAACAGACTGAGGGGAACAAAGGTGAGCATGCCTCCCCAAATCAAACCTGTGCAGGGCAACCAGCACAGATGTCCAGCGGAAGTGAGGGAGAGAGGACACTTCCTCCCAACCTTCCTCTTATCATGAAATGCGTAGCTAGTGATAATCTTGTGTGATGCAGGGGAATATGAACAGAGGCTACTAGAGGAAATAGATGATGTCCTGGAGCCAGACCTGACTATCTCAGAACTAAGGGCAGCAGTGTCACACCATAACCCATTCAGTGTCACGCCTTGTGCAACCTTACTGGGGAGGATTTGGAAGACTTCAACTGGCTAGCACTCCTCGTTTGCTTTATTCTGTGGCTCTTGAGACCTCACCCTGCTCACAGGAATCACAGAAAACCGGAGGGGTGCAAGAGGATTTGGGGTCTTTTCACTAATTTGATCATTAAAAACTAAGGAAGAAATAAGTGGGATTTTCACACTTCACACATTCAAAGAATGTGTCACCAACTGTGGGCAAGAAAAGCACAATTTTCAGGCTCTTTCTGTTTGGTAACATGGAAGTCTTCCGGCTTCTGATGTTCAGAATAACCATCTTAGAGGGTATTAGAGCTCTCCCTGAAGTAGCAGGAGTGCTGGGCCACTTGAGCTCCTCCCCAACATGTAGGCATTCTGGGCATGGGGTGATAACCAACATTGATGGGACACTTCTACCATCCAGATGCTAATTGCTTCTCATGGGGTTGCTCATAACAACATTATGAGGTAGGTACTTCTGTTTTCAGCTCTTGCAGATGGATTAACAAAGGCTTGTAGAGGTTCTATAACCTGCATAAGGTTCACACAACTGCGAGGTACTTGATCCCAATCCAGTTTTTTATGATATGAGACATGGCAGAATGAAAGTGAGGAAATATTCCAAGTACCTGAGCAGGAGGCTGTGGTTTAACCTGGGATAGCTATTGGGTATTGAAACAGAGAATAATGAAAAGGTAATTTGGGGTCATCATTTGTGGAAGATCTTGCATAACAGAGAGGGAGGGAAAAGGCTATTTCATTTTTCAGGCCAGGGTCTTGGGAATGGCTTCATAAGCCTGAACATTTGTGAATATGTGTGTTAGTGGTCGGTGGTGGTGGGGATGGGTTTAAGAACCAGTCAGTTGGTTTCTAGGTTTTCTATCCCCACCCTGCTTAAAACAGAGCACCTCCACTTTATCTGTATTACATTTTGGTATAACACTTATTTTTAAGAAAGGATTCTATTGCTTAAATACAAAAATCTCACCAACCACTGTTTTAAACAATGAAAAGGCCCTGGAGATATCTAAGAGGGAGTAACATGAGATGGGGTGAACTGTGGTAAGATTAAGATGTTGCTAGAATATGGAGATAGATAGAGATAGAGAGAGATGAAGGGTAGAGCACCCAGAAAGGGTGATTTTTACACTGATGAAATAGTAGCTTTCATATTTCTACATTTTTTTTGTTTATTTGGTAAACAAAGACCTTAAACATGTTAAGGTATTGCTTCCAAAAAATGACTACAGTTTGTCCATTTGTCAGTGCAACATCAATGTCTTTCTGTAGTTTTCTTTCCATAAATAAATGGGCCTCCTCTGTAGTGCTTTAGATGAGGCCCTGCCTGAAACGAAATTCTCTTTGAATGCAAAAGTTGGGTTATTTTAGTTTTTTGATATGCTCCAGTTTTCTGATTTAGGTTAAGGTAAAAAGGAGAATTTGTTTTCATTGCAGGAATTCTATGACTCACCTGGGCTTTCAAAGCTAGAAGTTCCCAGGAGATAAGAATGGAACTTGCTGACCTCTCTCTTTCCAGAGGCTGTCTCTTCCACCCCATGTCAGCTTTGCCTTCTCTTTTACTCTGCAGCTTCCTCCCAGATGAAGTCTGCACCAGGGATTCTATAGGGCTGGCCCAAAGATTAGGTAAGGGAACTCTTCCTTCCTTCCTTCTAAAGAAGGAAGAATTCTCCTGCATTTTGTGCTAGGGGTTAATTTGAGGTCAAATAAGCATTTATTTATATCTATGCTTGAGGATAAGATGCCATAAACACACTCGGGAGATAGCATTTCCAAATGCCTGTCGCGTCTCCCGCATGAAGCTCTAATACTTTCCGTCATCTCTGGTTGATTGAAGGTCTTATTGCTGAGAGTCAACACAAAATGCTGCCTGCATCACACAAAAACTTTTTATATCACAGAGACCACTTCTGTATAATCTGTTATTTCAAAGGATAGATTGCACTTCCTTATTTGGAATCGAAAAAGCATCCCTCTCATTCTAACATTCATTCATGTAACAAATCTTTACTGCATACCTACTAGGTGCCAGACACTGTTCTGGGTACTGGAGATACAGCAATAAGGAAAACAAAAATCCCTCCCCACCTGCCACTGCTTGCCAGTGGAGAAAATTAGATGAAATAAATAAGCAAAATCATAGTATGTTAGGAAATGATAACTTCTATGGGAAAAAAATAATGTAGGGAAACAGTTTCAGAATTGTTGGGGGAGTGCAGTGAAGTAGGGTGATCAGAGAAGGGTGTGGGAGCAAACCAGTTAGCACAGGCAGAGAAATAAAGACAAAGCCTTCAGGAGGAGAGTGACTTCAGTGTTCAGTGGGTATCACATGGGCCAGGGAGGCTGATGTGCTGAGAACCAAGGGAGAGGGCATATGAGGAGGCTAGGAACACACACAAGGAAACAAATCTGGAAGAACCTTGGAGGACCGGCATTCACTTCATGTGACCTGGGAAGCCATTGGAGGGTATTGACAAAAGTAATGTGTCACCATGAACTGATTCACTTTTGAATGTGATGCCTTGAGTTGTTATGCTGAGAATAAGAGGAAGGGGAAAGGTAAGATGGAGGAGGTCCATCCTGTGTCGATTGTGATCATCCAAACAAAAGGACCATGGTAGTTGCAGGGGAGATGGTAAGATTTGGGTAGATGCTAGTGAGAGAAGCATCTCTGAGAGAAGATAAGGATGTCTCCAAGCTTTTAGCTGGAGCAACTGAGATGATGGAATTGTCATTCACTGAGATAGGGGAAATGCTGGGGGCACAGGTTAGAGAAAAGAACAGAGAACCCTGTGAAATAACCTGTTGCTTGTCCTTCATATTGCCATTTAAAAAGCTAAAGATATTGGGGCACCTGGTGGCTCCATCAGTTGAGCATCTGACTCTTGGTTTCAACTCAGATCATGATCTCAAGGTTGTGAGATCAAGCCCCACATCAGGCTCCACACTCAGTGGAAATTCTGTCTGTCCCTCTCCCTTTGCCCCTCCCCCAGGTCACGTGCTCTCTCTCTCTCTGAATAAATAAAATCTTTAAAAAGCTAAAGGTATGAATCATATTTATGAAAGAAAACATATATATGGAATTCCCACATACAGATTTTTAATCAACATTATTATAAAAACATTATACAGGCAGATCATCAGATTATTTGGGGGGAAATCTCTTATTCACTATTATATTATATCCTTACAACCTAAGATGCCCTGGCACAAAGTACTCAATGAATGTTCTTTGAATTCAGTCAAATTTACTAGTGTGGAAACTAACATAGGTAGATTTGTTCTTAAATCATTCTTGCTTTGATGGATATTTACAAATTGTAAGATTGAGTTTGTCCCAGACAAAAACTTAGTTGCATCCAGATGATTATGTTTTATTCAACTAAAAAAGCAACTGTAGACCCAGCCAAAACATCCTTGTTGCCTCCCATCAAGCTAATCATTAAACACAGTAAAACTCTCCCCTCCTAACCAGCTGCCGTACTGTGAAAATAAACTGGTTACTGCAGCGAAGAAGGAGGGTGGAGTTGTGTGCACTCCGAGAGAAGGGGAACTGGTTCCCTGTGTCCACATGGAGGTGGTTGGGCGTCCCTTATCCCTTCCTGATTTGCCACAGACTATGACTGTCTCTCCTTTATTTATTTATTTTTCTTGTAAAGTAAAACCAGAAAGATGTGTTCCTTTTCAAGATGACTTTTTTAAAAAAGATTTATTTATTTACTTGAGAGAGAGAGAGAGAGAGAGAGTGGGAGGAGGGGCAGAGTGAGAGGCACAGAGAGAATCCTTAAGCAGACTCCCCACTGAGTGTGGAGCCTGATGTGGGGCTTGATGTCACAACCCTGAGATCATAACCTGAGATGAAAACAAGAGTCAGAACTCAACCAACTGAGCCACTCAGCCCCTCAAGATGACTTAAAAAAAAAAAAAAAAAAAACTGCCCATGAACATCTTCCACTTTCTTTTTTTACAAACAAAAATAATAATATATTTAATAAAAAGAAAAGTTGTTATGCAGATGCTTCTGGCTGACCTCATTTTCTTTCTAGTAGCACATACCTGATACCATCCCTCCATACTAAAAGATTACATTTTGGATTCCTTTCTCATATCTCTTTCTGCAGCTTAAAAACAGGACCTCTCTCTTTAATCCATATATCATCCACCTAGAGTAAATGTGATTTTGTCCATTCTCTAAAGACCTTAAGAGAATAATGATGACCAATATCTATAACACTTTGCCAAAGCACTTTTGAGTACATTTTCAAGTGTAATTTTCATACCATGATCTTGATTTTATAGATGAGGAAATAAAAAGCTTGGATTGAATTCTGAATGAAGGTTAGGGAGATAGGGTGCCTGGGTGGTTCAGTTGGTTAAGTGCCTGCCTTCGGCTCAGATCATGATCCCTGGACCTTGGGATGGAGCCCTGAGTCGGGCTCCCTGCTCAGTGGGGTGTCTGCTTCTCCCTCTGCCCCTCCCCCACAGCTCATGTGTGTGCACACTCACTCTCTCTCTCAAATAAACAATTTTTTTAAAAAAAAGGTACGGTTGGGGAGAAAGATCTTATGATGTTATGCTTTATTCAGCAGTCTGAAATATAGATAATTTTATATTTTCTTAAGGTGACTTTTAAAGTAAGAAGCAAAAAGACTTTTTACTTTACTGATAACTTTTTTGTGTGTATTTTTCCTGATCCTAGAAATTATGAATATTAGAATTTCTTTTAACCCTTGCCTGTTTTTTGTTGTTAATTTTGTTGTTTTTGTTTCTTGTTTTCCTTTCTATTTATGACACTGAACTAGAACAAAAAAGACTATAGGTTTTGGAACCAGATGTTTGGATTCTGATTTTTTCATGTAATTGTGTATTTGAGGGGAAGAGGTGGTGGAAAACAGAGACAGAGACACACACATAGAGAGAGAGAGAGAGAGACAGAGAAACTGAGATACTTAAGTTATCTGAATTCTCTACATCGTGTTTTGCACTTCTAAAAAATAGCGGGGATGGGGGGGGTGCCTAGGTGACTCAGTCAGTTGAGCATCTGACACTTGATCTCAACTCAGGTCTTGATCTCACAGTTGTGAGTTCAATCCCCGCATTGGACTCTGTGCTTGAGGCGGAGCCTACTTAAAAATAAATAAATAGAGGTAGTAGAGGGAAGATGGCAGAAGAGTAAGGGACCTGTGTTTCATTTGGTCCCTTGAATTCAGCTAGATATCTATCAAATCATTCTGAACACCTGTGAATTCAACCCGAGATCTAAGAAAAGAATTGCAGCAATTCTACATATAGACGAGCAACCACTTTTTGCAAGCGGTGCAAAAAGCCTTCAGGGAACAAAAGCCAATAGAGCAACCTGGAACAGCTTACACTGACCCCCGCCACCCCCACAAGGGGCGGTGCAACCCCACCTAGGCAAAGACACCTGAGAATCAGCGCAGCAGACCCCTCCCCCAAAGATGAGCAGAAGCATCGGGCGAATACCAAGTTTATGGATCACACAAAACTGAAGAACTCCTGTGCTAGGGGAAAACAGTATATAGAATTCCAGGTTTTTTCTCATGAGTCTGTAGACTCAGTTTAAAATTTTCTTTTCTTTTTTCTTTATTTTTCCTTTTCAACTGGTTTCTTATTTTATCAACTGTTTTTAAGTCTTTTTTAACTTTCATTTTTGCACTTATATTTTATAGATATATTCATTTTCAGCTCCCTTTCACTGTATTCAATTTTATTTTTGTATATATATGTTTTTCTTTTTTTTTCTTTTTTCTTTTTTAAAGATTTTATTTTATTTATTCGACAGAGATAGAGACAGCCAGCAAGAGAGGGAACACAAGCAGGGGGAGTGGGAGAGGAAGAAGCAGGCTTATAGCGGAAGAGCCTGATGTGGGGCTCGATCCCATAACGCCAGGATCACGCCCTGAGCCGAAGGCAGACGCTTAACCGCTGTGCCACCCAGGTGCCCCTATATATAAGTTTTTCTATCTTTACAATTTTGGGATTTAGTGTCTTCTAATGAACAAACCATTATAATGTACTATATGCTGGCTAACTGAATATTTAAAAAAATAACAAAAATCACCCAGGACCAAGTGAATCACCCTGTTTTGTTCACTTGTGAGATTATATTCTCTTTTTTTCCTCCTTTTTTTTCTCTTTTTTTTTTAGTTGGGGGGTTGGTTTTCTGACCTGTTCGGATTTGTCTAATGTGTATTTCACTGGGATCATGGTTGATATTTTTTATTTTGTTCTCTTGTTCATCTTTTCTCCTCTGGACAAAGTGACCAGAAGGAGAAATTCACAACAAAAGAAAGAACCAGAGGTAATACTCTCTGCCATAGATCTAATCAATATGGATAAAAGTAAAATGTCAGACCTAGAATTCACAATAACAATTATAAAGTTACTAGCTTGGTTTGAAAAAAAAAGCATAAAAGATATTAGAGAATCTCTTAGTGCAGCAATAAAATCTAATCAGGCCAAAATAAAAAATGTGTTAACTTAGATGCAGTCTAAAATGGATGCTCTAACAGCTAGGGTAACTGAGGCAGAAGAGTCAGTGACATAGAAAACAAAATGATGGAAAAGAAGGAAGCTGTGGAAAAGAGAGAAAAACAGCTAATGGACCATGACAGGAGGCTTTGAGAAATCAGTGATACCATAAAGCGAAACAATATTAGAATTATTAGGGTCCAGAGGAAGAAGAAAGAGAGAAAGAGAGGGAAAGAAGGTATATTTGAGCAAATCATAGCTGAGAACTTGCCTCATCTGGGGAAGGAAACAGGCATTGAAGTCCAGGAGGCACAGAGAACCTCCCTCAAAATCAATGAAAATAGAGCAACACCCCGACATATAATAGTGAAGCTTGTAAATTTCAGAGATAAAAAGAAAATCCTTAAAGCAGTTCAGGACAAGAGATCCTTAACATACAAGGATAGGAACATTAGACTGACAGCAGACCTATCCACAGAGACCTGGCAGGCCAGAAAGGGCTGGCATGGTATATTCAGGGTACTAAATGAGAAATGCATGCAGCCAAGAATATTGTATCCAGCAAGGCTGTCATTCAAAACGGAAGGAGAGATAAAGAGCTTCCAAGACAAACAGACACTAAAAGAATTAGTGATTACTAAACCAGCCCTGCAAGAAATAATAAAGGGGGTCCTGTAAGCGAAGAGAGAGCCTAAAGGTAACAGAGACCAGAAAGAAACAGAGACAATATACAGAAACAGGGACTTTACAGGTAATACAATGGCACTAAATTCATGTTTTTCAATAGTTACTCTGAACATAAATGGGCTAAATGCTCCAATCAAAAGACACAGGATATCAGATTGAATAAAAAAGCAAGATCCATCCGTATGCTGTCTACAAGAGACTCATTTTAGACCCAAAGACACCTCCAGATTGAAAGTGAGGGGGTGGAGAACAATTTATCATGCTAATGAACATCAAAAGAAAGCTGGGGTAGCAGTCCCCATATCAGATAAATTAGATTTTAAACTAAAGACTGCAGTAGGGATGAAGAGGAACACTATATCATAATTAAAGTGTCTCTCCAACAAGAAGATCTAATGATTATAAATATTTACATTCCTAACTTGGGGGCAGCCAGTAATATAAACCAATTAATAACCAAATTTAAAAAACACATTGATAATAATACAATAATAATGGGGACTTTAACACCCCACTCACAGCAATGGACAGATCATCTAAGCAGAAGATCAACAAGGAAACAAGGGCTTTGAATGACACCCTGGACCAGATGGACTTCACAGATATATACAAAATGTTCCATCCTAAAGCAACAAAATACACACTCTTCTCAAGTACACATGGAACATTCTCCAGAATAGATCACATACTGGGTCACAAATCAGGTCTCAATTGGTACCAAAATGTTGGTATTATTACCTGCATATTTTCAGACCACAGTGCTTTGAAACTTGAACTCAATCACAAGAGGAAATTTGGAAGGAACACAAATAGTCGGAGGTTAAAAACCATCCTCCTGAGGGATGAATGGGTCAACCAGGAAATTAAAGAAGAATTTTAAAAATTCATGGAAACAAATGAAAATGAAAACATAACTGTTTAAAACCTTTGGGATGCAGCAAAGGCAGTACTAACAGGGAAGTACATACCAATACAAGCCTTTCTCAAAAAATTAGAAAAGTCTCAAATATACAAGCTAACCTTACACCTAAAGGAGCTGGAGAAAGAAAAGCAAATAAAGCCTCAACCCAGGAGGAGAAGAAAAATTATAAAGATTAGAGCAGAAATCAATGAAAGAGAAAACCAAAAGGACAGTAGAACAGATCAATGAAACTAGAAGCTGGTTCTTTGAAATAATTAGTAAGATCAATAAATCCCTAGCCATACTTATCAAAAAGAAAAGAGAAAGGACCCAAATTAATAAAATCATGAATGAAAGAGGAGAGATCATGACCAACACCAAGGAAATACAGTTTTAAGAACATATTATGAGCAACTATATGCCAACAAATTAGACAATCTGCAAGAAATAGATTCATTCCTAGAAACGTATAAACTACCAAAACTGAAACAGGAAGAAATAGAAAACCTGAACAGACCCATAACCAGCAAGGAAATTGAAGCAGTAATAAAAAATCTCCCAACAAAAATGAGTCCAGGACTGGATGGCTTCTCAGGGGAATTCTACCATACATTTAAAGAAGAACTAATACCTATTCTTCTGAAGCTATTTCAAAAAATAGATGGAAGGAAAACTTCCAAAGTCGTTCTATGAGGCCAGCATTACCTTGATCCCAAAACCAGACGAAGACCCCACCAAAAAGGAGAATTACAGACCAATATCCCTGATGAAAATGGATGCCAAAATTCTCATGAAGATACTAGCCAATAGGATCCAACAGTACATTAAAAGGATTATTCACCACGACCAAGTGAGATTTATTCCTGGGCCACAAGGGTAGTCAACATTCACAAATTAATCAATGTGATACATCACATTAATAAAAGAAAAGACAAGACCATATGATACTCTCAATTGATGCAGAAAAAGCATTTGCCAAAATACAGCATCCTTTCTTGATTAAAACTCTCCACAGTGCAGAAATAGAGGGAACATACCTCAATATCATAAAAGCCATATATGAAAAGCCCACAGTGAATATCATTCTCAAAAACTCTCAGTTTTTTCCCTAAGGTCAGGAACATGGCAGGGATGCCCACTCTCACCACTATTGTTCAACATAGTACTAGAAGTCCTAACCTCAGCAATCAGACAACAAAAAGAAATAAAAGGGATTCAAATTGGCAAAGAAGAAGCCAAACTCTCACTCTTTGCAGATGACATGTTACCTCATGTGGAAAAGTCAAAGGACTATACCCCAAAATTGCTAGAACTCATACAAGAATTCAGCAATGTGGCAAGATATACAATCAATGCACAAAAATCAGTTGCATTTCTATACACTAACAATGAGACAGAGAAAGATAAATTAAGGAATCAATCCCATTTGCAATTGCACCAAAGCCCATAAGATACCTAGGAATAAACCTAACCAAAGTGGTAAGGGATCTGTACTCTAAAAATTACAGAACACTTGTGGAAGAAATTGAGGAAGACACAAAGAAATGGAAAAATATTCCATTCTCATGGATTGGAAGAATAAATATTGTTAAAATGTCTATGCTACCCAGAGCAATCTACACATTCAGTGCAATCCCTATCAAAATACCATCAATATTTTTCACAGAGCTGGAACAAAAAATCCTAAAATTTGTTTGGAACCAGAAAAGACCATTGAATGGCCAAAGGAATGTTGAAAAAGGAAATCACAGCTGGTGGCATCACAATGCTGGACTTCAAGCTGTATTGCAAAGCAGTAATCATCAAGACAGTATAGTACTGGCACAAAAACAGACACATATATCAATGGAACAAAATAGAGAACCCAGAAATGGACCCTCAACTCTATGGTCAACTAATCTTCAACAAAGCAGGAAAGAATATCCAATGGAAAAAAAGTCTCTTCAATGGATGGTTGGGGAAATTGGACAGCTACATGCAAAAGAATGAAACTGGACCATTTTCTTACACCATACACAAAGATAAACTCAAACTGGATGAAAGACCTAAATGTGAGACAGGAATCCATCAAACTCCTAGAGGAGAACATAGGCAGCAACCTCTTCGACCTTGGCTGTGACAGCTTCTTGCTAGATATGTCTCCAACGGCAAGGGAAACAAAAGTAAAAATGAACTTTTGGGACTTCATCAAGATAAAAACTTCTGCAAAGCAAAGGAACAGTCAACAAAACTAAATGGCAACCTATGGAATGGGAGAAGATATTTGCAAATGACCTATCAGATAAAGGGCTAGTATCCAAGATCTATAAAGAACTTATCAAATTCAACACCCAAAAAACAAATAATCCAGTCAAGAAATGGGCAGAAGACATGAACAGACATTTCTCCAAAGAAGATATACAAATGGTCAACAGACACATGAAAAAATGCTCCACATCACTCAGTATCAGGGAAATACAAATCAAAACCACCATGAGATACCACCTCACACCACTCAGAATGGCTAAAATTAACAAGTCAGGAAGCAACAAATGTTGGAAAGGATGTGGAGAAAGGGGAACACTCTTATGCTGTTGGTAAGAATGCAAGCTGGTACAGCCACTCTGGAAAACAGTATAGAGGTTCCTCAAGAAGTTAAAAATAGAGCTACCTGATGACCCAGCGATTGCACTACTGGGTATTTACCCCAAAGATACAAACATATTGATCCGAAGGGGCACCTGCACCCCAATGTTTATAGCAGCAATGTCCACAAGAGCCAAATTATGGAAAGAGCCGAGATGTCCATCAACACATGAATGGATAAAGAAGATGTGATGTGGAATATTATTCAGCCATCAGAAAGGATGAAATCTTACCATTTACATCAACATGGATGGAACTGGAGGGTATTATGCTGAGCAAAATAAGTCAATCAGAAAAAGACAATTATCATATGGTTTCTCTCATATATGGAATATAAGAATCAGCACAGAGGATCATAGGGGAAGGGAGGGAATACTGAATGGGAAGTCATCAGAGAGGGAGAAAAACCATGAGAGACTATAGGAAAGAAAGTGAGGGTTGCTGGAAGGGAGGTGGGTGAGGGGATGGGGTAATTGGGTGATGGGCATTAAGGAGGGCACATGATGTGATGAGCACTGGGTGTTATACACAACTGATGAATTATTGAACTCTACATCTGAAACTAATGATATACTATATGTTGGCTAATTGAATTTTTTAAAAAACAACAGCAACATAAATAAATAAATAAGTTATAATAATAATTGCCTTTGTGAGTATTAGCTAAGTCAGCTCATGATACATAATAAACCTGCCTCTTTATCCTCTTCCTGAGCTCTGAATATTATAGGTGCTCAGAGATTAGTTCTGGACCCTGTCTCTTTCATCTGGATACATTCTCTCTAGGTGACCACATCCATTACCGTGGTCTTAAATATCATCCATCTACCTATCTGCTTTCACCTCTCTAATTTATATCTTTGGTCCTCTCCACTTAGATAAGCCACCCCAAACTTAACCTGTCTAAACATAAACTTTTGGTCTTTCCTTTATCCTACTATCCTATTCCTTTATCCTTCCTTTCCTTCCTCCAGTCTTTTCCATTTTAGTGACACTGTTGTATACTCAGTTAAGACAGAAACCTAGTAATAGTCTATGATTTGTCTTCTCTATCCCCCTTGAAATACAGCCCACTACCAAACTCTGCATCCTCCTTATCCATTATATATCTTAAATCTGCCTTTTCTCTTCATCTCCACCACCGTCCCCACCCAGCCAAGTCTGAGTCACCATCATCCCCCTCCTGGACAGCTGCCTGATGTCTCTTCCTCCACTATACACCACTTAAATCCTTTCTCCACACAGCAGCCATTGAGATCTTTGGAAGATGTAAATCAGATACCACGCTCTTACTTAACACCCTTAAATGGAGTCTTGTTACACATAAAACATAAACTCTGTAGCCTTTATAATCTCCTCATCAGAGATTCCTTGTGATTATGTCCTTGTCACTCACTACTCTCTGCTCTCACTGACTGTGTTGGGGGATTCCAAGACCACTCTCAGGTTCAGTGATTTACTAGAAGAACTCACAGAACTCTGAATACCTGTTGGACTCATGGTTATGGTTTACTGCAGCAAAAGATACAGATTAAAATTACCGAAGGAAAAATGCACATAAGTCAGAGTCCAGGAGAAACAAGCTCTGAACTTCCTGTCCTCTCCCATTGGAGTCATGTGAATAGCACTTATTTCTCCTACCAATGATGTGTGTATGTGACAACATATGGAGTATTGCCAACTGAAGATGCTCACTTTAGCCTTGATTACTGGGTTTTTACTGGAGACTAGTCACACAGGCATGGAGCACCCATGTGGCTGACCTTAGTTAACATCTAGCCTCTTCAAAGGCCCAACTGATAACCAATAACCCAAGGCTCCAATCATAAGTCAGATTGTTTACATAAAGTATCTGGGAATCACAGCCCTAGATAAGCAAACAAGGGTTTAGAGGAGAATGGTCAAAGACCAGACTTTTTTGTGTGATGTGCAGGGTTTGGAAAATCCAGTCCTGTCAAGTTAAGCCTGTGTTACACATGGATCATCTGGAGGTTCCTAGAACAGGCCAAGTCCTTTCCCTCTCTGGGCGTTTGTACCTGGTATCTCCTTATCCTTCAGGTCCTACATTAAATATCACTCTTCAAAGAGGCTTTTCCTGACCACCAGACCTAAATCAATCATCCGCTTTATTATTCTCCACCACAGAACTCTCATCAGATCTTTAGTAATACTTATTTCTAAGTGATGATTATGTTTGCATGTGCTTATTTACTTGCTTATTGTCCCTCTCCCCAACTAGATTTGAAGGTCCACAAGGAAAGGGACCATGTTTGCCTTGTGCATAGCACATCATCTGAGATGTGGTTGCTACTCAAGACATTTTTTGAATCATGGGAGGTGTTCTTTTCATGCATGTATTTGTCTCCTTGGTTTTTATTTGTAATTTTAATGAATGTTTTATAAATCATTCTAATATGTCAGTCAGATGTGAGGATAGTCAGTTAGCCTAGTGTAACCTCTTGAACTCATTGACTAATCTGGCTGGTCAGGCAATTTCTATTTTTCTGCTGGCTCTTCAGGTATGTTTTTATGAAGCTGTCCACTCTGTGAAAGAGGGAGAAGGTAGGCCCTGAGGGAAAGCTACCTGTTTCTTCATCATTTTTTACCATAACAACAACACAGCTTAAGATCCGCTGCATCCATTGATCATGTTTCCCTTTGCTTCGTGAGTTGCATGTGTACGATGTTTACATTTTAACTGAATCACTGCTAGTCAGAAACTTTGGTAGAATTAAGTATCATAGTGCAGTTAGATTTTAAATCATGTATAAGGTTGTGTTTTTAATTTAAAATATTGAACTAATAATGGTTATGGAAATAACTGAATAAAAGCATACCTTTCTCCGTTCAAAGAAACCTTACACAGAGAGGAAAAAGAAAAATACATCCAAAAGATTCTGATTCACAGTGGTGTAATTTTAGAAACGTCACTATAATAAACAGTAACTTCTCTCAATTTTGAAGTTTTTTTTTAAAAAAATCCAATTGCCTGTGGCAATTTTCACAAAATTTGTTCTTTCATAGTAATGAAATCGTGTGACATGTATTTCATTCAGATTTTGTACAAGAATTTAAGGTAAAAGAGTACTTTTTTAAAAAGAGTTTATTTATTTATTTGAGAGAGAGAGAGAGCACAGAGAGAGACGGAGAAGCAGACTCCCCGCTGGGCAGAGAGCCTGATGCAGGGCTCCATCCCAGGACCCTGAGTCTAGACCTGAGCCAAACCCAGATGCTTAACTGACTGAGCCACTGGTAATACAGTACTTTTAAATAAAGCACAGTTGTAAAAATCTTCCATGATTCCATGATTTCACATTTTCTACTTTAAAGGATTTCAAATCTAGCTTGTCACTTAGGGTCTTAGAAAATTAGGAAGTGGCCAATAGGTATAGCCTCCTCTTCAAATCACAGAGATCTACTCCATACCAGCCTTACCATGCTACATGCTATTCCCTGTCCTCAAATATTTTGTAGTTTGGGCGAAGACCCCATAGTTGAGAATACTGACTTAAACATATGAATAGACGTGAACGTGCCTGCATGCTAATTAGTATCATACAAAAAGCACCGGAGGAGCATGGTGAGGAGAGTTGAACTTTGGTCTCAGTCCTGACATTATTTAACTGAATCACTTGACTCACTGAGCCTCATTCATAAGATAAGGAGATTGAACAAGATAATCTCTAAAGTGCTTACAGCTCTGAAGCCTGGAATCCTATTTCCTTGTGTTGATGGTCTAGAAGACTTCATCAGTTATCAAGAGATTAGATTGTGCTCAACCATCCAGGTGGACAGTTCAGCCTGTTGAAAGGTGAAGGACCAGTGAAGTGCTTCTATGGGTGGTTACTGCTTTTGGTGATAAATCAATTTGAGCTTCTCCTGACCCTAGTGATGCTTTCAAGGCTAATTACTGTGACAAGGATCTCTGTCTTCGGTAGAATCTGGTTTTGGAATAAATTCATTGTAGTACAAAGTTTGGGGAGATTTTGAGAACTGCCATTTGCTGTAGGACATATAAACTTGGTATGTAACTGGACAGGCTTCCTATGAAGAAAGATTTAATGGGCAAGATGCTGGGCTATTGCTCTTAACCCACGACCTTCTTTCTTTCAGTTTCCCCACTGTCACTGCCATCTTTCCAGTTCAGATCCTCATTATCTCTCCCCTAGACAATTTCAATAGCCTGTGAACTTATCTCCCCACCTCCTCTCCCTATGTAAGGCAGTTCTGTACAGAGCTGTCAGATTAATCTTCCTAAAACAGGTATGTCTGCAGAAATAAGTGCTAACTCGTCAGTTTGCTCCTCAAAGCCATAAACAATATAGATCCAACCTGTCTTTCCAGGCATATGTCCTCCCAGTAGTTGTCCACATTTACCCTTTGTTCAAGTAAAATTGGATCAGTGCCTGGCCCTAATTATGCCAAGCCTGACTTACCTGTGCACCTTCACGTCCTCCACTGGTTTTTAAAGTCCTGCAGGTCCTTAAATGTGACCTCTTCCATAAAGTCTTTATTCTCCAACCACAAACAGGTATGACCTTTTTCCCTTTAAATTCATCTGTTACTCTGGATGCCTTTCTTCCTTCTATTAGTTTGTACCTAAAATAATAAGATTGTGGAATTTCAGAGCTGAATAAAGCCTTATAGATCATTCTCATCTGAAAGATATTTTATGCATCCTACAGAATTCTGAACAAGGATGGAGTTTGATTTTTCATCTGTTTCATTGATTTTTCACTAGAGAGGTATCACTCACATTCCTGAGTTCTTACCATAGTGTTTTGTACAAAAGGGATGCACAATTCATATTTGTTGGATAAATTGCTTGCAGTTGTCTCAACATGGAAAAATAAGTATAGATGTAGAAAATCACCAAACACACATTTGTCTTATGTTAATTAGTACTGTTATAATTCACTACCATGTTGAACACTGTAGCCTGTAGAACCTTTCATTCTTTCATTAATTCATTCATCCAGCCTTTATCGAACAGCTAGTCTGTGTTAGACACTGTGTTGAATTCTTATTACCCTATTTACAGACTAGCATGTACTTGCTATGGGGCTTGTGATTGGGCCAAAGAGAAAAAGAGCCCTGCCTGAGAAACTATAATAAAAATTCCATCACAGCTGAAATATACAAAACAGTGTGGTGAACTGTTAGTATTAACGACTCCATCTTTCATCCCTCTTTGTATCCAATTTCTTTGTCAATATAACCTTGCAGTTTCTCCCCTTAAAAGGTGGAGTACATTTCACCACCTCTTGATTATGAATTTAGCCATGTGGATTTGCCTTGGTCAAGGAAATGTTAATGGTTGTGTCCCAGTCAGAAACTTGAAAATACACGTGCCTGTCCTTTTTTCTCTCTTACTTCATTGCCATGATCATTAAGAACACACCCAAATTAAGCTGGCTGGGGGTTAAGACAGGGTCAGGTCCCCCATATGGTTTGAATGTGGCTGCCCTGGGTCAGCCACTAGTCAGTTAACACCTAAACATATAAGCAAGCCCAGCTCTCATCAGCTAAGCCCCAGACAGACCAGTCCCTGCAGACTCATGGGCTAAATGAATGGTTAATCCATTCCACTGAGGTTCAGTGGTTGTTTGTTATACAGCATTGTTGTGTGATACAATAAGAGGACAGTCCTCAGACTCATACATTCCTTAACAAGGAAGTGACAAGTACTGCAAATGTACTGGAGTTTTGGGGGTTTTGTTTATTTGTTTGTTTGTTAGCTTATGCATCTAAGGGCAGCTGGATCCAGTATTCATTGAATAATCAAAGGTGTTCTGGAAAGCTTATTTAGCTACAAAATTATTGTTTTTGATTGAGCTAAATGAATTAGAAAAATAATGGAATCTCTATTTAGAACCATAAAAGATAATATTCAACTACCTCATTTCCCTCAAACTCATTAGCATAGACATTTCCTCTACAGTTGCAGCAAATTAACATGGGTTATTTTTTTTATTCCAGCAATTACCAACATGTTAACATACCTTGAATTACGAGTGGTTTAATAAAATTTGAAACAACGGCACATTGCTCTTGGAGAGACAAATCTAGGGGGGGGGCAGCATAAGGCTCTGGGCAGTTTTGATCACGTAAGATAATTTATTTTTTCTCATATTTGCCTCTCTTATTTATTCACTGATGCTATCTCTAATGAAAGATCAGTTTATGCTGTCTCTTGCTTTATTTTTTATTTAATAACAACTGTTTCCAAAGTATCTAAAGTTTTCTGTTTACTGAAAAGTTTTCTGTTTCAAATGCACTGATGCTTCAGGAGTGTAAGTCTCAATCTCAAGTACAACTCTCCTGCTCCTCCTTATAGTGGGGATCTTATAAGCGTTAAAAATTCTTTACATTCTTATAATTCTTATCATACATACTGTGATCAGTACACTGCAACTTAAAAACTAGTAGCATTATTAAAACAACAGAAAATAACAAATGTTAGCAAGGATGTGAAGAAATGTACACTGTTGGTGGGAATGTAAAATGGTGCAGCCATTATGGAGAACAGTATGGCAGATCCTCAGAAAGTTAACATAGAACTACTATATGATGCAACAATTCCATCTCTGAGTATATACCCCAAAGAACTGAAAGGAGGAACTCAAACGGATATTTGTACACCACTGTTTGTGGCAGTATTATTCATAACTGCGTTATTCACATTCTTTTGATGAAAACAACCCAAATTCCATTGGCAAATGAAAGGACAAACAAAATGTGGTATATACATACCATGGAATATTTTTCAGCCTTAAAAAGTAGTGAAATTCTGATACATGCTACACAATGAGTGAACCATGAACATATTATGAAAAGCGAAATAACTCAGACACAAAAGGATAAATACTGTATAATTGCACTTACATAAAGTACATACACACTCATAGAAATAAAAAGTGGACTGTTGGTTAGCAGGGTCTTGGAGGAGTGCTGAATTATGACTTGTTTAATGGGTATGGAGTTTCAGTTTGGGATGATGATAAAGTTCTGAAGATGAATGGTTGTGATGGTTTCACAACAAGGTGAATGTACCTGATGCCACTGAACTATACACCTAAAAATGGTTAAAGTGATAGATTGTATGTTAGATATATTTTACCATAATAAAAATATAAAATATAAATAACTATTCATTAGTAGCTTCATCTGATATGTCCCATGGTCAGTCTGGCTTCTGGACTGCCCACCTGTACAGAAAGAACTAGCATAGTGTGGTATCATACCAATAAAGTCTTAGGCTATACAGTCAGATGTATGAGTCCTAATCCCAAGCACATCTCTTATGGCTATGGGGCAAGTTAATTAACCTTTTCTTACCCTTAATTTTCTCTTCTGTGAATGACGATGATAATATCTACCTAGAAAGTTTGTCTCAAAGAATTAAACATTTTAGAGTGAAAAAGTCTTTCTTCACTAATGCTTTGGATTTTCTTTCATTCAGTTTGCTGATGTTAACAACATCTTACATTGTAGTTTTCATCAGAAATCAAGGATGTATCAAGGTCCACTTAGGTTTTGGAAGAGTATAATGGCATTTTGAATCTGGTTATTTCCCATTTGCAACTTTAGGCTTTTGAGGAGGTAATGTACAATAATTAGACTTTACAGACATAATAGTTTCCATTCATCAGTACCATTAGCTTATCAAAGAAAAGTTCAGTGTAAATAAAAGCATGCTTTACAAATATCATCATGACAAAGATTGTAGTTCTCTTTATGAATAAGGACAATGTGAAGTTATTTGCTTGAATCACTGGTGATAGAAGACATGCCATTTGTGTTTGTAGCCCTAGCATTTGGCACAAAGTAAGTATTTGATAAATGTTTTGAATGGAAAGAAAAAACCCTAACTTCTGACTCACAGAGAAGCATATTTGTAGTTTGAAAACTACATACAATAGTGTAACTATAAAACTGTGCCGATAGCACAAAGGTATGAGAGGAAGATTGAATAGTTAAAAGAATTGTTAGAACAGTTTATCTGTTGCTACTGCAGACCACTGGATGAAGTCATATCAAATAAAAAAGATTTTTTTTTCTTGTATAAAAGTAAAAAATGGTTATTATATGGGGATGAGAGATCAAACATGCTCCTGAAACAACCCAAAAGTAACTGCTATGGTTTCACTTTGTTGGGTAGGTTGAACTATTTGTTCTAAATTTTAGTCATTCCCTTTGCTAAGGTACAACTAAATGTAGAAATGACTAATGGGGGTTTTAATACCAGTCAATACACTTTGGAAAAGAACAATGTGAGAGGGAAAAAAAGATTGTTTTTATTGCAAAGCAAGGTTGTATATGTAGGTACATTGGGGGAAAAAACTTAATAAAAAGTGTTTAAGTATCTTTGCCAAAAATTTTTTTAATCAAAGCTTTTATGTTTATGAGTTTCCTGATGGAAGCAACGAGCACAGTCTTTGCTCAATTTGTTTCAAAGCAATATTGAGGAAAATTGAACAAAATATGCAATAAGAAAAAATTCTGTGCCAGTCCCCAGGGTATGCATACTGACAATATAATAGATGTTTTCCATTTCCCTGTGTCTAGAGTTCTAGGTGGTTGCAAACCATATTTTACCCTTGGTCCACTCCCACCATTTGCACTGACATTAATGGGAGGCTCATTGCAGAAATAAAGCAGTCTGTAGTCCTATTTTTATATATGGAATGAGATCATTCTATCTGGTATAAAAGCTCCATTGCCCCACGTTACACACTCAAGATAGACAAAAAATGCTAATAGCAATTATGTGAGTGCTTCAGAGAAGAATTAAGCCTTGGAAAAGTGTAACATTGGAAACATTTATTTAAAGCAAGGATGTTTTCACTAAAACAGCAATAAACATTCCAAATGGGTTGCATTGTTTTTGTTCACATCTGTCTATCTCATCCACCTCCCCAACATGGTCTTCACATATGCACGGAACCTCTTTGGAATTACAGGTGAAAATTGTGGGGAAATGACAGTATTTCTTTTGCCAAGGTCTCCAGTGCAAAATCAAGTGCAGTAATTGCTAACATTAGGAGCTTGAAAGAGTTCATTTAAATCATAAAGTTATTGAGCCAATGAGCAGTGTGCATTCACCTCAATTCCCATGGGTAGTGAAATTGTTGTACTTCTGTTCTGGGGTTATTAAAATCCCAGAGCATCCTAAGAAGACTCCATCATATTGCTCCTGGCTTGAGGAAGGTGTCTGTTTCTGATCTGTTCTCTCTGTTTCCTTTATTCTTGTGCTCATTATCTCCTCCCATTATCTAAGGTTTGTATAACCATTAACCCACCGTTCTAGCTAGTATTAGAAACTCCTTCATATTCACACTAGATCATAATTCCTTAATTCCTTAAATTGTAATCCCAATGGGAGCTTTGCTGAATTGCCTACACTTTTTTTTTTTATAGTAGAATTCATATTTAAGTATAGTGGGACTTAAACTTTGAGTGGCCAGTATTCAGTAGAGGTTTAGGTTAGTTCAGCAATCAGGAGTTGACCTTAGGATGTTGACATTGCCTTTTATTTCACTGAGAAAATAGAAACAATCAGAAGAGCACTCCCACAAACTCCAACACCACAATGGCAGCTAAGCCTCTATCTGCATCTGTATCCATATACATCCCCCTTGGCTTCCTCCTCTCACAAACACCAGCTTTTCTACTCTGTGTTGCATCCTGTTATGAGTTGACTTATGTCCCTCCAAAATTCATATGTTGAGATCCTAGCCCTAGTGCTCAGAATGTGCCCTTATTTGGAAACAGGGTTGTTACAGATTAGTTATGATGAGATCATGCTGGATAGGGTGGGCCCCTAATCTAATATGACTGGTGTCCTTATGAAAAGGGAAAATTTGGACATAGACACATGGGGAAAATGGACTGTGAAGATTGGATTTACGCAGCCGTAAGCCAAGGAACTAGCAGAAGCTGGGAGAGAGGCCGGGAACAGATCCTTCCCTAGCAAGCTGTGGGAGCATGGCTTTGCCAACACCTTCATCTTGGACCTCTAGCCTCCAGAACTATGAAACAGTAAATTTCTATTGTTTAAGCCACTCAGTTTGTGGTACTTTGTGGCCACACCAGAAAGCTGATACAGATCTTGCCCCTTTCCCCACCAAGCCATTGTTCCTGCCAGCATTAGTAAGTCCTCCCCTCCACTTGGAACATCCTCATCAGCATGTGTACGCGCACACACACACACACACACCCACACACACACTGTAAGCTCCTCCAGCTAGGGCATGTAGGCTCCAGCTATGTCTTTTTGCTCCCTCTTACTGAAAATCATTGGGGAAAAAAAAATGTTTTCACTCCCTTAGTCTGCTTCTTCTCCATTCTCTTTGAAACTAGCTCCATTTAGGCTTTTCAAATCCAGTGTAAGTATCTCAGTACCTATTCTACTTCACTGGCAGCAGCATTCACTAAGCCTCCAGGACACCATTCTCTTCCTGTTCTTCTCCGAACTCACTGGCCCACTCTTTTTCAATCCCCTTACCGCTTCATCACATTTTTCTACCCATAAACGTGTGTGTTTCAATGATATCTCAGTAAAGCTGTTCTAAAAACACATCAACAGCAGAGTGCTTCTCATCTCGGTCCTCAGACCTATTAAGATTCTCTGAATCTACATTCATTTTTAGATGATCTTATCCAGTCTCCCTGCCTTTAAATAAAATATCAGTATGCTGAGGCTTCCAAGTTTGTCTTCAGCTTGGACCTCACCCCTGAACTCAGTAATTGTGGATCCAACTGCTACCAGGCGTCTCTACTAAGCATCTCAAGGTAAACCTGTCTTCCCTAAACACCCTCTTTCCCAGTCTTATAAATGGTAACTCCATTCTTTCCGGCGTATGAACTAAACACTTTGGAAACACCCTAAACTCCTATTTTGCTTCTATCTCACATCCGTTATACCAGAAGATCCTGTTGGCTCTACCTTTGTAACATCCAGAATCCAACCACTTTCTCCACCTCCACTGCCTGTGCAAGCCACCATCATCTCTCACCTTGTTTATCACAAGAGCCTCCTAAATGAAGACATACTGCGTTAATAATTGCCCTGTGGTCTACTCTACATTTAGGTTGCCTGGATGATCCTTTC
This sequence comes from Ursus maritimus, assembly GCF_017311325.1. Taxonomy (NCBI): domain Eukaryota; kingdom Metazoa; phylum Chordata; class Mammalia; order Carnivora; family Ursidae; genus Ursus; species Ursus maritimus. Next base: position 22,509,405 of record NW_024427107.1, read on the forward strand.
AAAACAGTATAGACCATGTCACTGTCTTCAGTGGCTTCCATCTTGACACTATCCAAAGTCCTTATCACGACTGAGGGTCTGCATGAGATTTGCTCCTCACTCACTCTGGCTTTGCTTTTTGTGTGGTTTGGTTTCCAAGCATGCCATACATGATCCTGCCTCAGGGCCTTTGCACTTACAGCTCTCTCTGCCTTTGATGTCCCCCTGCTAGGTGGTTGCCTGGCTCTCTTCCTCACTCTAAGTGCTCAAATGTCATCTAACTGGAGAGTCCTCCCTGACCAAATCCTTGCCCATCACCCCCTATCCCTTTTACCTTATTTTATTTTTAAAGAACACAACAAACTTCATGAAGTCAGGGACCATTTTGTATCATAGGCCATTAAAACAGGTCCTGCCACGCAAACATACACTGAATGAAATACTGCATGACCCAAGGTTGGCCTGGTAAGGTTACAGGCCTGCTAAGTATAGCCTGGTATTTCTGTAGCTATGATATATCCACCAAGGATCCTGCCACGTATCCCTGTGTGGATTCTTATGATAATGCCCTCTGAGGAATGTTTTGTCTTTATTTTCTTGGTGTCTAGATGAGTGTCCATCACATGGTAAGTGTATAGTTGGTTTTTAGGCCTTAGATTTTTAATCTTGACCTATAATCCTGACCCAAATTGATTCTGCAATAATCTCGTTCCATGGAAGATTTGTTTTAAAAGGGTTTAGATTGCACATCTTCCACAACATGATAGTTAAATCATGTTTTAGAAGATCCAGGGTACATTGTGAAACCTCAGTTAATAATCTAAAGGAATAAAAGGAACAATCAACTTTTAAGGAACAATGTTCATCTTTGTACACAGGTTCACAGAAGATCATTACAAACTTGTTTTTTTCCATACGTATTAATGGGACATGATCTTTATGTCTGGCAGGAGCCTCTCATCACATGATAACTAGATTTCACTGGGTCTTGGTCCACAACACTTATTTGGCACATTACATCAGCATTTCTTGAGCTTTTCCACTGAAATGCTTCTGATATCAGAGGAGAGCAACATGCACTCCCAAGAGTCTGGCTGCGTAAACCAAAGGAGTCAAATTCAAAAGTGGTTCATGTTTTATTATAAAAACAATGTGGAATTTTCCATTCTATTCTATAATAAGCCCATGGAGTTTTAATGTTTTGACATAAAATATTATGAGATATTTTAGTTTCAATTATTTACATTTTTTTTTCCTGAATCCTCAGAAGTAAATTAAAGATGAACCATGTTTATCCTGTGGTTTTGAGTAGCCCCTGGGACCTGGCATCATTTTAAATCCCTGATCTAGGACCAACTGTATGATCTCTAGAGATCAGCAAAATTGACCATCCTTGTTAGACATGTCTCTGACAGCTATTGAACCAACCCAGCTGCCTAGGAAGGCTGCTCTCTGATTGTAGGGCTGTTTTTGGCAGCTGATAACTTCCTGTCTGATCCAATCTTCATCTCTAATGGATGGTGCACCATGGTGTAATGGGTCCTGTTTTATCCATCCTGTTCTGTTAGGCCAAGATCAATAATGCAGCTAACATTTCAAAGGCTCATATTATACCCAACTTTCACTACCTGTCACCTCCTTAGCATAAAACTTAGTTTAATAATATTGATTGCTTACTAAGATTTTAATTACTTGAATTTCTAGAACTCTATAACATACTTTCAGCTCCCATACATTTAGGGGTTTACCCAGGTCTGTACTCCAGGGAATGAGGCCTTAGAGGACACCTACATGAGTTTACAAGTGAAGGGTCAAATCATGGAGGAATAAACAGGAGGGGTTAAGGAGTGGAGATCCTCAGTGTAAGGAGCCCCAGGAGGTCAAATGAGAAAGATAAGAAGGGTCAGATTATGGTGGAGTGCTACATTTCACCTTCTCACATGGCCTTTAATGCCAGAATGATGAATTTGGAATTTCTTAAGTAAAAGCAATCATGCAGCCAAAGGAAGGCCTTTGGAAGCTTTTGATGCAGAAAGTAACATGATTAATGCAGCATCTTATGAAATTTAATATGATGATTCTATCAGGGATACTGTGGAGTAGAACAGGTGAAGCAGGATTGTCCCATAGTCTGGGCATGGGGCTTGGAGGCATAGCAGGGTAGCAAAGAGCCTGGATTTTGGAGCTACTTCCTGGCTATGAGGCCTCATGTATAAAGTGAGGACATGACCCAGCTCACAAGGTCTTACTGATGATTAATGAGACAAGAGATAACAGTGTTGAGCTGAGTGTCATGCCAGGCCCTTGGAAATACTAGAGGCAGAATGGCATAGCTTGGGCTCTGAAGCCTGCTGCCTGGGTTTAAATTTTGGCTTAGCTACTCTGTGCTGGATGGGGCCTACTACACAATCCTTGACTTCTCTAAGCCTCATTCCCTCCTCTTAGAAGATGGGGACAATTACAGAGCCTACCTCAAAAGGCAGTTGTGAAGATTAAATATGTTAAGCACCCAATTGCTGCTCTCTGTTGTATCCCCTCTGCCCTCTTATCATAGCCTCCAGACAGGGCACCAAATGAAATCAAGGAGCAGACATGGCAAAGGTGGACAAGAACTGAGAGCTCGTTTTATATAAAGAGTGATGGAAAAATTAAGTCAAAGACAGCCCTCAAAATGATTAAGTTGGCAGAGAACAGGAAATCAGGGAATCGAGTGAGTTTGATTTGAGGGATGAGATGAAATAGTGGGAGGTGTTAAACTTGAAGTAATGGTGTAACTTCCCACTAGAAATATTTGAAGAGGTTTATTGTTAAGCCGATGTTGAGTTCAAATGATGACCTTGTTAGTGGGGCAGTGTAATTTATTTTCACTGCGTTGAAGTTGGTTCTTGTTAATATTTTCACCAAGGGATTCTCAACCCAATGTTGCCAGTTGTACTCTTTGAGGGGCAGTGGAGCTTCGTAGACTTTCCCATGCTTTTAAAGGAAAACCTATAAATATAAATATAAATATAAATATAAATATAAATATATTTTCCCCACTGAGTTTTGTAGGTAGAGGGGATCATCTGATTCACCCCCCCTCCCTGGCTGAGTAAATGGGGACCCAAGGTGATTTGCTCTGGGACTTACAGCCACCAAGAGGATAAGCCAGATGGGACTCCTGACCCCAGGCTCCTCTTGCTTGCTCTTGGGATGACATCTTGCTGCCTTTCATACCTGACTCTTTACATATTGACTCTACCACTATTGGGTAGATGCCAGAATTAAGCAACAACAGAAGTTTTTTTTTGTTTTGTTTTGTTTTTTTAACCCTGTAGACTAGCTATATAGATACTGATTGCTCATTTCAGAGTAACCTGCATCTCAGGTATGGGACTCTGTGGCAGTAGATGTTGGGAGAAAGGCCCAGTAGAGACTCTGAGCTTTCCTAAGTGAGATTTCTTCTCATAAAAAAGAATGCCATCTTTGATTCTGGAGGAGAGCTATCTATCTTTTCAGCAGAAGCTCATCTGGCAACAAGCAAAGCTTTCAAGACAGGAACACATACATGGCCCTCAAGTGATATTTTACTCTTCTCTGGAGTGCAGTATCACTGGATGAAGGTACCAAGGGCCACAGAAAAAAAAGGTTTCCTGTTCCCATGTTGTAATCCCAAGTGAAATGTATTTTTATTTACTTTGAGAGAAATGGCCCCTGGGGCGTATGAATCCCTCCAGGCTCTGGCTGAATATATGTAGATATGGATCAGTTAGGTTGAGTTTTCTAGGAGCCTTTGCCTTTCTGGTTACCACATGGGCTGCTTATGCTCTGTGCTCTTACAGCCTTCATGAAGAAGTCAAATGTGATGGTTTCCTTTGCATGATGGGTAGAAATGTGGTTCTTTGGTCTCTTGCTCCACCTCTTCCCTGAGCACAGTATTTGTGCCCCTGTCTTTTAGCTCCAAGTTGTAGGTCTTAGATCTGCTTCTGCTCAGAAAGTAACCTTCTCTTCATTGATGTTGACAAGGTCTCCCTGTTTGTCTCTGCTTTCCAAAAGTCTCCAGTGATCCTGCACCTTTTCTGAGGATCTCAGAAGCCTGATTTGAGCCCCGTAGGTGAAGTCCACCTTCAGCACGTTCTACTGCACCCTCAGTGATCCTGCTGTTAGTCATTCATTCTCAGTCTGTCAAAAGGGACGTGCATACTCACCCCTTGGAAAGTCAGATCACAGCTCGCTGAGAATGGAGGCTTTCCCAGATTGCAGATAACCTACCTGTAGAAATTGAGTATGTTTGGAGTTGCCTCTTCTTCCAAAGCATCAGCGGGGTTGCATGGTTTGGTGTGTGGAAAGCAGTATCCCTGCGTCACGAGAAAGGCTAACCTTTTAACCAAAGCGAAACCTGAGATGAGAGATAGTGGCTTAAGATCCCTGATTCTTCAGTTAGTGCTTTTTTGAAACTCTCTGTATCTGGGGGTGAGGAATTACATTTTAAAATCTTTATGTTTCATTAATTAACCAAGACATTTGATTTCACTGGCTGTAACAAGAAGGGTTTCAATCTTCTTATTTTCTAGACATGTACATTTAGTTTTCTTGACATAACATGCTAATGTTACCTGATCGTCTGATTTCTATATGACACATAATTCCTTTTAGAAAATAACTAAGGCTAAGCTTTTCAAATATATATATTGGGTTCAGATGATGATAAATGTCCTCTGGTCCTCTGGAGTATGGTTATCTGCTATTTTCTCCTGAAAACTCAACATGACTTACTTAGTAGTTATAGACCAAGACAACAGAATATCTTATACTTTCATAAATTATATATATGTTAATGATTGTACGATGCCTTCTGGAATTGAGGAAGACTGCTGACTACTATTATGAAGAAGTTGCTAATTGCAATGAATATTATCCTGTTCACACAAGAATTTCTGTAAGCTCTAAAGGAAATTCTACTAAATCTAGACACTAGAAAATCCCCATATTTGATTATGGCTCTCTTTCTCCCTGTGTCACCTGCCTCTGCCTTGGATTCTTTGTCCACACACTTGCCCAGGTACCCATTGACACGAGAGCTGAATTCTGTCACCTGGGCAGATTTGATAAAATACCATCAATGAAAGAAGATTGCTTCCAAATCCTAAAAGTTACTATTGTTTCATATTTATTGTGTATCCGTAACAAGTTAAGTGGAGAGAGAATCAAAAGCATCATATGGTCTAGTACTGATGAAATAATAAGGTGGATGCTTGTGAACAACATTTATCCTGACATAATGAAAAAACTCTCTTATCCTTTCTTTTGCAACATCAGGACATATGAAGTAAACATTAGGGATGTGAAGAGACAAATAGCTCCAGTCTTCCGCTGTCAGTGTTGACCAATGTCAGAAACTTTCTGTTGCTTGTGACGCATTTTTTTCTGTTTCCTCTCAAGGGTTCTGATTATTCATGTATGCAAGCATTAATTAATTAATCCAATAAATGTGCCAGGCCAGTATAGAAAGATGAATAAAGCAGTAAAATCCGTTTTTTCCATGAGCCTTTCAGTTAGCATTGTGTGTGTGTGTGTGTGTGTGTGTGTGTGTGTGTGTGAGCATGCATGCGCACATGTGGTTTGAGGAGGGCAGAGTATGCAAGCAACTTAAAAAAAAAACTAAAGGATCAAAAGGAAAACTAAGTTTTAGGAACACTTAGGATGAGGAGACTCCTAGGATCTAGACGGAGGAATTACTGGACAGTCCCAGCCAGGCACTACTGCCCGGGTGAATCAGCTCCACCTCTTGTCCATTTGTGGACATTCTACCCACTTACAATTCTGGGAAGAACTTCCAACTGGCCTGGCTTAGGTCAGGAGCCCACCCTTTAGGCAGGGAGGGCAGGGCATCTTGACTGGCCCTCCGCTGGAGCCCAAATAACTCCAAAGTTCTGCTACCAAAAGAAAGAATAAACTGTACACAGAGGGGGTCACGTGGCTACAGTTCCACGTGCAGTGTGAGGCAGGGGCGGGGGGAGGGGGTGGCCCCAGAGGCGGGGGCCCACGGAGGTGGAGACTTTGGACAGAAGGAGGAAGTTCACATAGGAGAAAGCAGCGGAAGAGGGGTTGGACAGACTGGCTGGGGCCAGATCAGAAAGTGCTTTAAGTGGTGTGCCCGTGAGTTTGTACTTTATCCGGTGAATATGGGTAGAGATCCAAGGATATTAGAGTAAAAAAATTAGTTTAAAAAATTACCCTGCTGGTGAGGCAATGGGCAGATTTGAAGGTAAGACCAGGAGCAAGCTCATCCATTAAGAGAAATGGCAAGGCCTGGCCTAAAAGCAGTGCCAGTAGAGTTGGAAGGGGCCAGATTCTAGAGATGCTTAAAAATGTAGGGGATTTGGTGGCTGCCTGACTGACCGACTGAGAGACAGGAAGGAGAATTAGGATTCTGAGTGGCTCTTGGGTTTCTGGCTTGAGTCAACTATGTGGTCGCTAAGAAAAGAAATGCAAAAATAAGGTGCTGCACTTGTAACATGTTGACTTGATATTTCTCTGGGACATTCAGCTGCTGCTCTCCCAGGGGGCAGTGGTGTATAAGGATTTAGGGCCGAGCCCAGAGGTCAGGCCTGGGTGGAGCAGTCAGCAGTATATGTAGGTGGTAGTTGAGCCGTCGATGCAGGCAAGATTGCCCAGGGTGAGAGTGAAAAAGGATAAGAAAAGCATATTAGAATCTTTGGGAATCGCAATATTTAAGAGACAGGAGGAAGAAGAGAGGGCATGAGGAAAGAAGAAATGTCGTCATCTGTCCCTGCCTGACCCCTACCTACCCTCAAACTATAAGTAGGTTTGATAAATCTGTAGAGATTCAAATAAACCCTTTTCTCTAAAAAAAGCATGTCTCTAGTACAGTACATCCTGGTACCATGGGGAGCTTTGAATATGTGAGATTTGAAGAGAATATTTGATCAGTGACCAAGAGCTGAAAGCAACCATCACTAAGAAGGCTTAGAATTCGTTAAGAACTGGACCGACAGAATTGTGTTCAGAGTGCATTAGAAAGCCACTGAGTGCACTGATGAGCTGTGTGCCTCTACGCTGAGATATTCACGCAATGTATTCAGGTTTATTTTATGAGGTCCACCCAACATATTTTAAATGTCACCTTGATTGTGCTTCTACCCTCTGGATAAACACAGCCATCCTTATTCCTTTATACTCTTCATCCTTCATCTTTAAATAACTCTTGTCAAAACAAATTTAGGAGGTTTCCAAGCAATGAAAAAAATTGTAATTTCACTAAGGTCAAGGAAAGCAAGAAACATTTCTCTGAGATATGACAGGACTTCATAGCTATTCTGAATCATATACGTTGGAGTCAATACATAATATGCCCTTCTTAAGAATCAGAAAAAACTTCTAACACAAAGCCACTGTGACAGGCCATCCTGATACGTATATATCTCAGAAAAGAATGACTCTGGGTTGGGGATACCTCACTCTTAGTATCAGCACCCCATATTGTCACAATTTTTTTTCTTATGGTGCTTTTGATAGTCTCATTTTTCTTCTTCTGAATTTTAAAAATATGTACTAAATTCATGTTCATAAAGACTTAGGAAGTTTTTAGCTAATTCATTAACAAATATTTATTTGAGTTCCTGCTGTATGCCATGCCTTGTCCTGGGAGACGGAGGTACCATGTTGAACATGACCAACATAGCTCCTGTCTGGTTAGCTTGCAATCTAGACAGAAAGACATATGCACAGAATTAAAACACAAGGAATGGTGGGTGCTCCGACATTGCAGGTCTAGGGAGCCATGGAAGCATGTAGCAAGAAGTTACTTGTGGCGGTCAAAGAAAGTAACCCAGGAGAAGGGATATTCAAGCTGCAGCCTGAAGGTGAGTGGCAGAGGAGTTGGGCAGAAGGGGAAGACAAAGGAAACAACAGTGTGAGAAGGTCCAGACGCCAGAAGTTCAAGGTGCAGAAGGGTAGCACGCAAGGGGGAGAGTTCTCCTGATGTCAGTTCTTTTTGTTTAAAACTTTGTCTCTAAGATTATATTTTTCCCACTTGAAACACAACATTTCTCAGTGTATTGCTTTGTCAAGACCTTAACCTTTCACATAGCAAAATACTCTATTCTCGAGATGGAGTTTGTAGTGTAAGCCTATCGTATCTGACACAAATGTCCTGATACTCGTCTTCAAAGCTCTGTTTGGGCTTCTCCAAGATAGCAGTATATGATCATTCTTTTGGGAGCATTTCTTACCTGAGAAATTTAAAAGAGAATAAGAAGCAAAGCTACAGAGCTGTAAGGTGATATAAAAAAAAAGTAGTCAATAAATTATGTTGCCAGCATGGTAAGCAACCTAAAAACAAACTTAACCTCAAACACAGTACATCATTGAGCATCCGGTAGTGACCTCTAAGAAATTGTTTCTTGTCACCAGATGATAAGTAATTTTCTAAGTCTGGAAATGATTGTTCAGCCCATGGTAAAATTGCATATCCTGGGTGATTTTGCTTAAAAACAGAGCCCTGAGGCACAGAACTGAGAGATTAAACCCATATCATGTTTACACAGATCAATACTTACAATTAAATGTATATCCTAAATAGCCATCTTAAAATTGCCTTGCTCTCCAGGACAGTGGTCTTCTTCCAAATTTGATGGTATAGAATAATGAGGATGAGATGTCCGCGAGATTCCCGTAGAATTCCCTTGAGTGGTCTGATCCACATGAGTGCTCACCTCCTAGCATCAATTACCCTGGAAGCTTGGTGCGCAGTCACTTGGGAATGGTATTGAGAATAATGAAAAGCATCCTCTCTTACTGACAGGAAGCTGATGGTGTCTTCATAAATCTTTGAAATGAATGAATATGATTCAACTCACTCTTTGATATTGATAGGTCTTAATAGGAACATATTGGAATATCTGTTCCTGAAAGCAAAACAATTCTTAAAAACTGATTAATCAATTATTTTATAGTGTTTTCTCATGACTTTGGGAGCATTTTTTGGAAGAGCATTAGTGTTTTTCCTCTCAGCTCTATTGTCATCAACCAGTGAAATTTTTAAGCAATCTATAAGACATTAATAGAAAATTTTCCTCACTGAAACATAATTTTACTTTGTGTGTTTATCATATTTACCTGTTTGCAAGCTTGACCTGTCATCTTTCTCCCTCAGTGAGTGATGAGAACACTGTCTTAGGAGATTTATTCTTTGTCATTTACAGCCAGTGTCCTGCCTTTGGGGCAGGGGGAGACATATGATTTTCTCTGTGGGGGAGGGGCTGCAACAAAGGAACTCATTAATAATAAGACTGCAGCAATGAAAATACAAAAATAAACCATGGTCTAAGTATGGTGCAAATTAAGCCTAAAGACACAAACTATATTCCAGATAATTTAAGGATTGGTTCTTTCAAACTATAATTTTGTTTCAGTAATTTCATTTCAACCTTCAACAGTGATGGTTCTACAACATCATATTTCAGAAAGATGTAGTGGCCTTGGAAAGGAAGACATTGGTTCACATTATTTTATCTGAATATCTTTTAAAATATGATTGGCGATGACCCTTCCACATCCCATGTCACAGAAGCCCAGAGGTGGACGGCCCTGGGTGCCTGACAAGCAGCTATTGGTAGGCACTGGATTTGTCTATGCCAGGGGAAGAGTGGGAATTCCCATGCAGGGCAGCTGGACAAATTTTGACCACAGAGGGCAAGGCAGGCCAGAGCCTGTGATGGAAGTACAGAAGCACCAGGAACCAACTGAAGCTGTCGTTACTGAAGATGGAATCATAGTCTGGAAGCCTGGGACGTAGAACCCAAGAGATGGCTGAAAGCACCACTCCTCTGGAAAGGGGATCCTGTTGTCCTTCACACTCACATTGAAATGATCTCTTTAATATACCCATCTGATTTTCATTCACCAGCTTGAAATCCTTCATGGGATTTCAGGTTCAAAAATCTAAGACCCTTTTTGCGATCCTTAGCTTGTCATAGTAGGCCTTTTCTGAACTGGTGTTGGTCCTGCATTCTGGCCTTGTTTCCTGTGGATACCTGGAGTGCACTCATCACCTTAGTCTGCAGAACCTACACAATTTCCCCAAGTACATAATGCTCAATCTTTTTTTTTTTTTTAAGATTTATTTATTTTAGATAGAGAGCGTGTGAGAGAGAATGCATGAGCAGGGAGAGGGCCAGAGGGAGAGGACCTTCAAGAAGACTCCCCACTGAGCACAGAGCCCAATGCAGAGCTTGATCTCACAACCCTGAGATCATTACCTAAGCCAAAACCAAGAGTCAGACACTTACCCCAGGCACCCCCATCATGCTCTTTCTGACCTCCATGGTGTTCTTTCTGCTGGAATATCCATCCTCTTTGAGCCATCATGTAGCTAATTCCTATGTAATGTTCTTGAGTTGGTTTGGTTGAAAGTCATCTCCCCACCCCACAATATCCAACATATCCCTTTGTCATAATATTCACCACATTTTACTCTGATTCTTTATTATTTTTATTAGAGTAAACCATAAACTTCTTGAGGGCAGAGACGAGGGCTCATTGTACTTTGCATTTCAGTGCCTGGAAAAGTGCTTAATAATACTTAAATAAATATTGAATAAATAAATTAATTAAGTACTGTAAAGTAGAGTTACCATAGGAAAAAAGAGAAAAGGGGCAATTTAATTCACTCGTTCTTTGATATGTGGTACATTATTACATTTATAAGTAACCTTAACATTTTGAGTCAAGATAGATGTATAGATGGATATAGAAATAAATATAGGGAGAGATAGGTTATCCTTTACAATTTAGTTATGTCATTTGTGTAATTGATACATGTGTCAAATAACTGCTATGTCACAGCAGCAAAGTGCACATACCATAAAATTCACCTATTTCAGTGTACATGTCACTGACTTTTACTGTGTTTACAGAGTTGAGCAACAATTACTATGTCCTAGTTCTAGAACATTTCCGTCACCCCAAAAAGAAAGCTTGTGCCCATTTGCAGTCACTCTTCATTCCCACAACCAGCCATAGGCAACCACTAATCTACTTCCTGTCTCCATAGATTTGCATTTTCTGGACATTACCAAAAAGGTCATCACACAGTGTATGATCTTTTGGATTCTTTCACTTGGCATAACGTTTTTGAGGTGTGTCCATGTTGTGTAGATTATATCAGTGCTTCATTTCTTCTTTATTCCTGAACAGATTCCACTATATGAACCTACCACATTCAGTTTATCTGTTCTTCAGTTGATGGTCATTGGGCTGTTCCCCTTTTTTGGTATAATATGAACTTTGGAATGAAAAAAATTCTTCTTATTGTGAGGCTTGCTTATATTTTGCATTGTTACTACAAAATCTGTCTTTTATATTTGGTAACCAGACTGGGACCAACAAAACTATTATTTTTCCTGGGATTATTTATTCCATTAACAAATCTGTGTTAAAGCTTGCTCTAAACATGAAAAAAAAAAAAAAAAAGCTCAACTTCTTAACAGTTTAGAGCTATGTGGTCAAAGTGGATACTGTAAGAGAGATTTTTCTGAAGCCACCCTGTCATAATTTCCTAATTCATTGAGCTTTGACAGATGGGAAGAACTTCATTTAAGTCACTCACTCCCATGAATGGCTGCCGTGTACAAATGATATGAGCAGAACGTCTTGATTCCTTAGTCTACGTAAGAGGAACCATGTGATTTGATAATTACTGTTTCCTCTCTCCCAAAAAGTAAATCGCTGTCATTACCAACTGTCATCAATTAAGTCAACTATCATCTCAGTGTCTGTAGGCCAGCTGAAGATCCCTCCTTTAGGGGAATAAAGCCAAAAATAAGCTTTCTCATTTCCCAGAAAGTCTTTCTGCCTTTTACATGGTCCCACACATGCCTGCATCTCTCATAGCACTTTGCGCTTTCTATAATTCTCGCTTTGTCTGTCACCGTCCCTAGACGTGAACCTTCTTGAGGACAGCAACCAAGTCCTACTTGGCCAGGGCCATCATTTCTAGAAATAATCAGTTTTCAATTTTGATAGGACTTTTAGCGATTTACCACAATTATATGTGACGATTTTATTTCATGGTGGTATCAAGTGGATAGCTATCCTTCCTTAAATTAAAGCTGTAAAAGGATACTAGGGCTATTTCTTTAATTCAGATGCCATGAAGCATCCACGACCATCTGTTAAGTGTCTTAATGCAGCAGGTAAAAGAGGAATCTCCCAAGTACTCTCACATTTTAGAATCAGACAAGAGCAGTTGACTCTCACATTTGCAAAAGCTTCTGGTTCCATTCTTCTAAAAATGAGGACAACTGAATTTGTAGAAGGAGTCTTGAGGGTAGCCAGATGCTTGTCCTATTTGAAAGATCCATGGCAAACCTTGAACTTGCTACGTTGATGGAGCTGCGTGACAAGTCGGCTTGGTGCCTATTTCATAAGGTGGGCTGGTTCAGCTCCCCCAGGCTAAAGGGGCACTTCATCTGTTTCCCTTTTGAATGAGTGTTTATATAACATGATGTTTTAAAAAATAGACTTTGTCTTCCCCAGTGCCTGTCGTTCCCTATAGTACTCTAATTTGAGCTCTAGCAGCAGACATCGCTGTGCCTCCCTGTGCACCTAAATGTCTCACAGAATAGAAATGAAGTGTCATAACTGTGAGGACACATTCTGTCACTTTGGACAAATAACCAGTTGACTCAAATCCTCTTAACAGCCAATACTGAAGTTGAAGTAAAAAGAAAAGTCTTACATACTTGAACTAATGCCATTTTACTGCACAATGGGAAACTCCTTCCAGTTGATAATCGGTTTTAGATGCTGAAATCTTGAAGTAGTAAGCCTTATAATTATTCTCATGAACGTAACTGGTAGTTTTTATTCATGCATAAGGAGCTAATCTGTTTGCTGCAATAAGATTCAACCTCTGCAGGTGCCACAGGTTAATTACACACTGTAGCACGTGTACACCAGCTCACACTAATCATTGATATTCTTAAAATTCTCAAGTGATTCTCAGGGGGAACCTGCAAGTTTCTTAATTCTCTAGAGCTGATCACCAGGGAACCTTAATGGCAGCTTATATTGTCATGATGTCATCATCGCCCCATTAATATTTACGGGCTCGATTCTATCTCATTTTTATGCCTGCCTTTTTTCTTCTCTCATTTCAATATTTCACATGAGATGACCAAAGATCCCTAACTTCCTATTTTGATGCTACATAATGTGAGTTGTTTGTCTGTGGTCCGTGATGAGATAAACACAGAAATGCAGAATGGGCATGCATATATTACAGTTTGACCGTGTCTGCTGAATCTGATTACAAAAACTGAAGGGTTGCGTTTTGTATATTTGATTTTTTAAATTCATTTTTCTATTAATTGGTTTGTATTGTATTTTACAAGAGTATCAATCGGTGAAGGATTGGGGTGGGGGGAAGCAGATCCTTTCCCCCAGATAGTTTAAGATACACTATCCTGTTCCAGCAACACCTAGTTTGTGGGAACAATTTACAGGTCCCCATGTTTCCCACCCAACAACATGGTTTGTTAATATTAGTGAAAGTGAATAGCAAAGTTGTTCACCACCAGTGATCTGTGTTGTCTTCCATCTAATGTTATGCCAACATCCAAGGATTGCACTGTGGGACAAAGAGACACTTGGGTCTTGAATTCCAGGTTTGTATCCCCCAAAGTGCTCCCTGTGCATAATGTCATCCCATCCCCCACACAGAATCTCACAAATTAAATAGAACAAATTTCTGTTTATTTCTAAAACTGTATTCTATACTACTGAGGTATCTTTCTAATTTGGAGGTTGTTGGTACTTAATATTGTATTATTCACTGGATCTTAAAATACAGTGATATCTTTTCTAGTTCAGGATAGTTTCTGTTCAAAAGTGTGAACTAGGAATAAGCTTCGGCCTTTGAAAAATCTCAAGTCAAGTAATAGTACTGCTGGTGATGGGAGTCTCATGAGTTTTGTTTTAAGGCTTTTTGTTAATGGTGAAATGATGCAACTTGCTTTTGATAATGAAAAAAATAGAGTACAATGATTACCATAATATTATGATATCATTATCACTGACAACCCTCTTTTGGTCACCATAATTAGCTGCCTTGTCTAATTTGAACAAATGAGCAATTGAGTACCTTTTGCACTCCCTCCTTCCATTTGTGGCTGGCAGATTTTCAGTTACAGCCAGACCGTGGGTGATGTCTGCATGGATCCCTGTTTGCACAGGAAAGGTGGGCAGGCGCTGGGGAAGAGGCACTTTCCACAGCACCCTTCTCAGCCTCGTTTTGTATCTGTCCTCTGCGCAAAGTGAGACCACTCCTTGGAGGCCTTGATACCGTTTTGTGAGAGCATCCACGGTAACACCGATCGTTGTGTCTGAAAGTACACCTGCTTATGAGAAGCTTCGTCCTTCCTGCGCCCTTGTACAAGGTTCTCTGGGACTTGTTGAGAGACCATGTCATACAAGGAGCATAAATCCTACTGTCCATCAACCTCCACGTCCATCCCACAGCCAGAGAGAGGGCAAGCTTTATGTTCTAAAAAAAGCAACAATTGCCTGTACAGAATGTCACTCATTCTGCCTGGGATTGGGCCAGGCTCAGAAATATATAGGCAGTTTGTAATCTTCCAGAAATATTTTCAGAATGACTTAAAATTTAGCCAGTTTAACCTTATCTGCAGAAGCCTGCTCCTCCCATAGTAACCGGGTTCCAGTTCAGACTAGATGACCCCAGAGAGAAAAGAAGGGAGACACAGAGAGAAACCAGAGGAGCAAGGCAGGGACAGAGTAAGAATGTCCCTTGTGTCTGTCCTCCCTGGCATACCTGAAGCATCAACTCCCTTTACCTAAAAATCAGCAAACTGGTCCCCTGACAGGCTACTCTGGTTTACAGTTCAATATTCTGTTTTTCCTTTGCTTGAACAGGAAAACTTGCATTCAAATTGACCGTTATTCCAAACATAATGTTGGATGTTCTTCCTGAGGATGCAATAATACATGTACATTGGGAAAGAAAATGGAAATGTTGTATTTAGTGTGCATTTTTATATCCTCTGTTGTCCTTAGGAGAGGAAGAGGGATAATTGTAGCATAACTAAATTATGAACTATTAAAGGGTATGGAAGTACTTTTGGCCTAATTTAATTTTTGTTTGTTTATTCTGCAAAGGTCATTTCTTAAAATATCCTCTTGCAGGCATGCAAAGCCCTTTACTTTGCATAAGGTGGCTGGGAGGAACACTGGCTTTTGGAGTCAAATCGCCAAGTTTGCATGTACGACACAGCCACATCTGCTCCCTCTCTACCTGTGTGCCTTTGCTTTTGTGTCTCCAACAGTAAGCCCTCCACAAGACTCAGAAAATGCCAGGGTTTGTATATTGTGTGGATTCGTTCCATTTATGTATTTCTGCATTTTAAAGAGAAACCTGCCTGAAGCAATCATTCTAAAGACCAAAAATAAATCCATCACACAGCAGCAGTTTTTAAATAACAACATTTTTTAATGTGTATGGAAAAATTAGATCAAAATGTTCTAGAAGATGACAACTCCTATGTAGACAGACTTTAAAAAATAGAGTGTTTCAAACCTTGTCCGATATAACAAAGTAGAGGGTATTTGATACTGATTCATAAGTATAAACCATTCATAAGTGAATTCTTTTAAATAGGGAGTACAGTGTGTTACCTACATTATCAAGCTGGATCAAGCAATAAGTAGTAACAGCAGCTTTTTTAAATAAAAAGCATTACGGCATCTGTGTATCCATCTTTTCTCCTTCAAAAGATAAAGTATTAGTTTTTTGGGGCACCTGGGTAGCTCAATGGGTTAAGCCTCTGACTCTTGGTTTTGTTTGGGTCACGATCTCAGGATGCTGAGATCAAGCCCTGTGAGTGGCAGCGCGCTCAGCAGGGAGTCTGATATTCTTTCTCCCTTCCTCTCTCTCCCCCTCTGCTCCTCCCTCTGCTCTGCTCACACCCTCTCTCACTCTCTATCAAATAAATAAATAAATACATAAATAAATAATAAATAAATAAATAAAATCTCTTAAAAAAAAGATGAAGTAATAAGCTTTTGAAACAAAACTAACAAGTATTTGGCTTATTCAATTCACTGAACTTTATATGTATGTTTCAGGCTCTTCCATCAATATTTTCCCCCTAAAAACAAGGACACCTAAATCTTTGTCCCAGTTCAATCTAGTAACTGAAGTCTATAAAACTGAAGAGTTAATATTGCCTTTATGAGCCTGTATTTCCTCATCTGTAAAATGGGTTAATAATATGCCCAGTTTCGAGGGAACTTCTGGGAAATAAATGATATAATCAGTGTTAAGTAAATAACACAGTGTTGGCGTAAAGTCAGCACCCAATATATTCAAGTTGTCATTGTTAGTTATAAAGAGCTTTCAGCCTCTCTTCTACCGTCTCCATGATTTCTCCTCTCCAACTTAGAGAAGGAAACAAGGAAATAAAAAATTTCACCTTTTAACGAAAGCAGAATATATGATATTTCTTCTACCTGGAAGCTTCAACCCTGTTAGCACTGGAAATAATTTTCCTCAAGACAGTAAAATGTCTACTTCAAAAAGTAGGGACCAGGTATTCAAGGATGGCATTTACTTAGAAAGTGACAGATTTTCCTGTGTGTGCATGATTATGAGACTCTGGTAAATGTTTTCAAAGATGATGGATTTTTAAAAGTTAATCGAGTAATCTAACAAATGAGCTTTTTTTTTTTTTAATTGGAGACTTCCTAATCTTGGATCATAACATTGGATGCCTCCTTTAATTAATCCATGGAAAGATCTTATGATCAGAGAAAAAGGTTCCTTTAACCAGAGCCATCCACAAATGAAACAAGAGCATTACCAAATACCCCCTTTTTTTTTCTGGTACAATTTTTCTATTCTTGACTAATTCAACTCCTCCGATGTATTCCCTAGAACCGATTTTTGACACATCAGTAACCCCTGAATGAATCACAGACAGAACTTTGGTCATTGTTTAACATAGACAGCCAAATCATTAGAACGGTTTCTTTGTCCTAATTGCTTAATACTTTTTGTGTCTGTTTTGTATTTTCCAAGACCTCTTGCAAATTAAGGATTAGCTGTACGAGGTGACACATTAAATTAGTGACAGAGAGAGAATATAGATTGGGTTGACTCGAGGTCCTAGGCTGCAGTTGGTGAACCACACTGAGAAAGTGATTTTTCTAAAGTGATTCAGTAGCTGACACTTGCAGAGTCATCTATCGGAGGCAGTTTGGCATAACCTGTCAGGAGACTGGGAATAAATCTGATGGTTTTTGAAGTTTCCCTCCCTGCTTTCCTACCTTTATTCTTTCCTTCCTTCAGTAAATATTTATTAACGGCTTTCTCAGTGCTAAGTGCTTTGGCAAGAACCCAGCAGTGAATCCAACACGGATCCTGCCCTGAAGGAGTTTATAATCTAGCAGGGAGATAAAACAGGAATAACTAGAACGCATATGCTAGATGGCATAAGAGGTTGTCTAAAGTGATAGGATAATTCACAGGAAGGAGATTATTTCAGCTTTTGGAATTAAGGAAAACATAAATTTCTTGGAGAACCTGATAAAGGGTATAGATCTTTCTCCAGAACAAATACCTCCCATTAGACATGTAATTACAAAGAGTTTATGGAACCACTGAAGGTATGTGTGTGATGTGTGGTGTGTGTATGGCATTGTGTGTGTATATGTATGTGTTATATGTGTGTGGTATGCATGTTGTGTGTGTGTGTGATGTGCATGTGGTGTGTGGGCAGTGTGTGAGTGTGTGAGTGTGTGGTATGTGTATATGCATATGTGTAGTGTGTGTATGTATATGTGGGTGTGTATGTGTGGCATGTGTGTATGTGTGTGTGATGTGTGTGTGGTGTGTGGATGTGTATATGTGTGCAGTGTGTGGTCTGTGATATGTGGGGTGTATATGTGTGCAGTTTGTGATTGTGCAGTGTTTGTATATGGGGGTGTATGTGTGGTGTGTGTGTGTAGCATATGTGTGTGTGTGCAGTGTGTGATATGTAGGGTATGTGTGTGTGCACTGTGTGTATGTACGTTGTGCAGTGTATGTGTGTGTACAGCGTATGGTGTGTGACATGGGGTATGTGTGTGTGGTATGTGTACAGTGTGTGATGTGTGATATGCGGGGTATGTGTGTGTGCAATGTGTTTGTGGGTGTGTGTATATACAATGTGTGGTATATAAGTGGCATACGTGCAGCGTATAGTGTGTGTATATGTGAAGTGTATGTGTGTGTGTGTGGTATGTGTATATATTTGTAGTATGTGTGGTGCGTATATGGGTGTATGCAGTGTGTCTGCATGCATGTGTGTATATGTGAAGTGTGTGTGTGGTGTTTGTATGTGTATGGTATATGTATATGTATGTGGTGTGTGTGTGTGACATGTGGTGTGTGATATGTGGGGATGTGTGCGTGCAGTGTAAGTGTGGTGTGTGGTATATGTATATGGGAGGGGGTGTGATGTGTGCATATGGCGGGGAGAGGGAGGTGCTAGGCCCTAGGTTAAGAATCACTAACAGAGAAAGCATTTGACTTGAGCCTTCAAGTTGGGGTAGGATTGGATGGGAAGACGTAACGGAAGGATCTTTGGACAGAGAGAGCAGCAGGAGGAAACCAGGAACCAGGAAAGCATGGCGGTCAAAAGGGAACAACCCATTCTGGTCTTGGATTCATTCTGCTTTCTCGTTTGAGAACCAGTTTTCTGCATAATTCATCCCGCTAAATTAGGGATCTTCATGGGCCATGGACATGCTAAAAGTTTCTAATTTTGATAAGATGCTTTCTTTTCATCAATTATGTTTTCTCTCTACTGAGAAGGGTTTACTTTTTTTCTACATATTGGTCTATCCATGAGTGAAGAAAGTAAAAAAACAATGGCTTTGTGTATTTAAAAATCTTCCCTGTATAGATCTAAAATGGTGTTATCTTCCCAAAAAACTTCAACTGTCACACTTTCTATCATCCCAGTCATTCATCTGAAAGCCTAAAATGTATTATCTTAGCAAATTCCTGTTGAATCAGTGTAAACATCACGCTGCCTTATTGTTAACGCTTATTACACTGTCCTTGGGCATTATTGGGGGGTGTTTCAAGGTCCGTATTCAAAATAAACAGACTGGTACAGCAGATAACTAAAGAAACAATTCCCTTTCCTTAGCATGTGAAGTATGCCTCAGCTTTCTCATCTTAGGGGGAAAAATGGGATAGACCCAACTCCTAAAATGGCAGTGCAGATTGACTGAAATGATACTCGTACGGTGCTTATGTGAGCCCCAGACTCAGCGTCAGCACTCAGCAATGTCAGCTACAGTCGTCGTCGTCATCGTCATCGTCATCACCATCATCATCATCACTGATATTTTACTTTTACCTTAGGTATTATCTATGTATTTTCAGTACTTGATTCTCCAGCTAAGTACCTTGCAAATGCTACTTAGCAAAGATTTTACGCAGGGAGTCATCACCCCTTAGGAATAGGATTTGCATTGAAAATAGAGGCCACTTAAAATCAATCCACTTTCAGAAAATTAAAACTTACAGAACAGGCCATTTGGGGAGCAATTATTGATATATCTCCTGGTCTGTTTGGGCTGCTACAACAGGATGTCATAGGCTGAGTGGTTTGTAAACAACAGAACTTTGTTTCTCACATCTCCCAAGGCCCAGACGTCCAAGATTGATTTGGTGTCTGGTGGGTACTGACATCCTGGTTTGTAGACTCCCGTCTTCTCACTGTGTCCTTACATGGCAAAAAGCACCCCGGAGTCTCTTTTACAAGGGCATTCACGCCATTCATGAGAACTCTGCCCTCATGATGTAATCGCTTCCCAAAGACCCCACCTCCAAATAGCATCACTTTGGGGATTAGGTTTCAATATGTGAATTTGGAGGGGGAAACCAAGCATTCAGTCTATAGAAACACAAAAAGTGATTTTTTTGAACCTGAGGCAGCTTTTGAATAAAAACAAGAATGTACTGCAGATTCTTTAACCAAGTTTTAAATAGCTGTAGTTTCCAAAGTGTGATCCCCGCACACGCAGCATCAGCCTCACTTGGCAGTTGTGAAAGATGTAACTGCTCGAGCCTGGTCCCAACCTCCTGTATCGGAAACCCTGGAGCTGGAGCTCAGCATTCCATGTTTTAACAAGCCCCCCAGGCGATTCCCATGCATGTTAAGTTCTGAGAACCACCACTCTGACACACTTCCAATTCAAACTAAACTTCTTTGTGGACCAGGCGCTGTGAGTTGCACATTAAAAATGTTATTATCACCATTTCCTTTACATTCATGATTTAATCTCTGAAAAGCAAGCACATCTCATAGCAATGGAAGTCGCTTAGTGATCAAGTCACCTATTAGTAACACCAGCCTCTAGCGTTCTCACTGCCCTGCATCCCACAGCATGTTGATTCTGTGCAGGTGCAGTATGAGCTGTGGGGTGTGAACATTCCACCTGTCCCTTTATGTAGGTTTTCTGTAACGTCCTCCTACTTACATTTTTTCCTACTTCCTAGACTAAGTAAGAAGATAGGGGGGAGTAGGCAGAATGAACATTGAAGGGACCTTTTTCAATGCTATTCCTAAGAATTTATCCTAAGGAAATGCTCAAGTATGTGTTCACATGTGCAGAGATTCAACTACAAAGACATTCACTGAGGATGGTCATCATAGCAAACAAACAAACAACAACTACAAAAAAACGGGAAACACCTAAATGCCCAATAGTTGGAGAAATGGTTAAAAAATTTATGGAACGCAGGAAAAGGGAAAACTATGCAACTATTTAAAGTAATATGGACATATAATTTATTAAGCGAATAAAACTTACAGAGCAACACTTTTTCACATGGAATATGTATATATAAAATATCATACATGCCAGCATCCTACATGTTATCCAAAATGTTAGCAACAGTCATTTCTGGAAGTGAGACTGTAGGTAATTTTAACTTTTTTCTTTCCGGTGATGTGTATTTTCTAACTTTTCTACAATGATTATCCTAACTTGAGTACAAAATATCCAGCAAACTGCAAAGCATGAGGCAGACTTTCTTCTTGACCTTTATTACTGATGATGAGGTCACAAGGCCACCCCAGCACTGTATCAAAACATGATCTTATCAGTGGGCACACATCACTCAAACATAAGTGAACGTCCCTAGATCACATTTTGTGGACACACCTGTTTAAGGGTGGAGGCACTCACCGAGCAGCTGCTGTCATGGCCAAGGAATTCGGTTTCTTCCCCCCCTCCAGCTTATCATCTTCCAGGGAATTCCCCCACTGAGACCAAAACAAGACTTTCTGAACAGAAACATGCATCTGCAAAACACCAGACAAATTGGGCCAGCAGGATAGAGCCGGTACCATTTCCTGTTGTCAGTGTCCTAAAATTATGCACACAATCTGCCTGTGGCCTGGTTGCAGGTCTGTCTCAGGGAGAAGTCTGATTTTGTTTTCATTTTGCATGTTCTCCCCCAGACCCTAGAAAATAGGGCATGCAGTCCATTACTTTGCTCGTGGCTGTTGAGAAACCTTGGACTCCCAGCACATCAGAGAGGAGGGGAGGGCTGACCTTATCAGGCCCTTACTATCTCAGGCCACCGCTCTTGGAGGGAAAGAAATAATGTGGAGAAATTGAGCCATGATGCGCTGTTTGTTTAATTTAAAAGCCTGCTTCTGCCAAGAATCTGCTAGAAAGATAGTAAGCTTGAGCTGTTAAGTGTTATGCTCTATTCAGCCTGGTTGGACACGGCTCTGAATAAGAGTTGTGAGGCAGATCTGTTGTTACACCTTAGAAGAGGGTTAGGAAGTGGCTGGAAGGGCTTGAGAACAGGTTTAGGGGACAACTTCAGGGGTCCAGTAGGTCTATACATTTCCAGGGATCCATTCCCCAGAGCCATGCTACCCTGCGTTTGGACTGTTCTTCCCAGTGACCGGACCCCATTTCCAGGCCAGTGGGGAGCATTAAGGAACCACTTCCCTGGCCTGGTTCTACCAAGGAAGCTTTTAGGTTTATGCTTCATCTTGCTGGGGCAGCAATTGAGAGCTCTTATGTAAATATCAATAAACAATCATAAGGCCAGTGAGAGAAGGGTATGGAAGTTCAAGGCCTTTCTCTTCCAGCTGCACCATTTTCTACACAGTTCCAAACTCAGTTATGGTGCTGTCAAAAAGAGGGAACTTAACCATTGGTATGCGCAAGAATGATAGAAGCACTCCTCTTGTTAGGAGGTGAGGGTATGGAAGCCCAGCTCCTGGGGAGCATCTCAAAGTGGAGATTCAAAAGTGCTACCTCATTAAGAAGTGCCCCTGGGCTCACCACCTGTGAGGGAGCATGGAGAGCAGGAGTGGGCAGAGAAAGTAGAACTGCACTGTCACCACCATGGCCTCAACTGATCCTACAGATTACTCAGGAGCTGGATGGCCCTCCAGAGTTGTCAGCAGTTGGGATGTTGGGGCTGGGCCTTTATGCCTCTACGTTGATCACTCCTTGGGTACAGGTTCCTGAGAAAGAGACATGACCTTGGGCAAGTGACTCTTCAGCCTCGGAAAATCTCTAGAAAGGTTCTCAGCTGAGAGCTGCTGGATGCCAGTACTTCCAGCATCTGAGAGGATGAGGGCTTTGGTCCTGAAGTCAAGGTCAAGGAGAAGGTGGGCCATCCTCCAGCGTATGCTACAAAGAATAGCTCCCCCAAAATCTGGATGTAATATGTAGTGAAAGTGGCTTATGAGGGTAGTTCTGGGACAAGAGGTACAGTATCATTGAACTCCCTGAAAACTACCCGTGAAAACAGTGGAGGCTCAGAGAGGAAGCCTTGGATTGAATAGTTTCTTGTTCATGCAGAACAGATAATGTTTCCAAACATCATCCTATTAATGCCATTCTAAGAAGTATATTGCCTTTGATCCTATGCTTAGAAATTTAAATATAGTAGATAAATTTTCAGAACTAGGCCAAAGACTGATGTCTGCATTTGAGTTCTCAATGTACAACTGCCAGAGGGTAAGCATCCCACATGTAAACCTTACAGCTCAAAAATCCATTCTTGGATAATGTCAATGACCATGAAAAACAGACCTTTGCTACTAGAGTTAATTGAGGGAGTTCAGGTCCAAATTACTTTATCAGTCATTTAGTCAATGACATTTATTGAGCAAATAACCTTCTATATAAAGGTTGTAGGGCATTACCAAAGTAGAATGGAAATAATTACTAACATTTGGCTCATTCTTCATTGCCTGCAGAATATTTTAGCATAATATTATCTCACTTAATGAGTTGTTTTAGTGTCCCCATTTTATGGATGAGGGAAGTGAAGTTCAGAAAAGCAAGCAAATTGCCCAATTTCAAGCAGCTAGTGATAGGTGGTATTATTACCTTACCTTGCTAGGAGTCTGCAGTCTGAAAGGAGTTACTGAGATGGCACAACTATTACATCTCTCTCAGAGACAGGATACTAGAGAAAACTGGTGTGCGTGTGTGTGTGTGTGTGTGTGTGTGTAAAACAGCTAGGCAGCCCTGGATTTAGGGTATCAATAGAATGAGCAAGCACTGTGTCCTCGAAAGGACCTTAGCCATCAAAAGAATTCTCCTACTAGCACCCAAAAATATGGAGTGGGCTTCAAGATAAATCAGGAGTTACTCTTTTGTATAATTTTTTTAAAAGATTTTATTTATTTATTTGACAGAGAGAGACAGCCAGCGAGAAAAGGAACACAGGCAGGGGGAGTGGGAGAGGAAGAAGCAGGCTCTTAGTGGAGGAGCCTGATGTGGGGCTCGATCCCAGAACGCTGGGATCACGCCCTGAGCCTAAGGCAGAAGCTTAACGACTTCACCACCCAGGCGCCCCAGGAGTTACTCTTTTGAATGATCTCTCTGCAGATGAAGAATCTAGGAGTGACTCCAGATTTACAGATGTGAGACGTACCAAAACCAAAGGTGATTTAAATCTTAGTTGGTTCAGAAGGACTCTTTCCATCTGTATCAGCAAATCCCTTTGACATAATTTCTCAATTCCTCAATCTCTCTTTTACCTTATCATCTGTGGGGACTGAAGCTCGAGCTATTTACTAGCAATGTGATTTAGCTGTAGATGTGTTATCCCTGGAAACTGTTTCTCTAGATAGCCCCTCTTTGTTGTACATAGCCTTGTGAGGTTGTCCAAGTCCTACCTGGTTATCCTTTCACTTGATTTCATAGGAAGGAAATAGCCCCCGTTCACCAATTCCATCAAGGAATTCCCACACAGAACCTAATCCAGTTTTTCTGATAGAATGTGAAGATAGAATAAAATGCAGTGTTAGGAATTTAAGCTAGGTCTTACTAGTGGAGAGAAGGGAAGAAGAGATTAAGACCCTCTGAGATACTGTGAAGAAATTAATCTTACTGCTAGGTGGTCATTCAAGTTTCAGCAAAGATGGACATGATGGGCGTGTTTCTCTTACCTGCTGTAACACTGGGTATGGTAGTGGTAGGGTGACTCAGGAGACTGTAAGAACCCACTAGAACTGAGATTTTTTTGAGGCTGGAAGAAAGAAATCAAGTCAGGCAAGCCAGAGCATCCATGGGTGTCAGTAGATAATATAAGATCCAGACCGATGTGGAGGAGGGATCTTAAGAGGCATCAGGGTTATTTTGTCTGGTATGTGGAGCATGGGAGTGAGGTGTTTGTTACCAGGACGGCTGGCAGCAGATAATGACATCCAGGTATTCTCAATGAGAGAAATGGGAGTGCAGAGAAGAGGTTCAGTCTTTGAAGAACCAGGCAGATTCGGACTCAGAGGGACAAGGCAGGGGACCCAGTTCCTACCTGGGACATACTCTGGGGGCTTGGTTGAAGGGCTGGGGCAGAGAGTCCACTCCTCAAGCTGCAGGTTTCCAGTCAAGGGAGCCAAAAGCAGACCTGGCTGGACAGGCAGGGGTGCTAGATGGAGCCTCCTGGAGGAGAGCTTTCCGTGGGCAGGGCAAAACTGAAAGACAGACTGCCCCATTCATCTGACGAGAGCTGAGGGAGAGCTGGGCTGGACAAGGAGCAGGGGATTGAGAGAACATGGGAGTGGCAGCTGGATGCTGAGCCTCCTGGAAATGGAGAAGAGAGGGGTCAGGCTGAGAACTTCTGTTTAGGGAAAAGATGAACATAATGGTGTCTGTACTTCCATAGTGTTCAAAAGAGGACTGACAAAACCTTTCATAAGCATCAGCTTGAGCTGAGCCATGGCTGTGTGTCTGGTCAGCATGGGATGAGGGATCTGTTGAAATCAGTCTAAGAGCGTTCTGAAGGCTCTGATTTTACTCTTCTCTCACTAGCTGAAGTCCTGAGTTTCCACGATTTAAAATAATGTGTAGCACTGATCCAATAGCTAAATATTGATACTTGGCTATGGATCTATAGATGGAAGTCCATCAAGGGTTTTGGCTCAAAGTATTGGTTTCAAACCACTAACCACAATTTTTTTAAGAAGTAAAAAAATAAATAAGCATAGTCCACCAGTGACCCATATTGAATAAAATGCCTTTCCTGTAAGGTGACTGTGAATTCTTCAGGATTGCTATTTAATTACCTCAGAGAAGTAAGTAAATTACCAAATTAGTGTCATGGTTGTGGGTTTCTCCTCATGCATAAAGACATAGGGATTTATAGTTATTTGGGTTTTTAAACTATCCCCTGAATCATATTGTTTCTGACTCTATGCAGTGCCCGTGTTAAACACTCCATGAGTTAGGAAAATAAACATGATCTATCTTTTCATTGTTCAAAATAATAATAAAAGTGCATCTAGCTTTTGTATAATAAATGTAAGGACCCTTTGAAGGCAGATCTGTCTTTTCATTATTGCCTGCATAGTAATAAAAATGCTTCTAGTTTCTGTATAATAAAGCTAAGGACCCTTTGAAAGTTGCTACACATTTGTTAAAATAACAATTTGGTCACACCTCTTCATAATCACATACTTCTCAAAAATTTTTCAAGAAATAAGCCTGCTTTGCCATTGGGTTGCCCATAGCTCCAGCCTCTACTCTACTCAGGAATCTATGTTTGTTTAGGGTATATGCTGCTCATTGCCCATCGGGTTTTCTGCTGAGTCATGCTCCTCCTGGGGTCATCTGCTTCCCATGGTCAGCTGTAGAGCTTCTTGGCTTAATACCAACTTTGTACCCCTTTCTGCCATTACCTGGTAAATGTTGGTGCTTTCTGATTGGTATGTTGTAGACTAAGAAGGGACCTTGAAAGGTTATTTATCTCAAACCTTGCCTTCAGAGAGAGTCAGAATGAAACCATCCCAGAGAGGGAAGAACCTAAATTTCAAAGACATCCAGAGAAACTAATTTCACAGCTTTCTTTACTAAGCCACTTCAGTATTTTAATAGACAATAACCTTCATGGACAGAAAGTGACTCTTTTTAAAAGTCTCTAATTTAGGTTCCTCGTGCTGCAATTTAAATTCTTGGGAGCCCAGGAGGAATAAAGAATGGTTGGTTGGATGCCCTTTCTATTCTGAAGGAGCTTCCTAATTGTCTCGATATTTCTCTTCTCCTTTAGCTACAAGATCATTGATCTTCAAGCACTGCTTTTTTGATTGGTTTGGTTGCTTGGGTTTTTGTTTTGTGTCTCCATTTCACAGAATGCAAAATGGAACAAGAGGAGGCATGGGGTGTTGTGATACGAGCTAGAGAGTGCTGCATGGGCATGTCAGTTGTCACACATGCGTAAGTGCCACCAACATCCAATGTCCCATCTTTTTTTTTTTTTTGAGATTTTATTTATTTATTTGACTGAGAGAGCAAGTGAGCACAAGCAAGGGGAGGGGCAGAGGAAGAGGAAGAAGAAGAGGCAGACCCCCTGCTGAGCAGGACCCGGGATCATGACCTGAGCTAAAGGCAGATGCCTAACCAACTGAGCCACCCAGGCGCCCCCAGTGCCCTATCCCATCTTTATCCAGAGCTCAAGAACCAAAAAGGGCACATCTTCTGACTAAGAAGGTTTAATGACTAAGATTTCACTTTTTCTTCCTGTTCAGGGTCATTTTTCTCCAGATCATCAAGATGTGGCCTAGGAAATACACTTTTTCACATTCAAATAAACTCTCAATCAGGGCATCAGCCAGCAGGAAACAGGTCATGCAGCACACCCAAATTAGGGTAATCTGGGGAGAGTGTAACAAAGGGACTCCTTACAAAGGTAACACAGAGTGAGGGGAGCCCCTAGAAGTGGTAATAGTAGGACTCTGTTCCCATCTTGAGGCCTGAAGAGTTGAGAAATCAGAAGCCAGACACAGAGGCCTGTGTAGAGAGAGCCCCTGACGGGAGCGGGGTCCCTGAGTGAGGGATGTAGTCACAGACCACTGTGACTCTATGGCCCACTATAGCCAGCTCCTGCCAGGGTGCCCCATCAGACAATTACAACAGGAAGCAGGGGGGTGAGGGAACCTATTGCTGTCATCCATTTTAGTCAGCCTTTCAGGGCCCAGAGAAAAATGGAGAAAGGTGGAGAGTGCCCCTGTGGGCAAATGAAAGACTTTCAGCTTTGATGGTAAGGAGAAATTTGGCTTTTTATGAAAAGTAAGAATGTGGGTTATCTATTCGGCTTAGTTTCTTCATTCTTTGAGAAGTACATTATGTCAGCAGTGTGATTGTAAAGGAAACAGCTAAGTGCCAGTGGAGATGAATCTACAACTTTGTTCTTATTTGCTGAGGTCATCTAAAATGACTTGTCCTATACAATAAAGAATCGATAGTTGCATACGGACTGGAAGTTGCCATTGATTTGGGGGAATGCCATCTTCTGGCACATTATCTTAGAGTTAATGCTTCTCTTATCAAGGGTTGGAATAAGCCTCAAATCTCTCTGCAGGCTTCTTTGCATCGGTGTTAAATATTCAGACACTTTGCCCTTTAATGCGGAAAGAATGATTACTTCTCAGTCTTTGATTTCAGTGTCTTCACAAATCTGTCCTTCCCTCTCTCCCCTTAGTCAGGAAGCAAATACAGACTTGTTTCATATCAGAATTTTATGTATTTATGTGGTTTTCCCAGTTCCTACCTTTGGACTTCATAATAATGTCTTTCTTCCTCTATGTTTCATAAAAGTGGAAGCGTTGTGTTTCTGAAAGTCTGACATAGTTTAAAGAATGAGAATCTGGCATAAGGTTTTACTTCTTTCTATCCAATTCTTGTTCATAGACTTAGTTACATAAGAGATTTTAGAAATCACACCCTCCCAGGATCGCCTTTACTACCTTGTGGATATTAGTAACCTGATATGTAACCTGGATATCTACCCTGCCAGGTTGTTAAGGAACAGCTAGTGAAAAATGGCAGGCACTGAACAAAGTAATGCATCATTTACCTTTCGATAATATCGCCTTCTCCAAGTATTGACATTATTTCCTACCTCCTTATATATTTCCATCAAGGAGCCAGTGGTTTGAGCCTAATATGTCTAGAACAGAAAGAGGAATACTATTCTTTTTCTACAGAAAGCAAAGAAGAAGGAGAAGAAGAAGAAGAAGGAGAAGGAGGAGAAGGAGGAGGAGGAGGAGAAGGTGAAGAAGAAGAAGAAGAAGAAGAAGAAGAAGAAGAAAAAGAAAGAAAGAAAGAAAGAAAGAAAGAAAGAAAGAAAGAAAGAAAGAAAGAAGGAAGGAAAGAAGGAAAGAAGGAAAGAAAGAAAAATCTCCCTAGTCTGTAACACTTCCACTGTAAAACAAAACAAAACAAAATTTAAATTTTCATGTGCATGCAATAAGGACAAAACAAGATCCCTAAAACAAACTTTTAATTGTCTAAAATGTGGTTAACCTTCCTAAATAACCAGACTCTTTCAGCTATCTTGTCAAGTACGGCTCTTTTTGATGATAATAGAAACACTCAGTAAGTAACATTGTGCCCAGAATGTTCTAATGTTTCTTACAGAAATGCCTCTTATAGTCCTATGAGTGTTCAGTCTTGAGAAGAAACTCCATTGACCCTGGATAAAGCTGTAAAATGGAGTCTTTGAATTTGTCACCTCTTGCTCTGTCAATAACCCAACCCCTAAGTGTTCATGGCCTTCTGTTCACCCTTACCTGTCCAGGGAGTCTATCGAATCCCCTCCATACCATCAAAACATCTTTATCTTGAGTCTTAGTGCTCTCAGGACCATTAGCTGGCAGATATTTGAGAACAATAATTAATTAATTTTAATCCATCCCCAGATAACTTTCCCAGATTTCATAAAGGACTCTCAGAAACGCTAACACAAAGGAATGTTGGCAGTTTGAGGGCAGTTATGCCTTCTAGCTCCTTTCAAATCACATGCCCCACAGGATGTAGCTAATACTGTGCAGTTCTACTTTGTTTCTTGTATATTATCTCTTCCAAGTTTCATAATAACTCCCAAATAAGAAACCAGTACTTGGAAGTGATGAACGATTTATCCAAAGACACAGATAATTAGAGCCAATAATGAACTGATATGGGGAATATGGTCTTAATTATTGTGTAGGCTCTGCATATTTTGAACTGTAAGGAAAAAGGTGTGTGTGTGTGTGTGTTGAAAAAGAGCAGAAACTAAAAGAAAAATAGATGGGAAGAGCAGTAGAGGCTCACCTACCTCAGCAATGGTAAGAGTTGGCCTCGCACTGAGCTGAGTTGCCAATGGCTTGGTCACAATATGTCAGAACAAATAGCGTAGTGAATCCACAGAGTACCTTTCAGTATTGTCAAGGACACTCCATATGTCATGCCTTTGGTTAGATACAAAGAAGAATTTCCTAATGAAAATGTGATTATATATCCAACTGTGTTCCTGGTCATCTCTAGAGATTCTAAGAGACTAAATTTAAAGTACGATCTTCCCTGAAAGAGAGGCAGTGAATTAGAAAGCCTCTCAAGACAGTTTAAGCAGGTGGAGAGGCCAGAGTGCTGGTTCTTCTTTATTTATTCGTCAGTATTATGGACTTCATAGTATTAGGATGGGCTAAGTCATGCTAATAAAAACCAGTAGTAAAATTACCAGTTTAAGCTGGTAAACAAACAATGTCAAAATCTCGGTGGTCTACAATGACAAAGATTTGTTTCTTGCTTGTGCTGTGTGTCCATCATCATCACCTTGGGGCTTTGCTCAGCATTATCTTCCTCCAGGATTCAGACTGATGGAACAGCCACTCTCTGGCAAGGTGCTGGTCCCATGGCAGAAGAAAAGAGAGTTGGGTAAGGTTTTGTTCTGACAATTGATTGTCCTGGCCCAGAGGTGATACCCTTTGCAATTAATTGGCCAAAACACATTGCATAGCCCAGCACAACCACAAGTGGGCCAAGAGATACAGTCCTGCCATGTGCCCAGGAGACAGAGAGCCAGGAATATTTGTGAACAGCCCTAATGACTGCTGTGCTGCTTACATGTGTCCGCCTCTCAATGAGGTCCAGGCTAAGTTTCTCTTCTGGCTGTCTGTACATTCACATTGAAGGCTCAGATACATAAACTGGCAACTTCACTAGCATTTCATAAGGTCTCAAAAAGGAATGCACACATATCTAAGGGGAACTCTAACTTATTCTTAAAGAGTCCCAAGAAGCCTTGTGGAGAAAATCATATTTATGATGCAACCTGGAGTGTGAGTAGGCTCTAACCAGGCAAAGAAGGTTGGTATGTCTCTCACCACTTTATTTAACATAGCACTGAAAGCCCTAGCCACAACAATCAGACAAGAAAAAGAAATAAAAGGCATCCAAATTAACAGGAAAGAAGTCAAACTTTCACTATTTGCAGATGACATTTACTCTATATGGAAAACCCAAAAGACTCCACCAAAAAAAATGACTAGAACTGATATGCAAATTCAGCAAAGTCGCAGGATACAAAGTTAATGCACAGAAATCTCTTGCATTTCTATACACCAGTAATGAAGCAGCAGAAAGGGAAACCAAGGAATCAGTCCCACTTACAATTGCACCAAAAACCGTGAGATACCTAGGATTAACCTAACTAAAGAGGTAAAAGATCTGTACTTTGAAAACTATAAAACATGGATGAAAATTGAAGATGACACAAACAAAGGGATAAACATTCTATGCTCATGGATTTTAAGAACAAATATTGTTAAAAAGTCCATACTACTTAAAGCAATCTATGCATTTAATGTAATCCCTGTCAAAATACCACCAGCATTTTTCATAGAGCTGGAACAAACAATCCTAAAATTTGTGTGGAACTACAAAAGACCCCAAATAGCCAAAGCAATCTTGAAAAAGAAAAGCAAATCTGGAGGTATCACAATTCTGGACTTCAAGTTATATTACAAAGCTGTAGTGATCAATGAACAGAATAGAAAACCCAGAAATGAACCCACAGCTATATGGTCAACTAATCTTCAGCAAAGCAGGAAAGAATATCTAATGGAAGAAAAAAAAGCAGTCTCTTCAACAGAGGTGTTGGGGAAACTGGACAGCAACATGTAAAACAATGAAACTAGACCACTTTCTTATACCATACACAAAAATAAATTCAAAATGGGTAAAAGACCTAAATGTGAGACAGGAAACCATCAAAA
Organism: Ursus maritimus; assembly: GCF_017311325.1. Lineage (NCBI taxonomy): Eukaryota > Metazoa > Chordata > Mammalia > Carnivora > Ursidae > Ursus > Ursus maritimus. Next base: position 22,540,973 of record NW_024427107.1, read on the forward strand.
TCCTAGAGGAGAACACAAGCGGTAACCTCTTTGCTTCTGCTGTAGCAACTTCTTTCTAGATATGTCTCCTGAGACAAGGGAAATAAAATCAAAAATAAACTAATGAAGTACTGTATGGTAACTAACATAACATAATAAAAAAATAAAAATAAATGAAGTCCACTTTCTATTAAAAAAAATAATAAACTATTGAGACTACATCAAAATAAAAACCTTCTGTAGAGTAAAGGAAACAATCGACAAAACTAAAGGGGAACCTAGGGAATGGGAGAAGATATTTGCAAAGGACATATCTGATAAAGGGTTAGTAACCAAGCTGTATAAAGAACTTATAAAACTCAACACCCAAAAACCAAATAATCCAGTTAAAAAATAGGCAGAAGAAGACATGAAGAAGACATATAGATGGCCAACAGACACATGAAAAGATGCTCAACATCACTCATCATCAGAGAAATACAAATCAAAACTACCATAAGATACCACCTCACACCAGCCAGAATGGCTTAAATTAACAATACAGAAAACAACAGATGTTGGCCAGGATGTGGAAAAAGGGGAACTCTTTTACAAAGTTGATGGATATGCAAACTAGTGCAGCCACTCTGGAAAACAGTATGGAGGTTCCTCAAAAAGTTAAAAATAGAACTACCCTATGACCCAGCAATTGCACTACTAGGTATTTACCCAAAGGATACAAAAATACTGTTTCAAAGGAACACATGCACCCCAATATTTATAGCAGCAGTATCTGCAATAGCCAGCCAAATTTTGGAAAGAGCCCAAATGTCCATCAACTGATGAATGGATAAAGAAGATGTGAGATATGTATATATATGTTATACATATTATACGGAATTCCATATTCTTATATGGAATATTATTCAGCCATAAAAAATGAAATCTTGCCATTTGCAATGACATGGATAGAGCTAGAAAGTATTACGCTATGTGGAATTGAAGAAACCAAACAAATGAAAATGGGGGAAAAGAACAGAAGCAAACCAAGAAACAGGCTGTTAATTATAGAGAACTAACAGGGTTATTGGAGAGGAGGTGGGTGGGGGATGGATTAAATCGGTGACAGGTATTGTGGAGGGCTCTTGTAATGAGCACTGGATGTTGTATGTAGGTAATAAATCACTAAATTCTACACCTGAAACTAATATTACACTGTATGTTAAATAAGTGGACTTTATTTATTGTATTTATTTATTTACTTACTTTTAGAGAGGGAGAGAGACAGAGACAAGGAGTGGGGAAGAGCAGGGGGAGAGAGAATCTTAAGCTGGGGGCTTGATCTCACAACCCTGAGAGCATGACCTGAGCTGAAATCAAGAGTCAGATGCTTAACCAGCTGAGCCACCCAGGCACCCCTAAATAACTGGAATTTATATAAAAATTTGGAGAAAGAAAAAAAAAAGGAGCCTATGGAAAAAAGAGAAAAGATAAGATTGGTGTGTGGTACTCCTAAAAAGGGAAGAGCATTTGCAAATGCCAAACATTGGGCTCCCAAGGGGATTGTTTAAGAACTTAATTAACTTGACTTTTGTCCTAATTGATTGATTATTTATGTATTACTTATAATATTCTAAATATGTGTTCAACTATGCTTTTAGTTTGCTTTTATAATGATGACTGCCCTCCATGAAAGAAAAAGCAAATAATTCATAATTGTGCTTCATTCTGTAGACACATTTAAGCAAGTTCAATCTAAAAGGGGAAAAGGAAAAGCAAGGAAAGAGAAGGAGCCCGTTTTTCGAAAATATGCCAAGTACCACATGAGGCTGTAACATCCACCCAGTCTTACTGGTGGAATGGGTAGTAGTGTTTTATTCATTGATTCTTACTTTGCAGGGGTAGCTTTCTTACCTTCTTTTATCCTGTGATACACATTTTGCTTGAAAACCATTGGCTGACTGGCTGAATTCAGAAGGCCAAATACTTCCCCAGACTGATCCTTTGACCTGAGCTGGTATTGAGTTTGATGAAGTGGTTTTCTTCTGTAACAGTAATACAGCAGGAGCTATCACTTAGTGAATGCTTATTAAATATCAGAGATGTACTATAGTTTATGTGCTTTAACATTCTGATGTTTAATAAACACTTGGTCAGGAAATTATTCATTATGGTAATAAATCTATAAGGTGAGTATTGTTATTGTAGGGTTCCCCCCTCTTTTTTTTTTAACAAATAAATACACTGAGATTCAGAGATAGGAGTAAATTGGCAAGGTCATAAGTTGAGATAATTTTTTTCCCTATCTTTCAGTAGATTTGAGCACCTCAAATGTTACGATGAGCATTATAGCAATGAGAGTAGTATGAGACATGAAATATGGGACAGGCATCAGTGTTCGTTTTCTTGGATGATCTATCTTCTACCTGGAATAATGCCTAATGTTGGGAAAAAATGGAGTAGTCTCTCAAATCACTGTTTTGGATTCCTTGTGATTTTACCCTCAAGCTTTGCATAACCCACGGCATCAGCCACATCCAAAAGGAAGAACTTAGCTCCCAATAATTTCTGACGCTCTACTGGAAGCATTAGGAAGACATGTCCTTACTCCCTATTCCCTGGAACTAAATTTTTGGAGAGAGTTCAGGCATAAAACCATCTAATTTATTAATTTTTTAAAATGTGGAGGATAATGACATTCCTTTCATCTCAGATCTCTTCTGCAGAGAATATGCTATTGTGTTTATTACTAAATACGTTTCTTTAAAAACACTCATTTGGTTTATAGAGTAGTTGAGGTCTTCCTATTAAAATATATTTTCTTTTAAGAAAAAATGAAATTATCCCTTCATTTTCTAACTGCCTAAGTCATTGTGAATGTCCTCCCACAGATTTCACTTTAGTTAAAAAGTAGAAAGAAGCCTTGGGGCCTGAGGGTTAAATCTTCTCTCCTTTGCTCCTGCTCAGTCATTTTATAATCAGGGAGAAGTCATCAGTAGGTGGTAAGAGCTGCATTTGTAGTAACCTAATGACAAAGAAGGAAGGAGGGAAGGAAGGAAGGACAGATGGAGGGAGGGAGACAGGCAAGAGGGAGGGAGGGAAAAAGGAAGGAGCAAAGAAAGGATGGAAAAAGAAAAATGAATTCCAAATGAAAAACAATGAGCTAAAAAGACTGAAGGAAAACCCTAGGAAAATAAGTTTTATTAGAAAATGTAACAGGAAAAAAATGGTTAAAGGAAATAGTAGGAAAAACGGCCAGTCTTTCCATTCTATATTCTGAAGGAAACATTCAGAGACTCTGAAGCATTCAAGATGGTGGTCCTTGATGTTGAAGAAAGATGGAGGCCAAACTAATGAATGACCAAGGCTGGGCTACTCATGCATTTCATCTTCCCACACATTTCACAGTCTGACCTTGAGGAACTGTACCCTAAGCCACATATACTCTTTTTAAGTATATTGCTATGCTACCTTTTTCTCCATAAATGAGCTTTTAGTCATTGAGCCTCTAGACACCAGTACACACTCTGTTGTACTTAGTTATTTTCACAGCTCTCTTCCCCATCCAGTCATGGGTCCTGATCTCACAAAGTTTATTAATACTTGGTGCTTTGAAGAAGACACATTAGCTACCAGGTTTTCTGAGACTGAGTTGGAAGGTGTCACAGAGCAGAAGATAATTGTCATGTATAGATGACCTTTATCCTTCCTAATTTTTTCTCATCTGTTGTGGAGAAACCCTCTCTTGCTATGTTGCTATAATTCTTCACCTAAAAATCATTTCTCTTAATTTCCATCAGAACATGTCTTTCCCAGCTTCTTCAAATTCATTTTCAAATCTTTAGATCTTTCTTCCAGTAGCCCTTCATGGCCAGCTCATCTCTTCCCAGAACATTTCCTACTTCTACAGACCCTCTCCCCATCACATTTTGTGGTTCCCCTTGCTATGCTCCCATCACCCTCTATACTTATCTTCTGTAGCCTTCACCGCACTCTGTTGTACTTCGTTGTTTTCATGTCTCTCTTCCCTGTTCAGTCATGGGTCCCTTTTGTCTTGGCAGCCCCAGGGCCCAGCACAATGACTGGCACATAGTAGCTGCTTGATAAAAACTAGTTGAATGAGTGCATGATCATAGGTTGGATTTGGTCATTCAACAAGCATATATTGAGCATCTCAGTAGTATACTATATGGCCTACCTTAGGTACTATCAACCTTCAAGTAATCTAAATACTTTTTTAAAAATAAATGTCTAATGACTTTTCAAATATTTATATTATTAATTTGCTGAAGATTTTTTTCTTCTGTTTCTGTTAAGCTTTGACATGGTGTTTTGTACTATCTAGATACAGTAAAACTAGTGGAGTAGGGCCTTGTGCAGAAGAGGGAGAGAGAGATGAAGTTTCATTTGACCTTAGTCTCAAAGTCACAAAGGACCCCAAATTTGAACTTCATTATTTTTTTTTTAATAATGATTTTTTTATTATATTATGTTAGTCACCATACAGTACATCCCCGGTTTTCGATGTAAGGCTCGATGATTCATTAGTTGTGTATAACACCCAGTGCACCATGCAATATGTGCCCTCCTTACTACCCATCACCGGTCTATCCCATTCCCCCACAATATCAATTTTCTTATCTGTTCTTCCAAGTCTTTGGTTATCTGAATAACTGTCAGCTTCTCGCATCCAACCATCTCTATTTCCATGAAAAGTGGAAAACAACATGCTCCAACGGAAGCATCACTTGGAAGTGGAAGATTTATTTGGAAGATTTACTTTTTCTAATGTCCCTGACAATCATCTTAAATGGGCCTGTAATATGGTAATAGACCATTTTCAATACATGCCAGCTTATCATCCAGAACTTTCTGTAAAAGAGGTTTTTTGTGTTTTTTTTTTTCCCTTACTCATTTAACTGATGGCCTAAACTGTTCACAGACATATATGTTCGTGTTGAGACAGGTACTGCATTGGGTCCATAGTTGAACCACAGGGCCTATCAAGAAATCTCTATCCTGAAATTTACTTGTGTCTGAAGTAACTATTCAGGGTAGACATCATATATGTCAATTCTACTTAATCAGGTAGTCTCTGTTATTTAGGACTCTGGCCAGATGTATCCAAAGCCCCTTGATTCATTTTGGGCATCTCTGGTCAAATGATCAAATGTCACCTAAGAATCATAATTCACCTCTATCAGATCCTGGTAGAAATCCAAAGAGCTGATTTGTCAAAGATGCTACTTTTCCGTGGGCTGCCTCTTAGTTTTTCTGACTGTTTCCTTGGCTGTGCAGAAACTTTTAATCTTGATGAAGTCCCATAAATTCATTTTGTCTTTTGTTTCTCTTGCCTTTGGGGATGTATCATGAAAAAGGTTGCTTTGGCCGATGTCGTAGAGGTTGCTGTGAACTTCATTATTATCTCCCAGCAGGGCTATGCCTACATTAGAGATACACTGAAATAATTGAAAGAGGGGACATTCATCATCCAGCTGTAAGCCTTTTATCCCATTCTTGTCTCATACTGCTTCTGGTGTGTATACTGCTATTTTTGTGACCCTCATTTTAGTATTTCTTCATAGGGTCTCTCTCAAGAGAGACCTACACTACGTAATCTGGAGGTTACCGTCTTTGCTGGTAAACCCTTCTGATGAATTACAGTGTGGGAATGAGTTTGATATGGTCTTTTCTCTTTCAAAATAGAAGTGTCGGGGGCACCTGTGTGGCATAGCGGTTAAGTGTCTGCCTTCGGCTCAGGGCGTGATCCGGCATTATGGGATCGAGCCCCACATCAGGCTCCTCTGCTATGAGCCTGCTTCTTCCTCTCCCACTCCCCCTGCTTGTGTTCCCTCTCTCGCTGGCTGTCTCTATCTCTGTCAAATAAATAAAATCTTTTTAAAAAAAACCAAAAAACAGAAGTGTCATGAGGGCAACCACCTTTTCCCTTTGTTTCAGCCATACTCTCACTATCTAGTATGAGGTCTGGCAGTTAATAGTTCCCCAATATTGTTATGTCTCTGCTACCTAAAAGAAGGTGAGAATAAGGTAATGGATGGGGTAGGTGTCCGAAAAGAAAGAAGTAAAGTGTCAGAGACTGAGGAATGGGAGGGCAACACTGGTTCAATGGTCAGTAGAGCCATTCAGCCTTGGTGCAGGACTCTGCCTTCATACACATGAGGTCATGTAACTCAGACTTCACCTTGTGTCATTGTTCGTATTTAACAAAGGAAGGCACAGAGCCTGCATATAGCAGAGCTGGGACTGAATCGATCTCTCGTTTAAAGCCTTCTGCTCTGCTGGCTCATACCCTGAAGAGCAAACATACACCTTCATCTCTGATGCATCTTGGGCAGTAGAAACTTGAACCAATGATTTTTATGGTCCTTCTCTGAAGTCCAGACCTGTATATACAACCATCTCCTAGATAGATTCCTCTGGATTGCCTAAATATACTCTTTTTCTTTTTTTCTTTTTAATTTTATTTATTTATTTGAGAGTGAGAAAATACGTGAGCAAGAGAGAGCACAAGCAGGGGGGAGCGGCAGGCAAAGGGGGAAGCAGACTCCCCACTGAGCAAGAAGCCTCATGTGGGACTCAATCCCAGGACCCTGGGATCATGACCTGAGCCAAAGGCAGATGCTTGACCGACTGAGCCACCCAGGCACCCTATACTTTCTTTTTCTTATGCTTGGTCTATTTCCAGGGTTTGCTGTCTTTGTGACAAGCATCCTGGTCTTCACAACTGAGCACCAGGTAACCCCAGGACCCTCCTCTCAAAGCTCCCCTTATTGAGTTTATGGAATCTGTCATGAAATCCTGTTGGTTGACCTCCTCATTGCTCCCCAAATCTGACCACACCTTCTCTGTCATCATCACCTGTCCAAGCTCCCCATGCAGCCTATCACCATGGCAACAGTACCTCCTCATGAGCCAGCCTGCATCCACTCGGGCCTTCTCTCAATCTGTTCTACACAATCTTGGCACATTTCCTGATTCACAGTAGATGGTGATTGAATAAATGGAATAAATGATCCTAAAATGGTTAAAGCAGACTTCATCCTAGACATTTACACTCTAAGAGGATCTCTGTTGTTTCAGAACAGTTAAGAAGTCAAATTAAAATCAATCTGCCTATAGAGAATATAGTCAGTGGTCTTGCAACAGGGCTGTATGGTGACAGATGGTAGCTGCACTTGTAGGGAGCATAGCATGATGTATAGATTTGTCAAATCACGATGGTGTGCACCTGACAGCAATATAGCATTATGTCAACTGTACTTCAATAATAATAAATAAATAAACCTGTCTAGCTATCTGTCAACAATGTCAACTAAATTAAATACAATATTATTAACTAAATTCAGTGAACTCATTTTGTACCTGCTGTAGAAAATGCCAGATATCCTACATCTGCCAAGCCTGGTTCACACCTTCCTCGTCCAGGTGTCTAGAAAACTTCATGTGTTAGAGAGCTCCATCATTTTCTCACCAATCAATCCAAAATAAACTGCCCCAAGCTTTGCGAAGAGCCAGCTTCATTAATTCTTTTGACATTACTGATATTATAGAAAGCACATATCAGTGCATGGAGAATTTATATTTGCCTGAGAGGGCTGAGAATCATTTAATTTGACTATTTCCAGTCTTGTGGAATTTTTGTTTTTATCCTGTTCAATTATAAAATAATTGGTTAATTAAATTTTCAGTTGGACTGGGAAGCGCGCAGAAGTGAAATTCCTCTTCCGTCGTTCACTTTGTTCACTTTCTTTGCCTTGCTTTAAGTGGAGCTCCTCAATTTTTGCATTAATGCATGCTGAGAGTATGCTTTGCATGATGTGTTTATTTGAACTGAAGCATATTTTTAAATGGGGTAAAACTAGAGCTAAAGAAACTAAAAGCTTTAGTATCCATTCAAACGCCAAGCCCTGCTGTCCCAAAGGAATTGATTATCCTGACTTCTTCAGTGTCCATTATGATAACAATCTCCTTACTGACCTCAGCCTATGTGCCCTCCTCCCAGCCTCGCAGAAGTATGCAAATCATCAGGATGCCATTGTCAACATCATGGCCTCCCTGGGGCTGGAAGCCTTGTAATCCAGCACCTGGAAAACCCAATGGGCTGTGCCTTCTCTTTGGTAGCCACCTCGGCTTCCGGGTGGCAGTCCCTCCTCTGCCTAATAGTGAGGCCCCTGACATACACTAAGCTCACATCCCAGATGGGATTGCTTCCCTGTCCAGGACATCCAGGAGCCTCAAATGCAAAAGGCCCAGAGTTATGGTCTTGTTTTCTAATTTAAAATCAGTTGAACAAATGCTCTTGAGGAAAACCAAGAAATGGCAGAATTTCCCATGCCCAGCCTAGGTAGGACATTTACTCATGGAACGTTGTAAAACCAGATTTCTCTCTGTGGCAATTATCTGAAGATTCATGTGGGCAAGTTGGGAGTTCCTCCTCATTCTTCGTGTGATTGCAGTTTTTGCATGTTGTGCCTGAGAAGTAGTACTCTCTTTCTGCTTCCTTATTCAGGTGCTAAGTACATTTCCCTTACATTTCCTTTTCTGCTCCCAATTAGCCTCTTGACCTTTTACTTGCTCTGCCTTCTTGTCATAGTGTTATGGCCCTATTTCATAATCTTACTTGTGAATATCTCGTGTCATTGTCTGCTTTGTATTTCTATTGCGTACCCGCAGTTCTGTAAATTAAATATGAGTGCGTGGTTATGGCCAGAAAGTCAATCTTTAAACAAATTAATATTTCAATGCCAGTTGTAGAGCTATTTCCCCATTTAATGTGTGCCTTGGCTTAGAAATGGAAAACAATGAATGTATCATTTTGGAAAAACTTAAATCAAAATGCAGACAAAGAAAGGAAGCCAAGTATGCCATAAGATTCTGAAACTGAACGTCAGAGGAGAGCTAATGCCTTAGTTTGTGGAGTCCAGATCTTTTAAGGCAAACAGTGGCACCCTTATTTGATTTCTTTCCTGGCCATTTCATTTCCATAGTATGGAAAGTAAAATGTGAATCACTGTACCTAACTCTGGTTGCCAAAAAATATATAGGGTGCCAAGTTAAATTTGAATTTCAGGTAAATAACAATTTTTAGTATAAGTATGTCCCAAATATTTTGTGGGACATATTTACACTACAAAAATATTTGTTGGGCATCTGAAATTCAAATTTAACTGGTGTCCTGTATTTCTGTTTTTTGCTAAATCAGGTATCGCTACCACATAAGGCAGTTGTGAGAAATAAAAGCAATTTCTCGAGATAATATAAATGAAAGAATCCCTTTCCATTGTGAGGAAGTCTTAGGTTATGACATAGGTTATGAACTATGACTCCTCATAGGTTTTGTCATTCTGACAAAAATTCTTTATTATTCAGAGAAATGGTTTGGGTTTGAGAACTTGAGCTGTTGCTTTTCTCTTCTTTTTTTAACCCTAGAGATTTCACAGTTACTTCCCCCAAATTGTTTAAGATTTAGTTCTGTTAACACATCTAGCAAATCAGTCACTCTCCTCCATATTTTAGAAAAGAAAATTACAGTTTTAGTTGCACCATTGCCCCCCGCCATGGATTATTCCAAAATTAAAATTTAGGCAAGAAGTATTAAATATTTCAAAATTTTCACTTCTTCATTGTACCTCAGAAGAGGGTGTCTATGGCGAATAGTATGTATTGTATCTTCTTTCTCTAATGAAGGATATTTCCACTGTGTCTAAAGTAGTTCTAGTTACTGAGCCAGAAAATTGATGACTAGCAATTTTAGACAAGAGCAGGGGTTCCAGCGATGGGGCCAACAAACGTCAAGTTCAGTCCAGTAAATGTTGAAAACTGAACCAACAGAGAAGTGAGCTCTCTGTACAGCTGGTAGGAATATTATAAGCTTTCTGGAAGGCAGATTGGCAATATGTATAAAAATCATAGTTATGCAACCTGCTGAAATGAACTGGCTCTCTAGAGGACCGAGGGAATAATAAGCATGCTTCAACTCTCATTGTTTGCTTACTTGACCCCCAAATCCATCCTTCATCCTTCTGCCCAGACTGTCAACTCTTTGGGAGCAAAACTTATTTTCTCTCTCTTTTTTGTTCGTTGTACTCATAGTAACTTACACAAAATAAGTAGTTAGTAGTTCTTTGTGAACTGAGCTAATTTTGAATGAACTTAGGATATAATTGGTTATCCTAAATTAATTTGGGAAAAAGCCTTACTCTTATCCAGCAATTCTCTGAATTCATGCCAAGGAAAAAGGCTTTTATAGTTAGAGAGCTATATGTCCAAGGATGTTTATCACAACATTATTATAGTAATGCAAATTGGAAACAACTTAAAAATGGGCTATGAACCATATTGTGTCCCCCGCCCCAAATTCATATGTTGAAGCCCTGACTTCCCATGTGGTGGTATTTGGAAGTAGAGCGCTTGGGAGATAATTAGGTTTGGATGAGGTCATGAAGCTGGACCCTCGTGGTGACACTACTGACCTTTAGGAAGAAACACCAGAGTTCTCCATTTCCCTCTCCCTGACGTGAGGATACAGTGAGAAGGTGCCTATTTACAAGGCAGGAGGAGAGTCCTCACCAGAACCCTACCATGCTGACTCTGGGAAACAAACTGAGGGCTTCAGAGGGGAGGGGGGTGGGGGAATGGGATAGACTGGTGATGGGTAGTAAGGAGGGCACGTATTGCATGGTGCACTGGGTGTTATACACAACTAATGAATCGAGGAACTTTACATCAAAAACTAGGGATGTACTGTATGGTGACTAACATAATATAATAAAAAAATACTATTATTAAAAAAATGCAAAAAAAAAAAAAAAAGAGAGAGAAAAGAACCCTACCATGCTGGCACCCTAATCTCAAACTTCCAGCCTCCAGAACTGTGAGAAAATAAGTTTCTGTTGTTTTAAGGCACACAATCTGTAGTATTTTGTTGTAGCAGCCCAAGCAACCTGAGACAATATCCAAGAATGGGATGTTAGTTAAATTAATGATGGTAAATCCGTATGTAGATTATAGTGTAGTCATAATCATTCTTTAAAAGACTTACGGTATAGGAAATTTTTCATTATATTTAAGTGACAAAGCAGACTACACACATTATTACATGTGGTGCTGTTTTTATAAAAAATACACATCCATGCATACACAACCTAGATACATTTTTTTTAATGCAAGGTAATGCACTAAAATGTGAATAAATAATTGGCTCTTAGTGATTGAGTTGCAGGTTATTTTTCTGTAATTTTTCTTTGTGTTTTACTGTATTTTACAAGTTTTGGGTTGTGGATGTATTCATTTTGGAATCAGAAAAATAAGTTAAGAGATTTTCTTTAGTTAATGAACTGATACGCACCCTGGAGAGGGACATTGAAAATGAGGAGGCAGCCTGGGAGATACTTTCTGAGACCTGGGTGGGGGTCTTTCCCCATGATGGTTGACAGCTCTCAGTTGAAGCCAGCAGCCTCTTAATGTACTACGCAACATGAACCCACCTAATGGAAATACTCTGTATTTCCTCTCTTTCTGCTTTTTATCTCATCACTATTCATTGCCAATATTCCTGATATTTATGTTCATTGGATGAAAAGACTACTAAGCAAAAAAAGAACCAGGAAATCTTTAACAAGTAAGGACAGAAAGATTTTTTTTTTTTTTTTAATGAGCTAAAGAGACCTTTAGAAATGGAAACAAAATGAAGAGAAATGTTTCAAACAGAAACTAGTTGTTTCAAAGGTAAGGCTTGGCTTCTCTCCACATCCGCCTGGACCTACTTTAAATCCCCAGTGCACTCACCCATTTACTTAATCTGTGCACAATTTGAAAATTTTTCTAGCTATCAGGTATTTTAGCAATCACACTGCAAACTCAGTTAAAGGGGTATGTGCCTTATCTTCCTTTGGCTATTACAGTAAGCTCATTAACCAAAACTTCTGCTCCCCTTCGGTGGCTTCTTTTTGTCATACAGCTTGTTACAATAATACATCTATATAACTGCATTCACTGTTATAAAATGGAAGCGTTTTTACAGCTTGGATTCAAAAGCCAGGTAAAGCTGCCAGTCTGTTCATTTACTAGGTGACCTCCAACCCCTAGCATAGACATGAGGTCCTTATATCCTGGCATCTTGTTTGAAATATTGGCAAAATCTGTACCTAGTTCACAAGGTTGTTCTCGAAACCTGCGGTAGGGTAGTAACCCTTGCTCTCTTGCATCGTCACAGCTGTGTGTGGTGACCAGAAAGCTGGAGGAGTCCCTGAATTACATACACTGTGTGTGATGGCTGGTGGCGCATGCATTCATAACAGACTGTCCGAAGGAAGGACAGACAAGCGGTCAAAAACTGTGACTGAAGAATCTATAACAGAACACTGAAGATGGGTTAGAACCATGATATAAGGAGGGTATAAACATGATTCTTTAGGTAGCTATTGTAAAGCATAACTTTATGGAGTGCACATAAATAATAACCTTAGCAATACTTTTGAAACATTTTTAGGCTTTAGTCAAATACCAAGATTATTCATCCCAAAATGCAAAGAAAACTAAATAATTGGGGAAGCATGAAAACCAGTTCAAAACTGCAGAAAATGTAACATGGTCTCTTCCTTGGGGAAGCTGTGATTATCCCTCCACCAAACTGCGCTGCAATTGAGAAACTATGCGAAAGAACAGATGTCAACTCTTCTCTTCAATTGCACGGCCCCCAGAAATGTCCCCAACATACCCTGTTCTCAAGCTGACTCTGTTCTCCTGACATTTCCGCTCACTTTTTAAATTGGGAGGGAGGAAGTAAACATTGATTCCAGGTATTGTTGACTAACTACATGGGTAAAGATCTGTGTGATTTATAATGCGTTCGTTTAGCCTGGTAGTGTGATCCTCAGTTATTCTTCACAGAGAGGCTGATCAAGAAGTGTCATATGGGGCGCCTGGGTGGCACAGCGGTTAAAGCGTCTGCCTTCGGCTCAGGGCGTGATCCCGGCGTTCCGGGTTCGAGCCCCACGTCAGGCTCCTCCTCTATGAGCCTGCTTCTTCCTCTCCCACTCCCCCTGCTTGTGTTCCCTCTCTCGCTGGCTGTCTCTATCTCTGTCAAATAAATAAATAAAAAATCTTTAAAAAAAAAAAAAAAAGAAGAGTCATAAACGGCATTGTTCCCTGTTCCTCTTAATACTGATTTCTGGTCTGGTTTTCATGGTCTGATTCCCTGCTATTCTATTAATGTACTATGTTTTAAGAGCTAGATGAATGGGCAGTCATTCAAGATTAGTTTAAAGAAAGACAGACGTTTGATTGAACAGACCCTTAATGAACACCTGCGTATACTGCATTTCAAGCACTGTATTCTTCTGGAATACAAGATGTGCAACAGCCCTTGAAGTCTGCACAGTCTGGTGGGACCAGCAGAGGCAGACAAATATCCGTGATGCAATGTATAATGAGATCCATGCTGTAATGGAAGGATAAAAGAGCACTGCGGGAAAACTAATTATATCTTTGTTAATATCTTAGTTAATAATTAATTATTATTATTATTATTATTATTTTTCTCTTGTGAGGGAAACGAGGAAGGGAGGGAAAGGAATGCAAAAGAAGTTATAGAAAATAAGTAACATTTAAGCAGGACCTGAAAGTATCATGAGTTTGCTGGATAAAGTGTGCAACAAAGGCCTTGCAGGAAGAAGAGCAAACTGTCTCTTTATACCTGATGTGAGTGTTCAAACAATTTGAGGTGAATACCATTCCATCGGCCCATTTTCTATTTTTAATTTGCAAACATTTCTCTGGGCTTCAGCTCCAGTATTCTAGACATAGAGGAACCTGATGGTTAAAAAACTGACTCTTAACTGCACACAGACCGGAAGGCCATTATCCTGATCAGCCATGGATACTCTGTGTTTGCTTCCACTGACAAAGATAGATGTGCAGTGAATTATCACCCATCGGAGTCTCACGTGACATCGGGATACTCTGGGAACGCTCCCTTTCCTCATAAAATTTCTCAAGAAGAAAAATTTTCATGAATTACAAAATGTTCAATAACTCCATCTTTTATGAATGGTGGATCTTAATGAAGGGCAAAGAATACATTTTAATTCATTCACTTCAGTAACCAACAGGAGAGAATTTTGCTGCTAGTTCTGTGACTGCTTCTAATGTTTTTGATGTTATTTAATCAGGAGCTCCTCTTTAGTACCTTCATCATCATCCCACGTAAGAGAAGACCCCAATTCTGTCTGCTCCTGACAAAGACCATATACTATACATTAGTAGCCGAACTTTCAGATTCACTAGGCAGTGGAGAAGAGTTTAGTGTATTTAGGGCTGTCTAGACCCCAAAATATACTCATGCGTTTGCTTTTGACACATCTTTCCTTCAGACTGCCCTTAATTTTAAGTAGTCAACCACCGTTCCAAATTTATTGCAATGCATTTTAAATTGGATGTGTACAATAGCCTTTGATGAAATCTAGATCGATTTGTATTCATTTCAAGTGAAATGCCGATTGAATACTAAAGCTATATTAAGAAATAATGGAGTATATAATGCTCAGCTTAATGATTGATTTAATTTTACCTGTTGTGATTGGCCTTTTCTTGATCCAGCAAAGTCTTACTGAGTGTATAAGAAGGCAGTAAGTCACAAATTAATTCATTTGTCCTGGTTTCTTCCCAATCAGTGTCACTTTTTCAGTGTTTCCTTCCCAATGAGCAGTGAAATTTGAAGAAAAAAAGCAATTAACTCTACTTTAGATAAATTTATTTTCAATACTGAAACTTCAAAGATAAAATGGCAGATATAAATCATCTATGTAAAATACAGTATGTGTAGAGAGAAAGAATATATCATAACTTTTTTTAAACATCAGAATCATAGGTTTATATTCAAGCCCAAGGTTGAACTTCTAAAGACCAGCCAAGTTAGCCAATTTTTAAAAATCTTATTATCAAGAAACTCTTCAGGTAATTCTCACCAAAAACAAACCACTTTGGACTCTAAATGATTGGGAAATTTCATAGCAAAAAAAAAAAAAAAAAAAAAGATGTTAATTTTAGAAAAACAATGATGCCAGACGTAGCTCTTCTGATCAGCCATATCCCCCTGACCAGGAAACCCTCTCCCTATCCCCTCCCTTCTTTTGTGTGCCAACCCAGTTTTCTAGAAAACAGCTGCCAGAAATGAGATGTGGATTTTTGGTGATTCTGGTGCAACAATCAGAAGCTCATACTATAAAGAATAAGGTTGTAAGGATAGATTGGATGGAAGGGTGGAGGAGTGGGAAAAGAAAGAGTAAGAGGAAAGCTTCTTGAATTGTATGTATATTATCCTACATTTTTAGAGAATGGAACATTTCACTTGCAAGAAAGTCATTATATATATAGATCAATGATGAACTGTTTACTTAAGAATTAGCATACAGGGGCACCTGGGTGGCTCAGTCAGTTAAGCGTCTGCCTTTGGCTCAGGTCATGATCCCAGGGTCCAGGGATTGAGCCCCACATCGGGCTCCTTGCTCAGTAGGGAGTCTGCTTCTCCCTCTGCCTGCCGCCCCCCCTACTGGTGCTCTCTCTCTCTCTGACAAATGAATAAATCTTAAAAAAAAAAAAAAAAGAATTAGCATACAGTAAAATGCACTAAAGACAAAAACCCATATCGGGCAGAATTTCTTTTGAATGATTGGGAAGGCATTTCAGAAGCTTGCAATCCTCATTTTGAATATCAATCATCATTGTGTGTTAAACATGTAAGTATCTGTCAAGAGAGTTTGCCCATTAACCAAGTGTTAGCTACATTTTTAAAAATACCTCACAAACGAGATGAAGACAGACAATTGGTAAAAATGTACCCGTTCAGAAGCCGATTTGAGCAAGGCCCCTTGCTCCAGGATAAATATTGCGACGCAATGCGGCGCTGACTCACAAGTGAGAGGCCGTGCTCAGTTTGGGGGTGAACACATCACTTAACCTCCCTCAGCCTGTTGGCTCTCCGGCAACATGAGATGAAAAGGTCGACTCCTTTCGGGACAACTGCGAGAAAAGAGCTAAGAAGAGGAGAGAAAAACACATCACAAATCAATATATGTCACAGAACTTCTAATAGAAAGTGTTCTGTGTCGGAACAGATCGTTGGTTTTAGCATCTCTGATACTTTGATGTCCTGCCTGGGAAGCCGGATCCTTGCCGTGGCTGTCTGGCCAGGCCCAGGCCACTTCGCCTGACTGGGAACCGGCCGCCTGAACACAGGCACCCCTGAAGTCACGTGGCATCCGGTAGTGCCTGCGAGCTGAGCTAATTCGCCTTCCCAGAGAGGAAGACGTTTTCACAGTCAGATTCGAGTTCCCTGCTGATTCTTCTTCCCCTTCAGATGCCAAGAGAATGTGTCAGTTGGAAGTCACCACAGCCACGCTCACGAAGTTGATTCTATCTGGTACAGGATGTTTGGTTTGCTTTTCACAGATCTTTTTTTTTTTTTTTTTCTTCCTTTTTCTTTTTTTCTTTTTTTCTTTTTTCTTTTTTTTTTTTTTTTTTTTGCCTTGGGAAGTGCTTCTTTACTTGTTCCCCAGTTGCCCATTCAGGAGCAGCTTACTCTATGTCAGGCTGCCGGTCTTTTGTTGGAAGGTGCTACTCCTTAGCCAGAACCTGTGAACGCTAGAGTTTCTAAATCTGTCAGCTCAAACTCCAGACCTTACACGTTAATGTGAGGCAGAGTTTGCTTTGTGTTACAGCTGTGGTCCTCTAGCCAGTCTTCACCCTGACCTGACTCCACTGCTGGGAGGCAGCCCATTGGCTTCTAGGAAACATTTGGCAACCTCATGCTGGTCACTCTACCCTTTAGACATTTGCACATTACAAGAAAGTATGACTAATAGATTCGAGATGCTTACTAAAGAGCTAGATTTTTTTTCAAAAGGTTTTGGCCACGAGGACTGATTAGCTAGGGTAGGACTTACAACCTCTTACCAGGCCCATGTGTACGGTCATTGAGATGTTGCCGTTGGTGTTGGTCATTCTGTGGGCTCGGGAGAAGGAATAGGTTACAGAAGAGTGACTTCATCTATTGACTGTTTTTCAACCGTGTGAGACTAATATTAAACATAAAGTAGCCTGTTAAAAATAAGACACAGAAGAGCATTTTATCCCTCTCTCGGTGAGGCTGGGCTGATTACCCATCCTAGGTGCTAGAGGTACTCAATGTGATATCCCTGTCATAAGATGTATCAGCCTGTATGTCTCCCCAACTAAAAAGTAAGCACTTTGAGAGCAGTAATTGTATCTTTGCATCTCTTGCACCAGGACTGTGCCCGGTGTGTTGAAGGCACCGAAGAAATAATAGAACAGATACAGGCATGAATAAATAAATTAACCTGTGAAAGGGAGAATAAGGAGGGGAATAGAGACAAAGAGATGGAAGAAGGAAGAAAAGAAGTGGGGGAGCTCTGCAAATGCTAAGGCTATTGTTATGTAGCATGGACAAATGTTCTACTAGGAGTTAAAACTTGATTCATTTCCTTTAAGCCATGTGTTCTCATGGAGTATTCCAGGTTTTAACAAAACTCTATCCCTTTATTTCTTGACTTTTCACTTAGAGTACCTTTTTAAAATACAAGTCAGCTAGACTCAAGCATTTGAGTTTTGTTGAGAGGTAAGGAGTGGGAGGTGGCTAATTGGCAGACCCCCTACACCTGCATGTGTGACCAAATGGGCAGCTCCGCATAAGAGCTCTGCTCTACCACAGTGAAAATGTGTGCCATTGGACAAGTTATCTGAGCCACCAGTTCCTCATAGGGCTGTTGGAGGACTCCGTGAAGTCGTGTATTACAGCATTCAGTGCAGTGCCTGGCACCTAAACGTTAACACTAAAACATCATCCCTTCCCAGGAACGTGGTTGTTAGAACAGCGAGGCGGAGGAGCGTGCTGAGCTGGCTCCCTCATGCTGTGGCTTCTGATGGAGCCCACTGTTTGGTGCCCATGACTTGACGGCACCTGCTATGAGCGCTAAACGCACCATAGAAATCGTTTAAGGAGCTGGAGTGGGGAAGGAGGCAGAGTGGTTGGAGGGGGAAGCCTGCCTGACATTGAAGTGAACTAAGTCTGTGCAAGTGGCTATTTTTGTCAGCCCAACCACAGTGGGTGTGTGATGGGGCGTCTACTTTTGATCCAGCTCTTTTTATAGATGCTGATTTTTCTTAAAGGCGACTGTCCTTTCCCAGGATGCTGAACTGATTTGGAAGACTGCTTATGGAGTATTTAGCATCTGCAATCTGGAATAGACAACATTTAGATTAGTAATTAGATACTCCTTTAAGATGTAAAAACAGTCTCATTATCAGCTCTAGCACAGATTCAGCATAACGGTGTTTTACCCACCAAGACTGCAAAAACAGCATTACCATTTCAAAAAAGTGCTTCAGACTGGCAGCATGGGCTCAACCTGTCCAGGCAGCGTTGGTGAAAGCCAGAGCCCACATCCGTACACCACAGCAGCCTATCCGCTTTATCCTTTGAACTCCAACCATTTCAAAACATTTCCCCGCTATTATGACTCAGACTGGTTCACCTAGAGTCCCCGTGCTTCCCGGGAGCGTGTCTATGAAGTCACAAATTGTCTGATATAAAAATAGGATGTCTGTGTCATTTGGTGCTTTTAAAATATTTTTTTTAAAGAATGGTCTGAACATTCCCCACCTATATCACCATCCCGAAAAGTTATTTTTAAGAACCTGGATGCGACTATGACCATCCCAACACTTGGACCACAGAATCCATAATGCAGTGCGGGTGTGTTGACGCGTGTGTGTCTCTAGGAGAAGAGAACTGAATGAGACTCAGTGCCATTGCCTCTGAGACGTGGGTACCAAGCGTCCAGACTGAAGGGGTGACCTCTTCAAAGAGGAAATCAGTGTCATTCTGCGGGGGCGTGCTCTAGGGGGTTACCTGGCTGCAGGCTGCATGTAGCATTTCACAGTAACGAGGAAGACTTTCATTGGTGTCAGGTAAAGGTCAGCCATTTTAGAAAAACGTGGACTTCTTTCTCCCTTGTACTTTCCTCCTAGAGCCAGGCAGGTGGTCCACGCAAGCCTGTGCTAATGAATTAGGCAGCTTGTACTGTGCAGAGTGCATTTTCATTACTGTGAACAAAGCAGGCTGTGGGGGAAATTTGATAGGTGGCTTCCACTCAAAGGACAAGATGCATTTATCTGAAGGCAATTCAGTGGTTTATAATGGACAGCGGGGCCCTTTTGTCTCCTTGTCACAATCTTCCTGTGAGCATCACCATGATTCATAGTCAAATTATAGTCACTTTCTACCACCCCAGCTATTTAAATCACAGACTCCCCAGTCTACGATCTTCACAATTTTAAATAGCATCCAGGAGTGCAGCTCCATTTTTAACACAATATTTTGCATTTGTACAAGCAAGAATTGGTCACCAGGAAGTGACTTTTGATTATTTCTTGTACTTCGCTATAGATAAGTATTGAGGCTTTTACAAGTACTTTGATTACAAGCCATTGGAATCACATCATTTCCCAGCAAGACTTATTATTTTACTCATGAAAGTCATTGTGTATCTTACCAAAAAAAAAAAAAAAAAGGCAATAATTTCCCATTTCCCACAAGAATCTATACGTCAGCCTTGATACTCAGCCTGGTTAAAGGTCTCCCACACATAAAACGATAAGGTTATAATGTAACAAAGTATTGTCTGGAGGAGGGATTCTCAAACTTTGCTATGTGTAGTCATCCAGGGAACTTGGTGGAAACTCAGAGACTGAGGACTTCACCAAGGCTGGCCTTTGTATTCTTTATGGTCCCTGCAGGTGCTGATACACATTAGACTAGATCGTTTCATTTCTGTAGTTTATTAAGGAGAGGAACAACTCTACACTGTCTTCTGGGAGCAGTAATGGCACTGTTGGTCTAAGAATACACGTAGGGTATGCATGGTATGCGTAGTAGTCATTTACTAAACAGATTGCCAATCCTTTAAGCTCCTGGTTGGCTCAGATGCTGACAAGATTGTTCTTAATGGATGCTATTAAGATATATTACAGAAATTGGACAGAGCTAACTCAAGTTCAGATTTCACAGAAATTACAGCTTGCCAGTAAATCACACTGCAAGTTGACAGACAAGTTGTTTATTCACTGCTCCTGCTTAGAGAATATATATGCTAGAAAATAATTTCCATGCATCCATGCAGGACCACCATCCTTAATTTGCAATTCCAAAATCCCACTGAAGACTGAAAGATTTCCCAAGTTTTGCACCAAAACTCACTTGACAACAAAATTTGGCTTGAATTAACATGAGGCTATTAATAGACCTTGCTTATTGTATACTTACACAATCTAGTGTAAATATTGAAATGTTTCACTGCAGAAATATTATTGATTTGGATTCCCAATTGGCCGTGTTATGCTCTGGTCAGTATATACCCCTCTTGCCTTTCATCATTTAATTTTTTTTAATTTTGGACTACATTTGGCCCCTAATGTTCAAATATGAGGTTGCAGACCAGAATTATATTATTCCATGTTGATGATGGAGAACTGGGGACTTGACCGCTACCTTGGCTCAGTCTCAAGAGTTGTTAGTGAAAATTAAACAAGATAAGATTCATTTATTGAAACTTGAAATTATTGAAAATGATCAACTCTTCTTATTAAAGAACCATGACAAATGTTAATGCTCATTCTCTAGTGAGCTATGCATTGTCCTTACAATTCTCTGACAAAATGCCCTGCTTGAAATAAACAAAAAATTTGTTTGCATTTTAGATTCCACATCCTACCATCTCCTTCATTCTTCTCCTTTTTCTCAGACTGCAACTGACAACATGTAGGATAATATGTTTACATTAGCTTAGAGTTTAAGACTGAAATTTGAACCAGAGGTAAATACGATAGTGAAAAATATGCCAAATTAATGATATATAGGGTTAGTTATTTCTGATTAATGTCAGAGATGTCTGTGGGAGAAATCTGCTGCAATAGACTTCAGCTTCTGGGAAACCCAGTATCATTTCTGCTGCAGGAAATGTACTAGCAACTGCTTGGAAGATACATCCCCTTGAAAGTATTTGTGTGTGTGTGTGTGTGTGTGTGTATACAATTTATTTATATACTTTTATTTAAACTTATGTGACTTATGTATTGAACAGTTTTACAGTTGTGTAATATTTGAAACATAGTGGCTGTTGTTCTTTGGATTTTTTTTGTTGTTGTGGTTGTTTGTGCTTTATATGATTAAGCATACTAGAAACAACGGTTACTTAAAATATATTTTATAACAGTAAAAAATATTTTTTCTCAGGATATTATTTATGCTTTATGAAAGAATCAAATGACACTTCCAGCTGATTCCTAACACAAGTCTGGGTTATAATTGAATTTGCAAATAATCTCTCAACTAGATAAACAACAATGTGCTTGCTTTACAAATAAGGACTATTAATTGTGATTTATAATATCTGGATTTTGCCAACTTTATTAAGTAATGAGTACTCCTTATGGGCAAAATCAATTGCCTGTTCTGCTAAAATCTTGGCTCCGATTCAGAGTCACTATGGGACAAGGTTACACCTTCACAGCTTGTAAACATGCCTACTTAGCCAGTGTTCATTAATGCAAATTATGCATTAGTTGAAGAAAATGTTTTCAGTAACAGGATTTAGAGAGAATGTAAATCCTTTCTGTGATGTTTTCCAGTAGATAGCCAGATTCAGTGTTTAGTTTCAACTATTATAATTGCCAACTCTAAGGCAGCGTGGAAGGCGTGGTGACCTTAATGTTGAGTCAAATATCAGGTCCTCTGCAATAAGATAGGAAGATTACTAAGTTAACTAGTACTGACTAGTAGTTGGATATGGCGATGGGGGTGAGGACTGATGGCAGTTGAGGAGGACTGTTCTGCTCTAGATCAAAGAACAGAAAATAATCTGGATTTCCTCTCAGAAGAATATATAAATCTCAGTACTTGATTGTACATAGCTATTAGCATTTATCTTTCATATTCCTACCTTTGATGACATTTTTACTGAAATTCAGAAATGCCTGTATCAGGTGCTACTAAAAAATTTGAATGAGATGAGGGATTTTCCTGATTTTCAAAATGGCAGCCCTATACCCACTGCAGACTTGCACCACATATATAAAATCAAGAATTTTCAGACTATTAATATCTGAAATATATCCTCTTACTCAAGTTGACAAACTCTAAATTAATACAGTCTTCAGAGATTCTTTAAAGAGTTCTCAACTTGAGGGGACCTCTGAGGAAGGGGACAGTTTCTGTGTGTATGGAAATTGTATATTTTCATGGAAAACTGTCCACAATGTCCATCAACCTCTCAAAGGCTCCATGACCCCTTAAAAACAGGTAAAAGCCCTCATTTTAGAGGAAATAACAACCTACAGTTCCTATACTCACAAGCGTGTATCTTCCCGTTTTTCATTAGAAGTTTGGACCAACTTGTACAACTCACCCTATATTCTGACCCTGGGCAGGAAGTCCCCATGGGAGTTGATTGTCACATCAATGCTTGATTGTTCATTCTATCAGAAGTGACTTCTGTGATTGTTTCCAGATGCTTAAAGGGCAGTTGTCTCAGTTGTCCTCTAAGGTACCACCTGGCAGCTCCAAGTCTGTTTCTTCCTTTCTCCGCTCTGTTTCCTTCTCCATTTCAGAGCCAGCCCCTGGCCACTCATACACGAATACATTATGATGGGTATTTACAAGCAGCTCGGTACGCCCTTCACCAGTCTCTGGGAGAAAAGCAAACCACCCAGCCCATCGCTTGCTGTCCTGTTGTGACTATACACAGCTGGCAAATGGTGATTAAAATTAATTGGTTGCTCTGGCATCATTTTGCAACTCAGTACTGGGGCAAAAAAAGTCAAGTCTTAGCATCCCTGGCAAAAGAATAACACACTGAATTTATAAACTAAGCTAAAAATAGTTTTATCATATTATGTTACATCTATGTTCTAGCCAGACGAAGAGTATTTTGGGTCTTTTTTCCAATAGAGACATCTAAGAACATTATGGTATGAGATGTAGTTTTCCTCCTGACATCACATTATAAATAAAAGTGAAGAATGTAACCTTAAAATATTGTTTACTGATAACCATCCCTAACTTTAATATTTTAAAAAATTATTCACATATTCCAACTATACCACTTGCTAGTATTAAAAGATCCATTTTTATAAAAATTTGTTTTCCAAGTATCAAGTGATTGGTCCTGGCTTTAGAACATATGATGGGATTTAGTGGATAAGTTTATCTCACCTATCTCCTCTATGGTTTCATAGGTATCATCCTATAATCACTCCACCCTATTGTACTCTATAATTTCTTTTCTTAGAGTCCCATCTTTCAGCCCTATGGAAGAAAATATACCTGCCATCTGCGACCCATCACCACATTGGAATTCATTCAACAAATATTTATTGACCGACCTATTTGTGCCTTGGTTTCACATCAAGCACTAGGGACACAAATGTAAATGAGGCACAGATCTTCATCCTCACTTTAAAAGCTAGGGTAACAAGGGAACTAGACAAATATACAAGAGAGTTCAGTACAATGTGACATCGCTATCATATGGTTAAATACAGACATCAATGGAAACAAATAGGAGGGGCACAAAAGTTTTTAGAGATTAGGGAAGACTTCCCAGTGGAGTAGACTTTTAAGTGGATGAGTAGGAATTAAGCAAAAGTGAGTGGGAAGTGCATTTCAAGCAGAAGGAATGGCTGGAGGTGCCAAAAAAAAAAGATAAATCTGGAAAATTGCATATGATTTGGTAGAGCTGAGTCTTTGAGTTCATGAAATAAGTGCCAGAAGATGAGACTGGAAAGATAAGCAGAGAACCATACAGAAAGGGTTTCCTAAAACTGTAAGGAATTTGGACCTTGTCCTGAAGATAAAAAAGGAAAAAATAGAAAGGATAATCAGTCATCAGCTCTCTCAGTACCTCATAGTTCATCCTTTTATTTTTTTCCTGATGGTTTTGTGGGAATTTTATCTCTCCAACTAACCAGAGGAGAAGAGCCTCATCAAATTGTGCCTTGTACGATAGTGTGCACTCAAAGACATTCAACATATAGACACTGATAACTCTACTTCGGGCCCAGCTTAGCGACATTATGAGTATCCTTTTGTTGTAAATACTCATCTTCTGAAGGTTTGGACTCTGCCCTAAAAAAAAAAAAAGAAGCTGCCTTGTGAAGTCATGTTTTTCATCGTCTATCTAAATTTGTTAGATATTGATATTCCTTGAGGCCTGATAATATTCAAATGGTGGATTAATTTAGATAGAGTTGAAATCAGCCTATTTGTATGATACCTGAAATTGCATCCAACCAAACAGGTACTATTTTCATTGACACTGACCCAGAAGAGCAAATAGGATATCATTTTCTGAAACAGATTTAGAAGCAGATTTCAGTCTAGGAGACATAAGTAGGGACCTATTTGTTGAATACTCGGACTCCTGGAGTGCCCCAGGTCAAGCTTCACCTCCTAACCTAGCTAATAATGCCTCATGTTCTTCAATAAGAAATTCAGAAATTTAGAAATTAGGAATTCACCAAGTGAATGTGGCAGGGAACTATCCCCTCTTTAAGTCTTAGCACTCCTTCAGACATACTATCAATATGCTTATAAAATCCTTCTCAAAGAGCAATTTCTCCTGAAGAAAACATGAGGCCCATGAACCAATGGCTACCAAAAGGAAGGGATAGAGCCGAAAAAAGGCTCATATTAAGAAGGACACACTTGACCCTCACAATGGACTTGGCCAGCCCCTCATTGTCCTTTCAGTGCTTGCATCTGAATTACAGCTAAAGAAAATCCCTCAGCCTATCTTTAAATCCTAAACACCAACCTTAATTCTCTCAAGATCTTCTATTTGTCAGTTCTTCCAACCAAATAAAACATCTTGGAATTTATGTGACTAAGTATCTGTGAATCTAGACAGGTGGCATTTGTAGCAAGAAGAAAGTGAATTCTAAATTGTCCAATGGCCTATTGCATCTTGCATATTACAACTTTATTCCAGATATTTTAACTGATGTGGTTTCTAGAACATACCATGTACCTACCATCATACTTGGGAGCTTTACTGTTGAAAACTGCCTTCTTCCTCTCACCTGCTAGATCCCTGCTCAACCTTTGTTCCTCAGTTAAAAAGTCATCTCTTCCTTAAGTCCCCTGGCACAATTAGTGACTCTCTTGTCTGTGCTTAGTTGTTCATATTTTTGTTGTCCTGTTTTCACATCACCTTGTGATTATGGTTTTGATTTAGGCTTCTTAGATTCTGCCACGGTTTAAAAGTGTGTTTGTTCACCATTGATCCTTGAATATCATTTCCTCCTTCTATATGCAGGTTTCCTTTTCTTGATGTACATTCTCTAATAATTCTTTTTCAAATACAGATCTGTAGCGATAACTCTCGCAGTCTCTTGTTGAAAATGTATTTTCCTCTCACAGCTTGAAAAATAGTTTAGCTACGTCTTTGCTTAGGATTCCTAGCACCATAAGGGTGGTATAAATTAACACTTTACACCCATGATTGGTGCGGCCTGGGGATTTTTATTTATCCCAGGAGACACCTCCCACCCTACCCTTCCACATTCCAGAGCTAGGGGCAGAAATAAGCTGGTCTGTTGCCAGTCTGGCTAGCTGATTCCCTGCCTCCCAGCAGCCACAGGCATCCAGATGGCCTCTACTTCCCACACCACAAATAATTCAGCAATGAACATCCTCATATATGTCCTCTCTGGTACTTTTATAGGAAGAATGTTTCCTCTTCTCCTTTGCATGGAAGGGGCATTTTTTTTTCCAGGGTTCTGGCTTTTGTAGGGTTCTCTGTCCTGGCTTCTACTCACACCTATTCCTGTGGAGGAGGTCGGGGTCTAGTACATAGCAGGTCCTCTAGTCAGCTTGTGACTTTACCAAGCTGATGATAACCTCTTCTTTCAAACTTGGCTCTGTAGTTGTCAAAAAGATGGTTGCATTTTAGTCGCATTTACAAATGCTTGCCATTGGAATTGGGGTGGAAATTCTACTAGGTCAGTCCTTATGTTCCTGGGACTGGAAACATGGTATGGGTTACGTGTCACTCTAGCCCGAGCACCAGACGGATAACAAATCTTAGTCCTACTTTATTTTTAATGAAGTGCAGTCTGTGTCCATAAATATCTGTGGAATGAATAAATGAGGACATGGGTACCAGGTGAAACTTGGGGCAGCAGGGGGGAGGGGGACCATGGGGAGGTTTGTCACTTACAAGTATTAGGACAAAGGCTGTGGTCTGCTCATTTCTAAAATGAAGTCCATGTATTGCACCTAGACATTCCAGAAGGTCTCTTGTAGCTCTAGGATATTCTGATTCTAAGAAATATGAAGAGCTGGGGCACCTGGGTGGCTCAGTCATTAAGCATCTGCCTTCAGCTCAGGGCCTGATCCCAAGGTCTTGGGATTGAGCCCCACATCGGGCTCCCTGCTCCCTCCTGCTTCTTCTCTCACTCCCCCTGCTTGTGTTCCCTCTCTTGCTGGCTGTCTCTCTGTCGAATAAATAAATAAAATCTCAAAAAAAAAAAAAAAAAAGAAAGAAAGAAGGAAAAGAAAGAAAGAAAGAAAGAAAGAAAGAAAGAAAGAAAGAAAGAAAGAAAGACGAAGATACTCCCTTATGAATATTAGGCCTTAAAGCTGCCTGTCTACAAATGTGGCACTCTTCTAAGTAGCTATGGCCCAGTGAAAACACATGACGGCTCTCTTTTATGTCATCACTAACTATGACCTATACCTTTTCCAATCTATGTTGAACGTTTTTTGGTTTTTTTTTTTTAAGTTGCATCTGTTTATCTCGAGGATAAATATCCCAGGGAGGTTTTGTTCCATCTTTCAGATGGAATGCCAATTTCCCTTTAAAAACATACCCTCCATTTCAAAGGGTTGTATTGGATGGCACTTAAAAAGGAACTGCAGCTGGTTAAATTTAGGGTGTTGAACAAATTCCAATCCAAGAATATTCCTTGGCACTGGGCCTATGGCATTTTTAAATGATTCCAAATTGGATAAATTTTAATTCATTTTAAATTCTTTGCCTTCTGTATTTTTTTTCCTTCCGAGACAAGCAACCATCACTGGTTTTTATTCTGTCTTTAACACCAGAGCTAAATGATGACACATTGTATACACACTATCACATTCCCTATCAATTTTACTTATGATTGTACAAATCTAACTATCCTTTAAAACTTATCCTTCACAACTCATGAAATCTCAATAAAAATGTGCCCTAAAAATAATACAAGAAAATAATCACACCGTAAGTCTTCTTCCCTTACTTTATATGGCCTTATATATCCTGGTGTAATTTTAGTAAATTTTGAAGCCCCAAATCTTATTTTCCTATACATTTTTTTTTCAATTTTTTTTTTGCCCCTTCTTTATGTTTCCTGGGAGACAATGTTAATTTTTTTAAAAACCAAGAGAAAGAGAACAGACCTATTATATTTTGCTAAGACTATAGGAAGCAATTTAGGAATCAGCCATGTAGGATACTGTTTAAAGTCCGGGCAGGGAGAGGTCGGTGAAGCAGGAAGAAGAGAAGGCCAAGGGCACAATCTTGAACCACACCTAGAAAGCAGAAGCAGCCACAGAAGTGGCTGGAGTTCTCTCCTTCGTCTGTGTGTGTGCCTCCATTTCTCAGGTTCCTTAAGAAGGAAACCAGTCTTACACATTCCCTGTAGTTCTCACACCGCCTTCCCCAGTGAGAGCATCCGGTGCGTTCTTTCCTTCTGTCATTCATTCACTGAGAGCTGCCAGTTACTGTGCTGTGGGCCAAGAACACGGCGTAAACAAGCTCTGCAAAGCCCCCGTCATCTGTGCTTCTGTTAGAGTTGTGTGTGTGGAAACCGTAGAAGCAGGAAACAAGATTGTAACCCCATCAGTGGGTACGAAAACATCGGTACCCACAAGTGCTACGAAAGGAAATGCACCAAGTAATTGGCTCGCCCCCCCGTCGTGGGGCCGAGGGTGGGTGGTGCTTTCCCAGGTTCGGCAGGGGATACCTCTGGGAGGATATGCCCTTGGAGATGAAATGTGTGTGCTGAGAAGGAGCCACCATAGGAGCAATTCCAGAAAGAAGACCAGCACCAAGGACCTGAAGCAGGAACAAACTTAGAGTGGCTGAGGTGTAAGAAGAAAGCCAGGAAAGAGTCACAAAGGTCAGCTGGTGAGGCCCCTTTGGCCAAGAGAGGTGTTTGAATTTTATTCTGTTCTCACTAGTCTTGCAGGCGAATCCACTTGATCCTACTAGTCTGTCCTTACACCGCTGCCGCGCCTGCCAGCGTATCCAGGTATTTGGTCCTGTTTGACTGAAGAGACAGGGAACCCTTTGCTACCGCAGCTTTCTCTTCCGTGTTCTGAATTAAATATGCATATTGGGCTCCCTTCCCCCGATCCATCCCGGGAGATCTGGTGCCGACCACCCACCTTGAGAAAGAAACCAATCATATCCTTGGCAAAATTGGAGTGAAGTGAGCAAGCTTAAAAAACTGCACTAGTAAAATAAATGTTAGATAAGGAGTTTCTGTCCTAAAACTATGTCCAGTGTTAATTAGGAAGGAGGGAGTAAGACAGAGAATGAATATGGATATTTTAGGGCTTCCGTATTCCTAGATGCCCAGAGGTTAAGGACCCAGTTCTTCACAGACTGGTTTCACTTCAGATAGCAGTCACAAGTTTGGGAATCCCCAGGGCCACCCTCACCTCTGACCAGCTGGCTACAAATGCAGGCATTCCCAGTACCCTGTCAGGTTTGATAATTCACCAGAAAGACTCACAGAACTCACTAGAAGCACTGTGCTTATTATTACGATTTTACTATAGCAAAAAGATACAAATTCAAAGAGACACGTAGGGCAAAGTCTGGCAAGATTCCAAACGTGAAACTTCTGTCATCATCAGGAATGCATTACCCAAGTAACACATTCATATGTGACCATATGCAGAGAATTGCCAACCAGGCAGCTCACCCAAGCTTCAGTGTCCAAAGCTTCTGTTGGGGTTCCATTAAGTAGACATCACTGACCAAGTCATTGGCCAGGAGGCTAAACTCAATCTCCAGCCCCCCTACCCTCTCCAGAGATTGGATCTGATATTGTCTGGCTCAAAGCTTCCACCTTCTAAACACACAGGTTGTCTTTCTGGCATAGCCAGCCCCCCATCCTGCCTCTCCTTGTTAGCATAAACTATCAAATGTGATCTGAGGGGCCCACCATGAATGACAACAATGACACGGCTATTGCTTGGAAAATTCCAGGGGTTTAGAGGCTTTCTCCCAAGAATCAAAGACAAAGGGCACTCAAATTCTTTATAATGCATTAGAATTCTCAAATCAGATTTGTAATCAATTGCCTATACTGTGTACCAGTCCTGAGGACAGTTCAGATTGCTTGAGTAAGGAAGAAGCAGTGCTCGTGGCTCGAATTTCTTAGCAGACTAGAGCTATGAGATTGAAGGCATCATTACAGAAGTATCGCAGATTCACATGGCCACCTCTAGGTCTCACTCTCCTTTTCCAGGTAGCATTTCTGTATGCTTCCTTCCCAGTTGACAATTGTCACAATTCTACTCAATTCTCTACTGAGCACAAGTTGGATTTTTGCCTATGGCTGGC
The DNA here is from genome assembly GCF_017311325.1 of Ursus maritimus. NCBI lineage: Eukaryota > Metazoa > Chordata > Mammalia > Carnivora > Ursidae > Ursus > Ursus maritimus. The sequence continues at coordinate 22,570,642 of NW_024427107.1, forward strand.
AAATGTTACATTGCACAAATGACATAAATATTAAGAAAAACACAGAGAAAAAGGAAATGACACTGGCTCGTCCTTTTGTCCAATTGAGAGTGGTCATTAATAGAACTTTGATGTCCTTAACCTCAATCAGAGGCTGCTGTCAACTTTTCAAAATTTTCTTTGTCTACTGGCAAAAAAGCGTGTGTGTGCGCACACACACACACACATACATACATACACACACACACACACACACACACACAAACTGGGTGACTCAATGGGAAGATGATGTAAAAACACTTCATGCCTTACTGCACAATGAGCTGAGAGATGTGTGCCCTTATGTACTGGTTTTCCAGATGACCTTGAGCAGTGCACAGAAACTCTGCCTTCTGCATTTCCCAACATGTGTGACAGCTGTGAGGTATAGCCTCGAAATGATTACACCACTCTTTGAAGGAGCTGCAATATATCTTTCTATGATTGCCGGGTCTGCACTGACCTGAAGAACTCTGTGGAAGATGATGGTCACATGACAGCTGACTTCTAGATGGAAAGCCACAAAATTGAATCACCCAAATGTTTCTAAGCATTGTGTAGACTAACCATCCAGAAAACTGAATTTTCTTCTAGCTAAATTTTATTATCTTGGAGCCTTAGTCTAATGCCCCTCTCCACCATTCCAGTCCATTCCAAGTGAAGGTTTATTTGATCACAATTCCAGGGGAAATGTGACATCATCTTAATGGGTTAGTGAGGTGTTTTAAAGGGTACCTGGGATTCGTTTAAATCAGGAATGGTAAGACACCCAGACATGGAAATGATTGTCATGAAGAAAGAAGATTACTTAGGTTCTGATTTTATAAACAAAATCCTTTGGATTTGCAAATTCAAAGACTCTGAAACCACAGTAAGAAAGTCAAATATATTTTTGAAAGAATGTAGAGGTTATTTCTAAAAGCAAAGGAAATTATCAGGATGATTATCAGCCTACTATAATACTCTCATGCTCAGTAGAAAGCCCAAACATAGATGATACGCTTTTTATTTTAGAAAGCCATTGAAATTATATATTGAGACATTCAACTAAAGCAACTGCAATTTTTCTCTGTTTAGGAACAATCTGGTACTTCCATCTTCAAAGCTGTTATTTACATATCAACAGCTTTGTTCAGCTCCCCTGTTCTTTGGTCAAGTGTGAAATTGCAATGAAAAGTAGAGAACAGGGTGGTACCCACAGATAGTAAGATAAAAAAAAAAAAAAGCAAGGAAGGAGTAAACAGGAATATTGGAACAAATAAACAATACTGATTAAAAGTGCAGATGTATTGTCTTAATTTAAAATGAATTGAAATTTTTTGTCATAATTTTTTAATATCCTGGATGTTTATTTCATCATCAGTTTAAGTCTCATGAACTTGCAAAATATGAAGTTTTTTTAATTAAGAAAATTGCTGAAGTAAATGTAGCCAGTAAGATGATTTTATGTCACTCAACATTATTTTGTCAGAGTAGCTTCAACAGATGCTTACCTTTCTCTGTGCTGTATGATTGATGGCACACCAGATCCATTAGAAGAAAAACTGCCATGATTAGGTTTATATATTTTATAATGCCATGGTAAATTTCATGCTATTTTTATTTCAAACCCTACAGACCTTCGAAGGGATGGGTCTTGGGGAAGAGAAATTAGGTTGAAATAAATAAATAAATAAATAAATAAATAAATAAAATTTTCCCAATATTTTTTCTGATCCTACTGAGTTTACAAAGTACCCAACCCATCATTTATTTTAGAGATTGGAAGCTAAAGAAATATGACATAAAGTTTTATTATAATGGTTTATTCTGATACATATCTGTGCATAGTACCCCTGAACCTAAAATCACCCAGGGTGTTTTCTGGGTCCATTCATAAGTTTTAGTGTGACCAATCATTTTCTCTGAAATTTTGTGGGAAAGAGATCATTTTTCATCTGGTAAATATGTGTTTTGTGGTAATAAATGATCACTGTATTTTTCTGGACTCTGTACGTGATAGCATTCCCAGGGAAGGATCCAAAAACTGTTTTTAAGTATAAATATAAATAGGATCCCACCTATTTCTTATTGCCTAGAACAATTCAGAGAAGAGAAGTAACATTTTAGACCTCAAAACCATGATATAGCTTAAGAAGATTTTTCTTTTTTTTCTTTTTTTTTTTTTTTAAGATTTTATTTATTTATTTGACAGAGATACAGCCAGCGAGAGAGGGAACACAAGCAGGGGGAGTGGGAGAGGAAGAAGCAGGCTCATAGCGGAGGAGCCTGATGTGGGGCTCGATCCCATAACGCCAGGATCACACCCTGAGCCGAAGGCAGACGCTCAACCGCTGTGCCACCCAGGCGCCCCAAGAAGATTTTTCTAATACATATAGTCGGCACATACAAAAAGGTAACATAAATATACATGTAAAAAAAACAAAGTAATGAGGTACCCATGAGCCCACCAACCAATTCAAGATCTAGAATCCGAGCGATTCTGTATTTGAAGTAATACCTGTGTGTTCCTTTCCTGCCTCCCCACACTCATAGTAATAGTGAATTTTGTGTTTGTTAAAGGTTTTATCGTCTATATCCACATCTCCAAACCACACAGTATTTGGTGTGCTTGTTCTGAGCTTTATAAAAGTGATGTCATACTGTACAAAGTCTTCTGCACCTTCTTCCTTCAACATTATGAATCTAATATTTAGCTGTTTTGTGCATGTAGCTGACCTTTATTCATTTTCCCTGTTGTATAGGATTCCTTTGTGTAAACATCCCACAGTTTGTTTGTCTGTGGACATTTGTGTTGTTTCAGGTCACTTGCTATTATCTTGTGGTACCAATGTATGAGAATTTATTTTATATACTCAGGAGTGAAATTCCTGGGTCACAGGGTATGCTTATGCTCATCTGTACAAGAGAATACCCAGTTGCTTTCCAAATTAGTCAGACCTCCTCCATCAGCAGTGCATCTTATTATCACTTATGGTATGACAAACTTAAAGGTCTAAGAAATAATCAATGTTTGTACCACTAAACTGATTTGAAATACTTATTTCTGAGTTAATTACTTTTCCAGTTTTTAAGAGGGACTGCAGTTCTCAGTAAGGTGGTTACATTACATTAGTTTTTGTCTTATGGGTTTCTTTGCTAAATTTTGGTTAGTTTGCTCACAGATGCCCCTTTCAACTAATACACCATGCCCTTAGTCTTTAATTCAATAATTAGTTCCATCAACAGTATCTATTTCTTGTTTCCTGAATCAATGGACATTAACAGCTGCATATTTTGCCTAAATCATGCTCATTTCCATTGGTGGAGAAGTTCAAGAAAGGACGTCCTCCATGTATCAGGCCCTGACATGGGGGTTATCACTTGGGGAAAGGAAACAATGGAGGAAAGGACATTCAGCTCAAGGGCATGCAGGTAGGAGATAGGAGACAGAGACAGACAGACAAAAGATGGACACTCAGATCTCCTCATTTAAGTGCTGCAACTCCACCACTAGGAAACATGGCCTGCTGGAAGCGAGACTCACCCCAGCGATAGGGCTCATTTCTCTTCCTGTGGAAGAGATGAACCACTAGGTTAAGCACTCTAAATACATTATCTCTCTTATTCTGTCCAACATCCCTATGCAGAGATATTAACATTACCAGGTTATAAATAAAGAAACTAAAGGAATAACAATCTTGTAAAGAATTTCGTTGCTAAAAGTGATAGAGAAATTTGAACTCAAGTCTACCGATCAAAGCCCAAAAGCTTAGTCTCTTTCCTATACTGCATCTCCTTTTAGCAGGAGCCCTTTGGAGACCTAATGCTTCCATTCAACAAAGTAATTGTAATAATATAAAGTCCTGGTACAAGGCAAGTCATATGGACTTTGCTTTACTTGGTTCCACTTAAAATATACATTGTTCAATCAGCTCTGACTTTGGAATTCCAAATTCAACACTAAAAAGCTAGCTTAGTAATGTTTCCAGTTAGACATTTTGATACTTAATTAAACAAACAGCCAGGTGAGGCTTAATTTGTGTGTGGCACTCTTTTGGGTGACCTGTGAGCTCCTACACACACATACACACACGATGAGAAAGCATAACGCCTGCTCTGAAGAAGCTTGAAATCTAATAGAGGCCAGGAGGGAAGAGATCATTCCTGGGAAGACTAAGATTCTGAGATCCTATTCTATGAATCAAAATGTTGAAGGAGAAATTGATTCTGAAGGTGAGATTCTGTCCTGAATGTGTCAAGACAATAAGGAAGGATAGTGTAAGGGGGCTGTAATTTCCTCTTTTAGGAGTGTCTTGAGAGCAAACTTGGATCTTTGAATACGCTAATGATTTTGGCCAGTAGAAGTGATGGTGGAAATCTGTCTTTTCATTAATTAATGAATTTTCATTATTTCCTTTGACTTAAAGCCTTCTTTGTTCTGCTTACTGAACATGAGTTTATGTTGATGAGCACAGTCTGCCATTAGATGTATAACTTAATAGTCATATTATGACAACGTTAGCAACATCACTTGTATCACAGTGCAATTAAACAAATCTTTACTTAGCAACTTCTATGCCTTGGGAATACAGTAGTGAGTTGGGCAAATCTAGTGCTTAACTTCATGGGGCTTATTGTCTAGTCCAGAAGAGTCATTTAACACATAGTTTACAGTTGGGATGAGGGTTATACACTAGGAAATACAGATGTTGTGGGAACCTATAAGAAGAGGCTATAACCAACTCAGAAGCCTGTCAATTGTAGAGTTTTATTTGACACTCTTTATCTCATTCTAAGGCTAATAGACTCAATAAGCTTAATTGACTTGCCCCACGGTTAATAAGAGCCCAGGACTAGAATTAAGCCTTCTTATGCCAGGTCCCAAGCTCTCTCCACTGTATCAGTGCAGAATAACAAGAACAGTTTAGATCAAGTTAGTCCTAGATAGAGATAAAAGGGAGAATTAGTTCTTCAGCCTACCAAAATTCAGCCTTAAAATATCTTCCTAGGATTTATCCTCTCTAATCACCCAACAGAACACCCATTAAGAAAGATACTTCAGAGCTGCCTGGGTGGCTCAGTCGTTAAGCATCTGCCTTCGACTCAGGACGTGATCCCGGCATTCTGGGATCGAGCCCCACATTGGGCTGCTCGGCTGGGAGCCTGCTTCTTCCTCTCCCACTCCCCTTGCTTGTGTTCCCTCTCTCGCTGTTTGTCCCTCTCTGTCAAATAAATAAATAAAATCAGAGAGAAAGAAAGAAAGAAAGAAAGAAAGGGCTTTCCTGCTTATTTGAACCTGTGAGAACTGGAATTGGGAGCCCTGCTACCTTGCACCTGTTCGGTGTGGGGAGGAGTCTGCAGTTCAAGTGCTGCCCCATGGAGCCTAAGAATGATGTCAAATGAGAAAGCGTGAAGACAAATCAGCACCTGGAAAGAGCTTGGACCAGAATTCTCCTTAGGCTAATTCAAGTCTACCTAGACCTGAAGCGATAAAGCCTGGGCCACGTGCACGGAACCATGATTAGAAGATTCTGCAAAGTAAATGGTAGTAGGCCAACTGGGGAAGAAGGTTAGAAGTTGAGGTACCACCAGTTCTAGTCCTTAGCAGGTTTCCCATTTTCCTTTAGTATTCCACAGCCTGGAATCAAGGCAACCTGAAACCTAGAAGTGGACCTCAAGTGTAGACTGAGAGAACTCCAAGAGAAGCCCTCTGGTTCAGACTCAAGATGAACAAACCGGACGGCTCACAGGTTTTTCTCTCAATTCTGTCATGGCCCAGCCCCCGGACAGTTCCACAGCAGCAGCTGCTCAGGGTCTACTGCTGCCTGAAACCCTGAGGGAGAACAGTCTTTCTCTCTGATCTAAAGAGCTATGGCCCCCAAAAGGTATAGAGAACCCACTTGTCTCTGGTCTCCCAGCCCTTAGCCTAGAATGTGCAATTGCAGCAGAGGAAGTGAGCAGAGCCCCAGCTTTCTGGCTTTCTAGAGGACCAAAGACAGATAATTTGGACCTCAGTAAAATTTAAAACTTTTGCCTACAAAAGCTACTATTAAGAGAATAAAAAGACAAGCCATCAATTGGGAGTAAATACTTGGAATTCATATATCTGACAAATAGTTTGTATGAAGGACATCAGGAGAACTCTTGAAACTCACCTGTAAGTGAGTAACTCAATTAAAAAAATGGGCAAAAGCAATAAAATAGAATGAAATCTTGCCATTTGTGACAACAAGGATGGACCTTGAGGGTATTACACTAACTGAAAGAAGTCGGACAGAGAAAAACAAATACCATACCTTTTCACTTATATGTGGAACCTAAAAAAAAATAAAACAAGCCACCTGGGTGGCTCAGTCAGTTAAGCAACCAACTCAGCTCAGGTCTTGATCTCAGGGTCATGAGTTCAACCCTGTGTTGGCCTCCATGCTGGGCATGGAGTCTACTTAAAAAAAAAAAAAAATTAAAAAGCAAAGCAAACAAAATGAAACTAGACTCATAGATGCAGAGCACAAACTGATGGTTGATGGAGAAGGGAGTTGGGGATAGGGAAATGGGTGAAGGGGATTAAGAGACACAAACTCCCATTTACAAGACAAATAAGTCATGGGGATGTATTATACATCATGGGGAATATAGTCAATAACGTTGTATTAACTTTGTATGGTGACAGATGGTAACTAGACTTACTGTAGTGATCATTTTGCAATGTTTATAAATGAATCATCACTAGGTTGTACACCTGAAAAACTAATGTGATATTGTATTTCAATTATACTTTAATTAAAAATGGGCAAATGCAGAATTCTACATAATATATATAGCTAATCCACTCTCAAGGAGGAAGAGTATAACTTTCCACTACGTACGTGCAAGCTGCACATACTGACTTCCTCCCAAAGACTACAGTACAAACAGGAGAAGGAGTGGGGAAATCTGGAGACACTACCTCAGTCAGCCCAGCAATCTAGCTTAACATCAGCAGAGATAAGCCATGTTGCTAGGATGCTATGATATGATGAAAACAGCAATTTGTCCTCTGTGGCCTTCCTCTCATAAAACTATAACCCTGGTCTAACCAGGAGAAAAACATTTAGACAATCCCCGACTGAGGGATGTTCTGCAGAATACCTGACCAGTATTCTTCAAAACTATCAAGGTCATCAAAAGCATGAAAAGTCTGAGAAATTCTCACAGCCAAAAAGAGACCAAGGAGACATGATGACTAAATGTAATGTGGGATCCTGGATGTGATCCTGGAGTAGAAAGGTAGCTTTACAGAACAGTTTTAGGTAAAAACTAAGGAAATCTGAATAAAGTAGGGGTTTTAATTAAAAATATCAACATTGCTTCATTTATTATAACAAACCTACCATACTAATGTAAGATATTAATAATAAAGACAATTGAGTTTAGGATGTGTGGGATCTCTACCATCATTGCAATTTTTCTGTTATTCTCAACTGTTCTTAAAAGGTTATTTTTAAAAATTAAATGAAAAGGACAAAAAAGGGCAAAAAGCAAAAAACTGAGTAGACACTTCGCCAAAGAGGATAAACAAATGGCAAAAATCACATGAAAAGATGCACAGTGCTGTTGTTCATTAAGGAAAATACACATTAAAACCACAATTGGATACTATACACCTACTGGAATGGCTGAAATAAATTCAGACAGTATTAGTGCTAGGAGGTATAGAGCAACTAGAACTCTTACACATTGCTGGTGGGGAAGCAAATGGTACACTCTAGAAAACAATTTGGCAGTTTCCTTCAATGGGTGCATGAATAAGCAAACTATGTTACATCCATATGGTATTTTTTAAAAAAGCCATACAAAGTATTGAACTATTAAAAGACAACAAGTGTTAGTGAAGATATGGAGAAATTGGAACCTTTTCACGCTGTTGATGGAGATGCAAAATGTTTCAGTCACTAAGGAAAACAGTGTGGAGGTTCTCCAAAAATTAAAAATGGAATCATTATGTGATCTAGCAATCCCACTTCTAAGTATTTGCCCAAAAGAACTGAAATCAGAGATATTAACACCTGAGATATTAGCACCTCTATGTTCATTGAAGCACCATTTACAGTAGTCAAGATGTGGAAACACGTAAATGTCCATCCATGGATGAATGGATAAAGAAATTGTCATATATACATACAATGGAATACTATTAGCCTTAAAAGTAAAGGAAAAAGGAAATTCTATAATATGTGACAACATGGATGAACCTTGGGAACATTATGCTAAATAAAATAAGCCAGTCATGGAAAGACAAATAACTTCACGATTCCACTTCCATGAGGTATTTAAAATAGTCACATTCAGAGAATCCAAGAGTGGGATGGTGGTTGCCAGGGGCTGAGGGGAGGGGGAAAATGGGGAATTACTAATCAAAAAGCATAAAATTTCAGTTGAGCCAGGTGAATAAGCTCCAGAGCTCTGCTGTATGACATTGTACCTACAGTCAACAATACTGTATTGGATGCTTAAAAACCTTGGGTCTTAGGTTAAGTGTTCTTTCCCCAAAAAATAATAAATAATAAAATGAAGCCAGAATCAAAAGGGTACATACTATAGGATTCTATTTATATGACATTCCATAAAAGACTCACTGTGGTGTTGGAGATCAGATCAGTTTTGCCAGGGGCCAGGGGTGACGGATGGTGTGACTGCTGAGTGTAGTCACTGGGGAATGACGGGGCTGTTCTGTATCCGGGTTGTCGTGGTGGGGCCATGAATATACACATTTGTTAAAACTCATAGAACTGACCAACAAAACAAAACTCATTTTACTGTTGTCAATTTAAAAATAAAGAAAAAGAGAGAGATCCTAGGAAACCAGCCCAACTCTATTAAAAAGAAATGGGCCTTTCTAGAGAATGGCCTGTCTAAAAACTGGAAAATCTGAGCTTCCGTGAAAGTCCGCCTCCCATCCGAAAGCAGCAGACAGTGGAGACTTGTCTGTGGCTCTGATGCAGGGATATCGTCCTTCCCACAGAAGCTAAGACAACTCAGTGACTGTAAGCAATACCATGGCTGATTTTTTCCTTTTGTGGATATTGGGATCGGTGAAATTCCTAGAAGAAATTTTCTCAGCATTGAAATATCAACTAAAAAGTGTGCAACCCGTATGCTAACATGGTTATCATGAGGTCATTATTCAGCTAATAAATCAGAGTCTCTAAAAATGTAGCAGTTTATTTTGCAAAGGAGTTCGATCCGGGTGGTTTAAAACTTATATCCAAGTTGTATATCCATTGAGCTTCACTGGGGAAAAAAAAAAACCCTGCTATGTTTTAGCATATCTGCACTGAATTTTGAATGAGACCATACCAGCATACAGGAATATAATGCTTACGTCAATTCAGCATTGGTGCTAAAATGTGTGACCGCCTATGGATTCAGGTATCCTACAAAATAAGATAAAGAGAGGGATAGACATGTGAGTCTTGCCACTATTGCCTGGGAAAATGGCATTATAGTATCCATATGATTTGCATTATTTGAACTGCCACAGTATCTAGACTAATTACAGATTCAGTGGTCTGGACGGCCATTAAAATTTAAAATGTCTATTTGGTGATTTCTTTTTTTTTTTTTTCAGTAAACTGTGGCTATCTTGGGATTTTTTTTTTTAATTTTTTTTTGTAGCCTTCAGATACATGATAGTTACAGGCTGTCCAGAAAGTAAAAAGAGGAATGGTAGCCCCAGGTTGGCCAGGCCTGGATTCCTTGGCAAAGGGTATCCTGGCCCCAGCCATAGAAATGGAAGGAACGAAGCTGGAGTCAGGACGGCCTTTCTGTCTCCTCCTATGTCCTCCTCTGCCTATGGAGGACAGGAGACTCTTTCTCCTGGAAGAAAATATTTGCAGATCATCAAGTCTGGCAAGGGACTTGTATCCGGGATGTAGAGAGAATTTTTAAAACTCAATAGCGAGTAAACATACTCAATTAAAGAATAGACGGAATGGAGAGAGTTTGGGTCCCTCAGGCCTACCGTAATAACTGAGCTATGAAATGTTGGTTGGGTCAATGATTAAAGCCTCTTTTAATTGTTTTATAACTCAGGGTGGGATCATGGCTCATTCATCAAGGAGAACAGCCACAGGCGGGTCCCAGCTTAAACAAAAAGCCTGTGCTTTAAAAAGCTGTAGTCACCAATTAGTTAGCAGAAAGATGCCCACAGAGTCCCTGCTGCTAATATCTGAAGCAAGATCTGCACCATCAAGGGCCTGAAGAAGTTACAATGTCCAGGAGGCAGCATAGGGACCAGGTTGGCTAGGGCCACACTCCAAGGCTTGCCCCTTAGTAGCTTTCTATCTTGGCAAAGTTAATGCTTCTGAACCTCAGCTTCTGTACCCTAAAATGAAGATAATACTACCTAAGGCCTAGGGTTCGTGTGAAAATTAAAATATATGTGAGACCGAGTACATATTAGTCAGGCATTAAATGGTAGCTAGATAACTCATAAGGCAATGGCCCTCCCTAACTGCAGAAAGTAGTGAGTAAACCTTTGAACCTACACTGCCTGAGACTTCTGCCAAAGAAGTGAGTAGCTGATGTCTGCAGAGAACAAACTGTAAAGGGAAGGAGTCAGGAGAGGTTCACATTACTGAACAATGCATCTAGCTCTGGAAGCTTCCTGGGCTGGAACGCATCTCAGGGAGCCTACATCTTTGAGGATGGATGGTAGACTTGGTATATTGGCTTCGTAGGGCTTCCATAGTAAGTACCACAAACGGTGTGACCTAAAACAACAGAAATTCATTTTTTCACAGTCCTGGAAGCTCGAAGTCCAGAAGCAAGGGCCATGCTCCTTCTGTAACCTGCAGAAGAATCCTTCCTTGTCTCTTCCTAGCTTCTGATGGCTTGCCAGCAGTCTTTGGCCTTCCTTGGCCTGTAGATACATCTGCAATTCTGTCTTCCCAGGGCTTTCTGCCTCGTGTTGTCACCGTGTTTTCCCTCGGTGTGGGTCTGTCTCCATGTCCAAATTCCCTGTTTTTCTAAGGACACCTGTCATATTAGATTATGGCCCACCTCAAAAACCTTATTTCGGTCTGGTTACCTCTGTGAAGACCCTATTTCCAAATAAGGTAACATTCCAAGAGTAGAGGTTAGGACTTCAACATATCTTTTTTTAGGGGACACAATTCAACCTGTAATACCTGGTTAGCATGAGTTAGAGGTCTCCGTTGTCATTTTATTCCCAATGTCCTGACAAGTAGGAGATTGCTGCTTGTTTTATAAAGCAAATGTTCTGGCTTTCTCAAGCCAAGAGAAAAGTTCCATTCTTCAGAGCTCAGTGAGAAGAAAAACTTCCTCCACTGTGCCCAGCTCTTTACTTACCGCAGTAAATCCACGTCTGCAGTCTAAGCATCAAGGGAGGAGCCTGGAACGGGCAGCGTCTTCATCCTATAGAGGCCAGCTGAGGAAGCATGTCCGGGAGTCCTTCCAGCTGGGGAAAGCTGCTTTGTGCAAACTTCAGCAGCTGTACATGTGACGTCACTTTCTGGCCAGAACTGCCAGAAATTCTGGATCTTTTCACAATGAGCTCAGTGCAGAAGTGGGCAGTATTAAAGCTCACGTGCCACGACAAGGCCCAACCCATCCTGGGCTGGAGGCACGACATGGGCTCTGCAGACGGGGGGATGCCCTGAAGCATTGGGGAAGCAGGTAGCAGCCTTCCAGGAAGCAAGTGTCCTGTGACACTGCTCAAGCCAGCAAGCTGCTGGGGTCAGCGGCTCCCCCTCACTTCCTGCCATTGCTGCTTTCCCCCTTGCTGTAGAACTGTGCTCCCATTCCATCCCTCTGCCCCATCCCATTATCCTTATCCTGACTTTTACCTGTGGGATATCTTACACCAGTATCCTCCATGCATGTAGACTGGTCTTTACAGTACAGAGCTGATGCCAAGAACAGTCCCATAGGCAGAGCCACAGCTCTCAACCTTGGCTGTCAATTTGAGTTACCTGGGGAGTTTTTAAAATTTCAGTTCCTAGGTCTTCCGCAGACTAATTACAATAGACTGTTTGGAGATTGGGATCTAAGCATCAGTATTTTTAAAGTTTCCTCAGTGATTCTAATTTTGGCCAAAGTTAAAAATGATGGATTTAATAGGAAGCAGAGAGAAAAAAGGAGCTACATTACTTATCTGGTCCTTCCTATAGCCAAGTTAGAAAGTTACTGCAATTGATCACATAAGAGAGGACAAGAACAGTTAAGGATCGAGAGGTGAGGCAGCTTCAAGCAATCATGAAAGATGAAATCAACAGAGCTTGAGGAAATTAGATAGGGAATAAGAGAGGGAGGAGTCTAGATAAGGCACAGGTTGCAGGTTCCATTAAATCGGTATCAGAAAGGCAGGAGGGGAAGATTTATTTTGGTTTCCGTTGTGTTAAATGTCATATGGTATGTCAGATGCTCGGGATAGAGGTGGGCCAAAAATACCATTTGGGAATCATTGTCATAAAACGATACCTGAATCCTTGGGAGCCAATGAGATTGTCTGGGGAAAGCAGGTGGAATGGGAAGAACAGAGCCTTGGTGGGTACCCATGTGCTTATAGACAGAGGTAAGGAAAGGGGGCCAGCAGAGCTGACTGAAAAATTGCAAGGACAGGAGAACCAGGAGAGTGTCACAAAAGATGAAGGAGAGAAAATTTCAGGAAAAGAACCAATCAGGTCAGGTGGTGATGCTAGATCAACGATTGCATTTATTGAATTTAGCAATATGGACGTCAATGGGGACTTGAGCCAGGCTATGCTAGCAGAGTGGTGGTAGCAGAAGCCTGACCACAAAGAGATGGAAGAAAGAAATGAGGAAATAGAAATGGGGAGTATAGATGACTCTTCTGAAAAATTGTTGTGAGTGGAAAGGGCTATACTCAGTGGTGGCTAGAGGAAAATGCAGAATTCAGGGAAGGAAGAGAGAGAGAGAGAGTGTGTGTGTGTGTGTGTGTGTGTGTGTCCATAAGCTACAAGGAAGGAATAGATAACAAAGAAGAGATTGAAACTCCCGAGAGAGATGCATAATTGACACATCAAGGATCCTGAATGGCAGACAGGGGGTGGTATCTTTGGAGCTGGAGGGGGTGGAGCTTTGACCTGGAAAGACCCCTTATTTTTGTTTGTTTGTTTGTTTGTTTGTTTATGAGCCTAAAGAAACAAGGAAGAATTCTATAAGGAACAGTACGGTGTAAAAACATTTTCATTTGAGCCTTTCCTTGTAGAAGGCCAGGGTTGGTGCACTAGGGGCTGATGCTGGAGTTTGGGGCACTGACAACAAAGGAAAAAATGAGATCTCCAGGAACAGAAGGAGCCAAGGAGTGAGTGTGAGCTGAATCCCAAGAAGTGCTGAGTCTCAGTCAAGGAATTCAAGAGCGGCCTTCAAGTTAAAAGGTTCGGAGTGGGGCCAAGACGACTATGCTAAGCCAAGGTCAGGTGTCCTGTGGGATGTGCATAGTATGCAGGGAGGAATCAAAGATAGGAAGGAGAATCCTGGGAGCTGACGCTTTCTTAGCCTTCACTTGGGTTTGTCGTAAAGTTGTGAGACTGCTCGCCACAGAGCTGTTCCTTCTCTCTGCTCTGGGCAAAGCAGGGTTGGCGGTGTCTGTTAAGCAAAAGGGAGCAGGAATACGGTAAGGAGACAGCAGGAGAACAGCACAGCTTTGGGATGGCACTAAGGAGAACAGAAAAGCTGATGGAGGACAAATAGAAGAATAGTCCAGTTAAAAATGGAGACTAAAAATTTGTAGCTTCATCTGCCCCTGTGGCTGAGTTGTTGAGTTATTTTCACCTTGGCAGCCCAGGTTGTAGCAGCAGACAAAACGCCTCACAAGACTGACCCACTGGGCAGGTGTGGCAGAAGTCCAGGGCCATGCCGTCAAGGGGGAGGGGCAAAGAATGAGCCAGATGGGCACAAAGATGTATAAATACAGACATATACCTAGCTATACAATTATACAGCTAATGAATGGCTCACAATTATCAAAATTAACCCAGGCCTGTGTTTAGATGGCATTTTTCTACTTCCTAAGAGTAAAATCTCCTGGTTCTTTCACTCAGGGAGATCGTCTTGCTCCACGTTCATTCCGCAGAATTCTGTTTCCATTTCCCTCTTGAAAGGAGAATGTTTTACTCTCTCTTGTCTTTGTTGCAGGTTATCAGACAGACAGAGAGGCAGTTGAAATTCCAGGGTACTTTTGCAGGGAGTACCTAATATTTAAATAGTGGTTGAATTGGCAGTCACTGAAAACTCAGGGCCCACAGTTCCATATTTTTTGAAGAAAGAACATTGGTTATATCCCATGGGCATCCCATTAATGGAGAAAAAGCAGACTCCGCAAACTAACCTGGTTTGACATTTACTTAAAATATGCCAAGTGTTATTTATCCAGATTACTTATTACATGCCCTAGCTCTGCCAGATAATTAAAGGGCAGCTGGGAATGAGGCTAAAATCACGCCGATATTTTACAAAAACTTTGAGAGGCTCTGGCACTTTTGTTTAATGAACTTAGTCTGAACCAATCAATGGCTGTTATGTTGGGGCCAGGATGGAGAGGATACAATGTAAACAGAGAGGAATGTTACATTTCCCTCTTGTTTTAGAAAGAGTCTTGTTTTTTTTCTGGTAAGTAAGAGAGTCAGCAGGATAGAGGGAAAGATACGAATCTTTTCAGTTTCAATAGAAAAAAAAACTTCCATTCTTGGCTCATTTATTCTGTTTTGTGACATTATATTGCATTATAAAATATGGAAATGAAACTCACCCTTGAGGAATAAAGAATGCCACCTCCCTATATTTTTACTGGAAATTAAGACATAAAATATCTTAATGAGAATTTGTGGGGGGGAAAACCCTGGATAATCTGGGAAGAATCCTGCACAGAAGAATGCGTCCTGTAGACAGCAAATATTAATAGATGGCCGTGAGAATTTAAATGTTGTTCCCTGCTCCAGCTTTGCTGGCTTCTTTCTCCTGCTACGGTTACCTAAAATTATGCAACTACAGTGTGCTAGGCTTTCAACAGAATGTATATTTTTGTCTTTGTGTGAAATGAATTAACCAAACTATAAGACAGCTGATCTGGAATGCTGTGATCCACACCATTTATTCAAAGTGACAAAATTACCATCCCTATTATTTAGAAGAGGTGAAGCGAGGGAGGGTGGGCTGGGGCATGGGGTTTTGTCCCAGATCAGGGGGCATCGTCAGAGGCAGGTGGCATAGCAGGCAATTGCATTCATGGGAGAATTCACCAGGAGCGCTTGCTGGATAAGCCAGTTGTTCAAAGGCAACAGTGATCACTGGATACTTGAGTGAGACCAGATCAGGATCAAGGTCTGGGGCAAAACCATGAGAATTCGGATAAGTTTACCAATATCTCAGGCAGAAACCAAGAGAGTCAGCATAGCTGGGGTGGAGCATCTGGAATTTGGACAGTGGTGGTCCACATAGTTAACTCAGATGCGTGCCTTGACTTAGCCTTGCTTTTTCCTTCTCTGGAAGCTCTATAAGACATCCTTTACAAAGATGGAGGGAATGTGGTATAAGGAGAGGCCTGAATGTCCTGGAAGGTCTATAGGTTTGCAGTCACACCAACCCAGGTTGAGTCTCAGTGTGAGCACCTAGTATCTTCATGAACTTCAGCAAGTGAACTGACCTCTCTATGCCTCCGTCCTCCTCACTAAGAAGTGAGGGTAAAAACACCTGTCAGGTTGTTGTGAGCATTAAAAGAGCTCATGTGTGAAAACATCTAACACACAAGGGTTTCTGAATAAACATTTCTCTTTTTCCCTTTAGTGAATAAATATTCAAACAGCCTAAATGGTGGAAGCCTGTATTGAAATCCTCATTTTTCAAATAGGGTGAACAAGTCATTCCCCTTGCGCAAGGTCTCAGGATGTGGTTCTCATATTTGGTCCCTGGACCAGAGGCAGTAGCATCACCTGGGAACTCAGGCCACATCCCTGACCAGACCTCCTGAATCAGAAATCACTGCTGGGAACCAGAAACCCTGCAACCTGTCTTACCAAGTCCCCCAGCTGATTTTGATGCACGCTCAAGTTTGAAAACTATTATATTAGGTAAATCAGGTCAGTAACTCAAAGTGCACACTAGGTATAGAGCTCACAGGCCTCAGGTGAATAACTTATGCTGAATACAGCCTCATGTTTACTTCTCCAGATTTCCCTGGTGTTGGCAATCCTTTACTTTGAGTGTTGCAGGATTGGCCTCCAGTGGATATGTAAGAGATGGTACCTAAGTCCTGGACTTGAGGACAAGAACAGTAATTAACAAACTTCTGTCTACTGTCAGACCATCTGTTCGATCACATATCTTTGTTTATTTACTCATTTCTTTTTTAAAGATTTATTTATTTATTTCAGAGAGAGAGAGAAACAGCATGAGCAGGAGGAGGGACAGAGGGAGAGGGGAAACACACTCCCCATGGAGCGTGGAGTCTGACATGGGCTCCATCTCCCCACTGGGGGATCATAACCTGAGCCAAAGCCAAGAGTCGGATGCTTAACCTACTGAGCCACCCAGGTGCCCCTGATCGAATATCTTCATCAGGTTTGGGAAACAAATACAGAACTCATTACCTCCCTGTTGCATTAATCCAATTCTTTTTTTTTTAATAAACAGAAAGATAATTTATTTTTTTCCAAAGCCATATTGTATCTGACATTGTATAAGTTTAAGGTGTACAACATAAGGATTTGATACATGTTCGTGTTGTGCAATGATTAGCACAGTAAGTTCATCTCACATGGTTACAATTTTGTCCTTATGATGAGTAATTTTAAGATCTACTCTCTTAAAGGGGTATTTGAGTGGCTCAGTCGGTGAAGTGTTTAACTCTTGGTTTGGGCTCAGGTCATGATCTCAGGGTCATGACCTCAGGGTCCTGAGATCAAGCCCGGCATCAGGCTCCACACTCAGCAGGGAGTCTGCCTGAGATTCTTTCCCTCTCTGTCTGCCCCTCCCCCCACTCACACACTCCCTCTGTCTCTAAATAAATAAATAAATAAATAAATAAATAAATAAATAAAATCTTTAAAAAAACAAGATCTACTCTCTTAGCAACTTTCAAATACACAATACAACACTGTGAGCTAGTATCATCATGCTGGACCACACAAAGCTGATTCTTAGTGGGCACCATCAACCCCTCTTCCCTTCCTCCCAACTGTATTTGGTGACAATATAAAACTGGCCACTGAGTGCCTCGGTATGCTTTCAACTATTGCAAAACCTCAGAGTCTCAAAAATAGGCATGACAACAAACAGCAGTCCTGAGAATAAGCTTTCAAGTGGCCTGGGTAGTTCCGCCTGGCGATTGTGAGGAGTGGGAGTCAACCTGCAATTTCTGACTTCAGCAATCTAGCATGGAGATGGGCCTGGAGGGACACTGCACTGCTCTCTGCCGTGCCCCCAGTCACACAGGCCCTCGCTGGGTGCTGCCTTCTTGTGCATTTTGAAATGACTTTTCACCCAGTGTCTGTCGTGCTTTGGATTAACTGTACACCTGCCTCTTTTCCCCACTGCCCTCTTCCGTGGAAGAGAAAAACAAAGCATAGCCTTGAGCTTGTTGAAACACATGCATTCGCAAATGAGCCCCTTTCAACAATGCCCAAGGAGATTTGGAAAACAGAACCAGCTCTTTCTCTCTTGTACATACAGCGGCCACCAAAGGAAAAATGTTGTTCTGTCCATGTCTAACACTTGCTAGAGTGATTGCTGGAACCTTCAGGGAAGAGAGGTTGTGTTTATAATGAGAGGAAAATGGATTAATCAAAACTCTGGCCTTCAGCTGTCAGCACTGGAATACAATATGTCAGTTGGAATATGAGGTGGCTTTGACAAGAATACCACCTCGCTTGCTTTAGTCAATCCTATTTGGAGCAACCTGATTTAAGCAATGATTTTCTCTGCAGCGGATAAATGCATACCAACAAAATCCATTAGCTATGAAAGTTGTGGCATTGATTTTAGAATAAAATGCTGTTGTGAAAGAAGGAAATCATATTCTAATATCTCTACTGCTGACAGCCTGTACAAGCCTCAGGACAGAGGTTCTAGCAAAAGTATATCCCTTTCGTAAAGCACGAACAACTTCGTCTATCTCAGTCGGCAGACTACTAGAGTCTATAAGATCTTCAACAGTTAGATTTCAATTAAACATCTGAAACGAAAATTGGCTTACAGCGGTATTACTTCCTTTATAGCTGTTCATATCTCTCTATAGGTTCTTTATGGAATTCATCGTGCTTCCAGTCAAGAGTTCTGAGTAATGCCATCTCCCTGCCCTGAACAGATGGAGACAGTCATGTCACCAGTCACATTAGGAACTCACTGCAAGTTACTGCCTGTCCCTCAGCAGGTGGGACTTTCTGACACAGAAGATGGTCAGAAGAGGGGCCCTGTGGTTTTGAGGCCATAAATGCTATCCATAGATTTCAAGTTTTCCAGGCAAGAACGATGTGATGCCTGTACCCATTCCAGTACAGTCATATGAACAATCTTAAAGTGATCTGCTGACATGTTGGGACAAATCGGCTTGGTATGACTCAAAGCCAAAACTGATAAGAATATAGTTTTTAGGGACGCCTGGGTGGCTCAGTCGGGTAACCATCTGCCTTCAGCTCAGGTCATGATCCCAGGGTCCTGGGATCGAGTCCTGCATCGGGCTCCCTCCTCAGCGGAGAGCCTGCTTCTCCCTTCCCTCTGCCTGCCACTCTGCCTACTTGTGCTCTCTACCTCTCTGTCAAATAAATAAATAAAATCTTAAAAAAAAAAAAAAAGAATATAGTTTTTAGTGGAATTCCACTTGGAATCCACCCTTTGCCACTGAGGATTTCCAGTCTCCCCCAGGTACCCAGTGCCTTCGTACCACGCTGGGCCTTACTCCACCTCAAAAGGACTGTTTCCCTCAGCTTCCTCACATGTAAAATAATAACGTTATTCATATTTGTACCTATTCACAGGGTTTTAGAGGATTAAATGAAATGAAGATGTATTGACCTATAGAAAGTGCTCAATAAATATTAATTACTAGTATTATCCTGCTTATGCTTATCTGCTGCAGGAGGCCTAAGGATAGGTCATTTAGTGTTTATATTTCTCAGTTGGAGCCCTGAAAAGTTGACTTTGGTTCCTGGTAGCTGGGGAAACAAACAAACAAACAAAGCAAAAAGCAAATAATAATATTAATAAACACATGTATTTTGTGTTTAAATATGGATGTATGTCCATACATACCACGGGTACATTTTTCATTTTGATGGCAAGAGAAAGTTTATAAACTTACATGCAGAAAATCCTGTTTTGAATTATGCTCAGTATGAAGTAATGTCTGGGGCCCTATACTAAGTTTGTTTGGTAACAGTGAATGATGTCTTCAACCAGGACTTTGCAAATTCAAAAAACAAATGCTTTTAAGCGAGCTTTCTTGGAACAATGCTGCCCAAAAGCTGAGAGTCTGGTATCGGGTAGTAACTCAAAAAAGATTTTTCTCTAGGGATTTTCTCCTTGGCGCTCTGTGTTAGTGCAGAAGGAAAACCTGTGGGTTCTAGGGCAGCACATCTGAGAACACCACTTATTAGCATTCGGATTCCTAGACCCCACCCAGACCTAAGAAATGCGACCTTCCACAGCACCCTGTGAATCCGCATTTTTAACACACCCCCCCTGCCCCAAGGCAGTTGTGATTTGAATACAACACTGAAGTATCAGAAACACTAATTTATTGTCATCTCGGGCAACCTGCTGGCAAAAGTGCTTCTCGTAAACCCAATGCCTCTGCTGGGCATTGGGCAGATTCTGAATATACTAAATCTGTAACTGGATTCACATGGAAGCGTTTACCTTTTGGAGGGTCGGAGCAGAGAAATGAAATGGAGAGCCATGTGGTTGACGTGAAGCCCAGGGGGAGAGGCACCATTTAATGGCGATTATTTAAAAACCGAACTTCAATTTCTCGGAAAGTTGAGGGCTTGGGAAATTGGGTGTCTGCAGGTAATGCCAATAGTTGCCAGTGGAAAAAAACAGAATCCTTTAAACACTTACTCGAGCATATGGTTGAGCCACTGAAGTTCCGTATTGCCTAGCACAGCTCAGATACTCAATAAGTTTATGTTAAATGATTGAATGCCAAAAAGATTGTATTATAGGCAAGTAAGTGCTATTGTAAAGGCCTACATACACACTGTTGGAAAACAGAAACAGAAGGCTTCCTGGAGGAGGTGAGATCTGAGTGACCCCTGAAGAAGATGCAGGACTTTGAGAGGAGTGGCATTTGCAGGCAGAGGAAACAATGTGTGTAAAGGCATGGACCCAAGAGAGACCTTGTCTTGTTTAGGAATTCCAAGAAGTTCTGGGTGGCAAGCATGCCACAGTGGCACAGAGGTGTGCCGCAGAGAGCAGGGCCAGTGACTAAGAAACCATGATCCTGCAAGATGATTTCAGGGGTTGAGGTGGAAAGGAAGACTGGAAGCTAGATGTGAAGTCCTCCATGAAAGACATGGGGCCCTGAGAATTGGAAAGGCACAGCAATGGAGACGGGTGGAAGGGATGGATAGAATGAACTTCTCTGCTGGGTGATGGAGAACCAACATCTGATCTGGAATAATGGGGGACAGTGTGCCACCTTTACTCAAGATTTGGCAAGGGAAAAAGTCGGTTTTCACTAAAGATGAGGAAAGTGAAGACAACATTGCAGAAAGAGATTGAAGATGCAGGGAAATTGAATTCTGAAGGACAGGATAGGAATGACCAAGAGGGAGGACCATATGGGTAGAAACAGCTGGAGGAGGGAGGAAAAACGTCCAGGGCTCATAGTTGAAGCAAGCAGTGGGGGTTCAGGAAGGACAGCAATGGCAAAGAGGTGCTTCTGTCCACTTGACTTCCAATTCTAAGTAGAGATTCTGTCCTGGGCCCTGATTTGGCTATTGGATTGTTGATGATATAGGCAGCTCACCTCTAGATTAAGGATGAGGCCACTTGTTTTGTCCATTGTATATAATTCCATTTGCCTATGTTCTCTCTTAATTGAGAAAATATGCAATAGTAATACAAAATAAGCCTATCAACTTCTGTTTACTTCTTGCGCACTGTATCTTAGGAAGGTATATTCTCAAATTTATCAAGGAGAAAATGAGCACTAACAGGCTAATTTGGTTTTGGTGCTTTCCTACCCAACAAAAGAGTAGACCAGAATTAGTGTCTATTCTGTAGCAAATATATCTCTAAAACTCCCTAGAATAAATTCCCTGACAAGAAACGACAGGGGTGCTTCCCTCAACAGAGTCTGAACTAACTACACAGATATCCTAAAGGGGATAGCTTTTAATACAGTACAATACAATTTGATACAATTGAACAGACATTTTCAAGTTTATAAAGTTAATGGCTCCCAATTAGGGAATATCTTAAGAATCTATAAAACAGGAAGAGACTCACATAACCCTGCCTAATTGAGGGGAAATGTCTATCCAGTCATTGGCAAGCATTGTTTCTGGACCTCCCTGTCGCTGAAGCCATATTGTGAGAAATGACATCCTAAACCTTCGTTCATTATTGTCCCTGACAGCGGAGCCCAGCCCACGCCCTGGGATGGGCTCTCACCCAGGGTGGTTTGTTGACAGTTTTGTTCCACGGAGAAAATAATTCCTGGGAAAAGCACCTGAACTTGTGAAGCCTTCAAATGTTATTATCTGATTTCCATTTGTGTGTTGTGCTGACAGATACACCATTAGTTTCACCACCACTGTCCTCCGTGGCAGATTTTATTAAACCAGATATAGTGGCAAGTTCTCTGCTGGTGTCAGTCAATCTGTTTTATGCTCATATATAGTTAAAGAGGATATTTTCCCCAGAATCAGCGTGAGGATGGTCATATCCAAACCTTTGTCCCTGGGAGGCATCTTGTTCAACTTTAACCTTCTTCTCCCTCAAAAATAATGACAGTTCCAGTTGTGCATTTTGTTAACGATTTTGAAGGTCAGAAAAAGTTTAATGGAAGAGAGTCCCTTTCAAAACAATCTGGGACCTCTACCTGTAGAGTTGAGATAAGCACAGACAAGCTGATTATTATATAATCAATAAGCAATAATACTGATTAGCTTATTTAAAATACATGTGTGATTAATGCTACACTTTATCCTGGTGGTTCTCAAACTTCAGAATACATCAGAATCACCTTGGAGAGCTGTTAACACAGATTGCTGGGCCCCACCCCCGGAGTTTTAATTCTCGAGGTCCGAGGTTGGGCCCCCATATTTTAAAGTCTGGCAAGTTCCACGGTGATGCTGTTTACTGGTAGTCTGGAATCCACACTGTAAGAACAATTTTAAAGATTCTGTTTCTGGTGGTGAATTCATTGAGCCAGATGTTCCCCTCTTTCATTCTTAAAACTGCTTCTTGAAGTATGGTCTAAGGACCATGTCCATCAGAATCACTTGGTATGGTTGTGAACAGTGAGTGGGACCCAACACTGACTTCGGGATCCGGGGCTAGAGTGATGAGCGAGCTCCCTAGAGATTCGGATGAACTGCCTGGCAAGAGTGATTCTCAGCCTTGGCTTCATCTGAGAATCACTCAGAGAGCCTTAACAAACATAGACTCCTGGGCTCTGACTACAGAGATTGTGACTTAATTGATCTGAGTGAGACCTGGGCATTGATATGTTGAAAGCTCCCCCAGAGATTCTTTGGCTGTACAGTCAAGAACACTGCTCTGGAAAGATAACCAATGGATAAACTCTTCCTAGTTTGTCATTTTCTAAACTGTGTTCCTCAAGAGAATATGTGATCCACCAGATATTTATAAGTTTTTTTTTTTAAATCCAATATGACCAGGGGGCGCCTGGGTAGCGCAGTCGTTAGGTGTCTGCCTTCGGCTCAGGGCGTGATCCCAGCGTTGCGGGATCGAGTCCCACATCGGGCTCCTCGGCTGGGAGCCTGCTTCTTCCTCTCCCTCTCCCCTGCTGTGTTCCCTCTCTCGCTGGCTGTCTCTCTGACACATAAATAAATAAATAAATAAAATCTTAAAAAAAAAATCCAATATGACCAGGAAACACTGGGTGAAGCAAAGTTACTAGGTTGTTTTACACCAGGACTCCTTGGGGTCCCTGCAAAACAACTCTTCCGTGTGACGTTTCTCAAACAATTTTACCAAGGAAGATTTTTTTTGGAAGAGCACTTTATTAAGTGGGTTTTGGGTTTCAGAGAACCCCCTAAAATTGTGTGTGTGTGTGTGTGTGTGTGTGTGTGTGTTAAAGTATTAACACATCCTCTTATGTGTTTTCTGGAGAGAAGGCCGAGACTGTTCATCAGACTTTTCAACCATTTCTGAACATAAACCAGAGATGGTTAAAAAACACTCATGTAGAGTCTCAGATCCACTTTGGGGTCCTAAGAAGACCCCTGAGAAGCAAATGAAAGAAACAGAGAATTATTCCTTCATGATCTGAGACGTGGGATATCCACGGGCTATCTTTGCACTGATACATGCTCGTCCCCTTCGTTTGGATTTCTAAAAATACCTCTATTATGATATAATTCCGTACTATAAAAATCATCCATTGAAAGTATATGATTCAGGAACTTTAGTGTACATGAGTTGTGCACTCATGATCTAAGTTGGCCACATTTTCATCACCCCAAAAAGAAATCCCACACGCATCAAAGAGTTAACCCCTTCCTGTCTCCCTCCCCAGCCGTAGGCAACCTTATTCATTCACTTTCTGTGAAGGTACAGAAGATACAGAAAGACACAGAAGATACAGAAATGGCCAATAGGCACATGAAATGATGCTCAGTATCATTACCCATCAGGGAAATGCAAATCCAAACCATAATGAGATACCATGTCACACCCACCAGAATGCCTATAATAATAGAAAAGACAGTAAGAAGTGCTGGTGAGGATGTGCAGGAATCAAAACTTTCATTTATTTGGTGGGAATGCAAATTGGTGCAGTTACTCCAGAAAACAGTTTGGCAATTCCTCAAAATGTTGAAGTAAGTGAAATCTTGCACTAGGCAGCCTTTTGTAACTGATTTCTTTCACTTACTGTATTTTCCAGGCTTTTCCATGTTGTAGCATCTATCTGTACTTCATTCCTTTCTATTTTTAAATAATGTTCGGTTGTATGGATATACCGCATTATATTAATCCATTCGTGCATCGATGGGCATTTGAATTATTTCCTCTTCTGAGCTATTATGAATAAAGCTGCCTTAGACATTCATATACAGATTTTTACATGGACATGTGTTTTCATTATGCTAGGAATGGAATTTCTGGGTTCTGTCGTAACTCCGTGTTCAACATTTTGAGAAATTGCCAAACTGTTTTCCAGAGTAACTGCACCAGTTTGCATTCCCACCAAATAAATGAAAGTTTTGATTCCTGCACATCCTCACCAACACTTCTTACTGTCTTTTCTATTATTATAGGCATTCTGGTGGGTGTGACATGGTATCTCATTATGGTTTGGATTTGCATTTCCCTGATGGGTAATGATACTGAGCATCATTTCATGTGCCTATTGGCCATTTCTGTATCTTCTTTGGAAAAATTTCTGTCCCAACTCTTTGCCCAATTTTTAATAAATAACTTTTAAAAGTTATTTAACTTTTTATTATTGAGCTGTAAGATATTCTAGATAAAGATACATACATTGATAAGTCCCTTATCAAATATATGATTTAGAAATATTTTATCCCATACTGTGTGTTGCCCTCTCACTTTCTTGATTTTTTTCCCCTATGTTTTGTGCTGTATTATTTGCAGCACAGAAGCTTTTACTTTTGATGTAGTTCATTGTATCTACTTTTTTGTTATTGTTGTTTCTGCTTTTTGGTCTCATCTAAAAAAACCATTGCCTTATCCAAGGTCACAAAAGTTTATGCCTATTTTCATCTAAGAATTTTATAGTTTTAGCTCTTATATTTAGGACTGTGATCCATTTTGAGGTATTTTTTGTGGATGGTATAAAGAAGGGACCCACTTTCATTCTTTTGCATGTGGATATCCAGTTGTCCCAGCACCATTTGTTGAAAAGACTGTTCTTTCCCCCCATTGAATTGTCTAGGCACCTTCGTCATTCTTTTGAAAATTAAGTGACATAAAAAGATAAAATAGTAAGATTTTCATAGATTAAAAGATTCACTGAGAACCAAATAAGATAGATATGGGTGCTGAATACTGTTAGTGTCCCGGAACAATTTAAGAGCCTAACTCAGCCTTCCTTGGGCATTGATTAAACACTCCCTGTGTGCTGGATTCTGAGATAGAAAGGTGAATTCACCATTTCTGTCCAATCTCTCAGTCTACCTGGGAAGATAAGTAAGCAAACAAATATAGCAATATAGTAAATGCTCTGATAGGAATATGTACATGGCAGAATGGAAACATAGTAGCCCCATTGCTTACTCGGTCCAGTGTGAAATTGGAACTCATCCATGAAGGTGGGAAGGGCACTCCTGGAAGAAGAGAAAGGGCGGTGGAGTGGAGGGAAATGATCTCTATGGAGTTCCACCAGCCCAGAGGCTGGGAGTGTGTGTGGAGGGTGGAGAGTAGCTGGAGATGAGCTGGAAAGGCAATCAGATTGTGAACAGCTCTGCAGGTCCTGTGGAGTTCAGGCCACATTCTGTGGCAAAGAGCCTTGAAGTACCTTACGCAGAGGTGGTTTAGTGAATTCCTGGGAGGTTTCCAGACCATCTGTGGGAATCTGGCTTTGGGAAAAGGTGATCCCAGTTCTGTCATCACTGGCTGAGAATCATAGACCTTTCATTCTCCCCAGGCCATGCCTCAGGTGCTTACATTTCTTCTTAAGTAGTAACAGTTCCACTATAAGGGTCCCTATCACAGCTCAAAGTCCTTTCTTTATGTGAGCACTAGCCCTAATAAAAATGAAAACCTAAGTAAGAGAAAATAATAACTTCTCCAAATATTAGCAGAATCTCATCAGAAGCCAACCAACTTTCATCAGTTTGGGGGTCAATCCTCCTATTAGGAGAAAGGGAATAGCCCTTAAAGCTGTGGGAGCACCATAGCTCCAGAAACCCTAGAGCTTACTCTTAATGGCTACAACAGCTCAAAAATATCCCTTCATTAACAATCCTGGAATAGCCCAGGAAATAATAAAAAGCATTTTTCTTAGGCTAATAGAGCCAGGACACAGACACATACTGCTAACCATCTGTGCCATGTGCCATCTATGTCTCCAAAGACCTTGAAGGTATTTGATGATTCCTATTAAGACATAAGCTGCTGTGTGTGTGTGTGTGTGTGTGTGTGTGTGTGTGTGTGTGTGTGTTAATTGAAAAGGCCTCTTAAGGGAATAACCTATAATTCCCAACCTGACCTCCAAGGAGGACAGTGTAAGTAGCCTAAGTGTTGTTATTTGTAAAACAGAGCAAGAAAATGTTCCTAAACACTGTAAGAGATAAATAAAATTCTCAAAATTAGTGGGAAGGAAAGTAGCATAGCAATGGAGTATTGAAGCCGTCATACTACTAAATTTAAACCCTATGTCTGTCACTTCCCAGCTCTGTGATCTTGGGCCAGTTCCTTCTTGAAGCTTTAGCTCCTTTCTCTGTAAAGTAAGGATAATAATAACACCTATTTCATAAAACCATGGTGAGGATTAAAAGGGATAATTGTGTAAAAAGCTTTGCTAGCTGGCACAAATTAAGTGCTCAATAAATGATCGCTGCTGTTATTACTAGGGCCAGAGAGATTTCTTATTTCACTTCAATATAGATACAGTACACTGAAAAAATCATGTATATTCATTGTATATAAAAGTTTCTGAACTGAGTTCTTGGCCAAACCACACAGCTATGCATATTGACTTTAAGCAACATGCATTAACTTCTGAGGAAATTGTGCTGTTCTTGCATTGCTCCAAATGATATTTTTAAAACATTCCATTGTGATAGAACTCAGCTACATTTGTTTATGATGATTTGTGTCTTGTTGAAGAAAAAAACTCCCAGCTATTGGCTGACAGATATGACCAGACCTAGATTTAGCTGGAGTCCGTGGTTTCTCCAGAAAAGTCATCTGAGGTAACAATTACTACACAGGAGATGGACATAAAATGTATAATTAAGGAAAGGATACATTACCAAAAAGTTATGATGATAAAAAGGGGGAAGATGATATGTAATTAACCTTTCCAACAGTTAACATCAGTGGTTACCTAAGCCTCTTTTCACAGAACTGCTCTCTTGAAAAGCATCCAGTTTTTTGTGGCATGTTCTTAATTAATTTACCTGCCTGCAGATAAAGTCATTTCCTCTCCCTGTTTTTTTCATTGAGCTATAGAATTCTACCTTCAGCACATCAACATTCAAAATTGTATTTTATTAAATGAAATGATTTTTAAAGGAGCCGATTTTTCTCAGGATTCTCTAAGTATAAACTAATATCTGAGAAGTATCAATAATGAGGGAGTCAGCCTAATGTTTCTGTATTATTGAAGGATTCGCTTGAGATGGGGATTTTAGGTTCTCCAATAACCAGGTCTCAGGGAGTGGATGAGAAGACAGGCCAAGCAGGGACAGAGCAGAGACAGAGAGCAGGGGGTACTGGGGTTCTGGGAAAGTGCAAGCAGAGGGGAGTTGGAAATTTTGGTCTGAGGGAAGTCTAGCCGTCGTCAAAAGTCAGGTATTCCAGGAACCAGGCAGAGCAAACCATTTGGTATAGAATTGTAAACAGGAGGCCTAGGCCCTGAAATCTAAGAGGTAAGTGTGTTTATTCAATCCCTATAGTCTTCAGGATGTTCCAGGAGCAGAAAATGAAGCAGATAAGTAGTTGGCATCAGGAAGATCCCATGGCAGGCCCAGAGGACTGGAGTGTAGGACCAGGACTTTGGTCCCTAAAGGACTCAGATGAAAGTTAAGACCACAATACCTGGCGAACCAGACAGAACATCAGTCAGAAAATTAGAAGAGGAACTCAATGATGGGGGATAGGGAGAGAAAGCAAAAACCAGGCTCTGGGGTTCAAGGGCAGAGCAGACGAAGTTGCAAGGCTGATGCTCGTGGGCCACTAAGGCACTGGCTAGTGGACCTGACCAGAACCAGCATTAGCCTGGATTGAGGACAGGTGGTGCCCATAGGTAAGAGTCAAGTCAGGGCTTCTCAGCCTCAGCACTGTTGCCATTTTGGACCAGGTAATTCTTTGTTGTGGGGGCTGTCCTGTGCATTGTAAGATGTTTAGCAGCATACCTGGCCTGTAGCCATTAGCATCTAGTTATGAAATCAAAGATGTCTCCAGCCATCGCTGAATGTCCCCTGAGGAGAAAAATCTCCCCTGGTTCAGAACCACTGGGTTAAGTGGGCAAAGCTACCCAAGTTTGAGGAATACTAACATGAAAAGTCAAGTACATGATTAGGCATTCGGAGCTTCTGTTTTGTTGTTGTTTATCAAGTTTGTTTCCTTCACCCTCCCTATCTGGACTTCCTAGAGGAACCACCTGTTTGTTTTTAAGCACTAAGTCCTTTCTGCTCATGTTTGACATTGCTCTGGATTCTTCTGTAGCATGCTAGTAGGAAATAAATACAGTATTCAGTGTTTGCCATAGAAAGAGTTACATACCTGCATAATTTACGAGGTTTTATTACAAATACATTGGCCCATCCATTTAACGTAAATACCTGGGTGGGGGATGTTCTGTTGAGAATCCTTCCTCACACTGTCCACGTACAATGTCCACTATTTGATGGAGAACTCCATCCTTGCTTACGTGGGTATATGATACTGATTTCCAGTCAGTTCCTGTCTCTGAGATGTCAGCTAAGGCATTCTGAAAAATCCACAGGTTCAAAAATATCCCTCTCACCAGCTGGTCACTAATGCTTGAAAAGGCCAAGGGTCAGCGGGCACTGGTCTGGCCCATGCTGCCCATTGGGGAAACTTTGCCTTACCTTTCTCTTCAGTCAGTTCTCCCAGTTGGGCATAATCAGTGAATAGAAGGACCATGTTCTAGTTTTAATCTGGAAGGGTGACAAAAGATATTAACAATCTCAGCATCTTTTCAGGCCCAGGCATGTTCTAGGTGACACTTCTTAACATCTGCCAAGTGAAATCTTTGATAAATAGAAGCCTGTCACTCAGCTATACCATGTTGAGCTGAGCACCATGAAAATTTACCCAGCCTGCTTTGTATTGCCCAGACCTGCCAACCACTCTGATATCTGTGGATATGGGGTAAAAATAGGCTGAGTTTTTGTTAGGGTGGAAGAAAATATAATCTCACCTAGTCTTGCCAACTGTAATTAATAAGTTGTTAAAGATCTTCATGACATCCCACGGAAAGAGCCGTCAAGGGTACTCGGGCCTCCTGAGGAGAACATGATGCAAAACTTACCATTTGATTATTCATTCATTTTCTTATTAGCATAGACTATAATAGGATAGGGCTCCAGAATTCTCCATAAGGGGGTATAGAGATTTTACATAACAGTTTATTTTTGTTGTGACATGGCTGATGGAAATTGGGAAGCAGGGTCTAAAGTTTACCCAAGCCATTTTCTTAGCAATATTATATCTTATTGCTAGGGTATTCTCCCGGATGTTAGGTAAAAATCTTCCAGATTTTCAAGTATTTTAAGCTCGTCAGTTTTCACTTTTATTTTCTTGTAGTTTATTCACCTTCATAATGAATTCTGTACCTATGAATTTTAAGAACTAAACTGTTGAGCTCTATGCTAAAATATTTTTGTGCTAAAATATTTTTGTGCTAAAATATTTAGATAAAGTATTAGCCACATCACTCATTCATTCCAAGGTCTGAGCTGTGGTTGACAGGAAATATAATAGTGAGGAATTGAAGAATCTGGAGTGGTAGTCTCATAAAGCTTCTGAAATTCTTAAAAGGAATACTGTGCAAGTTAAGTTATTAAGTTGTACTAAATAGTAACAATAACAACAATAATAACAATAAAAAATTATCAAGGTGGCTGAGTCGGTTAAGTGTCTGCCTTTGTCTCAGGTCATGATCTCAGGGTCCTGGAATCAAGCACCCACATTGGGCTCCTTGCTCAGCAGAGAGCCTGCTTCTCCCTTTACCTGCCACTCCCCCTGGTTGTGCTCTCTCTCTCTCTTTCTCTCTCTCTGACAAATAAATAAACAAAATCTTAAAAAAAAAATTATCAAGGGGGCGCCTGGGTGGCACAGCGGTTAAGCGTCTGCCTTCGGCTCAGGGCATGATCCTGGCGATCTGGGATCGAGCCCCACATCAGGCTCTTCTGCTATGAGCCTGCTTCTTCCTCTCCCACTCCCCCTGCTTGTGTTCCCTCTCTCGCTGGCTGTCTCTATCTCTGTCAAATAAATAAATAAAATCTTTAAAAAAAAATTATCAAGGACTTATGATATGCTACTGTACCAAGAGCTTTTATGTGCATTTCTCATAAAATTCTTTATAACCCTATGAGATTGTTAGTATTGTTATCCCCATTTTATAGATAAGAAAACTGAGGCATGGTAAGTAACTTACTTACAGCTAGTCACAGGCTTGTCATGAAGCCAGCATTTTAACCCATGCAATTTGACTCCAAAGTTTGCGGTTACCATGACTATACTACTCTGTCCATTTCTCTTGTATATGAACCAAAGGAGGATATTTTTGTAATTATACTTTCTACTCTTTTTTTCACATTTTGCCTCACTTTCTGTCATTCTAATTATATATATTTTTAAAATCACATCAATCATAACATAGAAATAAGAGAGTTCTCCTCCCTCTGAATTGTATACATTTAGATGTCCCTGAATTATATTTGGCAGTGTGTTTAAAGCAACAAAAAACTAAAATGATGAGGCAGAAATAATGATATCTAGCATTAAGTCACTCCAAAGACTCCCATGCAGAGACCTGTTGAAGTTCTTCATCACTGTGGCTCAGGGAATCCAACTTCCTATAGGTTCTAGAAGCAGAGAACAACTCCAACCAGGTTTGCGTTGGAAAAAGATGGGGGAGTAGCCCATTATCAATTGGCTGAGTGGAAGCATTTAGCAATTAAGGTCTCCATGTGAAAGAGGTGTCAAGGGACCAGAGAAGTCATAGCTCATCACCCCTAATGCTGACACCGAGGTAGAGAATTGTTGACAAAATTCATACCTCACTTCCTAAGCTCCAGATTACAAGTTCCCTTGGACAGAGGAGAGCAAGAAGATGGCGGAGCGAGGCCAGGGAAGGCACAGTTGAGAGCCTTCCACAACCCTCTCTTCCCTCTGGGAACAGACAGCATCTGAAAACTCAGTCCTCGAGGGACTGGCCCCTGCTGACACATGGAGGTAGTGGTGGACTCCACAGAGAGAAGGAGAGAGTATAGGCAATGTTGAAAACACTCCAATTCTAATCTTTAAAAATACTGCACCTGTGAAACCACGTGCAGCCAGACTGTGGCCCCCCATGCTGCCAATTTTTGACCTCTGTTAGAACCTCCCATAATGAGAAAGCTCAAGGAATTCCTTCAGAACAGAAACAGTTTGACCTAAGAGGAACTGTGGCTCTCCCTTTAATCACAAGATGTGTGCATGTATTTTTAAAAGCATGTTCTTTATTCTCCCTTAAGTAAATAGATATTTAAAAAACACAGATGCGTGACTTGACTTTGTGACTCACAGTAAACAATCCAACGACAACGCCCCTTGGCCTTGGAGCAAAAGCAAGAAAGCACTTTGCCTCTCTCCCTACCCACCCCACCCCCAGCCTGGTATTAATAAATGGGAGGACAAAAATCAGGTGGCTGTATGAATGAGCTTTTAAAATATGATCTACAGGTGAGAACAGCCAGGTAGCCCACACTTTAGACTACAAAATCCTAGGCTGTGTCCTTCTTTAAAAATGATTTAATTATTTCCTGTGTTTTCAAAAACACATTGCTCTTTATTCATCCTCCTGTCCTTATTTACATATGTTTGCTTTGTGTGGGCAACAGGATCTCAGGAGGATGTTATCAACTCCACTGGTGAATATTTTTGGCTTTTTCAATGTAGAACTCCACGTTCACTGCGTCTTATTCGGGTTTCTATGATTGCTGCTCACCAGTATCCTTTGCAAACATCTGTGCGATGGGAATGTGGGGCTGGGCCTGCGGCAACTGAATCCCACATGGCTGTGAAAAGGGTACTAGGGTGATGACCGTGATGTACAGTTAGTTCAGAGAGCTACGTGCATTCATCCAGGTTCTGTATATCAGGTCTGCATCCTGGCATGGGTTAGGGACCTGCAGGGCAGAGTCCCAGGGAGAGAGGAGACCCTGGAGCTACCAAACCAGCCAATTGATCTCTCGGAGGGACCTAAGCTCGCCCAGGCTCAGCTGGGAAATGAGAAGGGGTTGAATGACTTCTGAGATTCCTTCCAGTTTTAACATTCTGTGACTCTGTGATTTGTGGTGATTCTTTGATTTGATGCTGCTTGTGATTTCAATGGAATAGACCTCAGAAAATTCACAGGAAATGTAGAAATCATCTTGAGGCAAACAACTAAATCTGCATGGAACCAGGACATTAAGGAATTCTCGGGTTAGTTAATTAAGTGGTATCTTGTTTGTTTGTAGTACAGTGTTAAACCAGTGAAATCAAGTACCTGGAGGCGAAATAGTTAGTGCTATGTAAACACGAAGCTCAACAGACTGCTGAATAACATTGTATTTTTTGTTATTTTAGCCTCGCATATGCAAAGTGTTACTAAGTCACTTTATGAACCAGTTTAATGTGGCACTTGGCAAATCAGACAATGAGACTCTGAGATTTGGGAAGTATGGAGGGGGGGAGTGAAAATTATTTGACTGTCATTGGAATTGGAAATGAT
The DNA here is from genome assembly GCF_017311325.1 of Ursus maritimus. Lineage (NCBI taxonomy): Eukaryota > Metazoa > Chordata > Mammalia > Carnivora > Ursidae > Ursus > Ursus maritimus. The sequence goes on from NW_024427107.1 coordinate 22,603,484, forward strand.
GGAGGACTGCGCTGGGGTGACTCAGCGGTCTGAGTCATCAGATGCAGCCCCCTAGGGCAGGAAGTCAGGGGCTTGAGCATTCAATGTGTCTTCTTAGAAAAGTCACCCTCATTTCGTGTCTTCCGTTCTTGGTTTATAAAATTGGTGTTATAAAGAGTGTTGTCTCAGTTCATTGTTGCCACCGTGGTTTTTTGTTGTTGTTGTTTTTCAAGAATTGCCAGAATCCCGGATTTTTAAAAAGTGATAAATGAATATACACTGTGGTCATATTATTAGAAATACTCAGAAATAGTTTGAATGTGTATATGTGCGTGACATGCACGCAGGCTGAAAATTTCTGATTTACTTCTTGTACTCGGGTTCAGTGGTGAAAGTAGAAAAAGGAAGTAGTAATACATGACATTCTGCCTGATTTTAAGACAAAAAAACTATACATATAGCTCTTCAATACAATTGGCTGGGATAGTCTTTTGGGATTTTATATATCCACTGATTTGTTACCGAGCATGTAATTTGTTACTTCCCCCAAAGAAAACTCCGAGACTGAACTTCCATTTGAAGCCTTCTTCTCGACTAAAAATAATATTATTCCAGACATCTGAAATAAAACTGGCCTTTTTTTTTTTTCCCCCTGCTCTCTTTTCTTTAGCACAGGGTATCAGAAATGCTGCTGTTTCCATGCTTTGTACTTATAAACTAACGTTAGACTAAAAATGAATTGTCTAAAATAGCATGTGTGAGAGTTAATGGCTCTCGTGGGCGGGCCATATACTCTGCCATCACTTGCTGTGTGATATTTATAATTAATACTCTCTCCTTTGTAGCCAGTAGTTATACAGCTTAGTTTTCTAATTATGGAAACAAAGAATGAGTTTGCACACAGAGGTATTATTGTTTTTACTGCCCCGGAAAATAAAGATTTATGAAGAAAAGCTAATTTCCATTGGCCTCTGGCTTCCTACCAATCCTTTAGGTTCGGCTGGGTTACCTCGCCTCCCTGGAAGGAGGTTAAGAATGCACATCCCTTTGTTTGGGGGGGTATTAAACGGTAGCTAGATTCAACATCTCCTTTCTCTAGAAGTCATTCCGATTCAGTAAAGTTCACCATCACAAAGTAATATATTCTAATCCTAACCCAGCTTTGTAGCCTAATTTCCTACTGGGTCACTTGGAAAGCCAAGTGGAGGGCTTGGCCGACACATTCCCTTTTAAGCATAGCTGTCAATGCTGCCTGCAGAGCAGGCGAGGGGAAGAAGCCAGGTAATACCTCTACGGCCAATTGTAAGTAGTGGGACTGCTGAGCTCTGTGGTGATTCCCTCTGCCCCAGTGAGCAAGTACACACACTGCTGGAAAGGACCCAACTCCTGCCTGGCTTGTGGCTCACTCATAGCTGAGCTGCTTGCTTTCCAGGTAGAAGCCAATCAAGACTTTGGCATTGGAGGCTCAGGAAGAGAAAGGTGGGCTTCAGCCTCAGCCTGCAAAGCAAAGGCTAACACACAGCGTTTTCACCACTTCTCTGTCCTGTAGTCCTTGTCATATAAACTTGGCCTTCTTTAAATGAAGGCAGTGGTCTCTATTTGAGAGAGACCCATTACAGCTCCCCCTAATGCTGATCCTAGGAACAAAGGATAAAATGCCAACTACGTGGAGATATTTGCACGCAGGACAACTTCAAAACAGAATGTCCCTGTTTTTCGGGCTGAATGGCCAGACAGGCTGACATCCTTACCTGAAGCTGAATTAAAAGCAGACACCTGCCTGCCGGTAGCGTCTCCAGCCAGCTGCACGCTGCCTGGCGCCTGAGTTCCCCAACCAGGACATGAACAGGGAAGTTTCAAAGTGCATTTGGCGTGGTGCTCCGGTTCTAATCCTATTCATTTTCATTTACCCTTTTCCAGAATTGAGTCCATAGATTTGATTTGAAAGTCCTCAATTAGTGAATTTTATGTCTCTTAGAAAATCTGACCATCTCTGGCTGCGGAGCTCTTCTTTTTTAAAGCAACTTGACAATTTCAGAATATAAAATTACAGATAAATGAAGAAAAGGTGCCAGATGAGAACACGTAAAACCGCAATGACTGAATGATATAGAGGGTAAGTCAAGCCGAATGTTCTTCTTCTCAGCTCAGCACAAAATTGAATATAGAAGAGCTGTATAAAAATGGACTGCCGCTTCCTAGTGACCCAGTATTTCAATATCCTCCACTCCTTTTCAGTATTATGTGTTGAGTTTGACCATGTTATTGAGATGTGTCTAGTACCCTTCTTCCAATTACCATGCACAATACTTGGATCAGACGATGGAGCTGCCCACTTATTCTGAGCCGCTCCTCTGGATAGAGCTATGCTATAAGGCCGCCATTTTACTGTAAATCAAAGCCTCCGTGTCTGAAATGTTATTTAGTAATTTTCAAAGCTAATCACAGAATGTAGTGGTTCAGACTCAGAGCTGGGAGCTAAATACTTTTTGTGCCCCACTCAGCCCGGACACTTTTACCGTCTTGTATGACTTCGACCATCTGTGCTCAGGGGGAATTGAAAATCTGAGGCCACCTTGACAAACAAAGACTAAAATATCTGGAAGGTCCTGATATTGAAATCATTTCACTTGAACTTATAGGGTTAATATATGCATCCACTTCAATTTGCATTATTCCATTTCTGTGTCTTCTCACAGAATGTCATTTAGCTGCTGAAAAATTTTAATATTCTCAACTAGAAGGAGATCTGTGAACTTAAACCATTCAAGACCAAGAGCTTCCCAAACCGGGAACCAAATTTTAAGCCTTTTTTCGGTGCTCGAATTGTGTAAATCTCAAATCATTAAGAAATTGTCTTTTTTTTCCCTTCAGACCAAATTTCCTTAATGATTAGCATTGTGCTTATTTTTTTTATTTTTTTCTAATTTTTTTAAATTCAGTCCGTTAACATATCGTGTATCATTAGTCTCAGATGTAGAGTCTGGCAGTTCATCGGTTGTGTATAACCCCCAGCGCTCGTCACATCGTGTGCCCTTCTTAGTTACCATCACCCAGTTACCCCATTCCCCCCCCCATCCACCTCCTCCAGCAGCCCTCACTTTGTTTCCCAGAGTCAAGAGTCTCTTACGGCTTATCTCCCTCTCTGATTTCATCTTGTTTTATTTTGCCCTCCCTTCCCCTGTGATCCTCTGTTTTGTTTCTTAAATTCCACATATGGGCGAAACCATATGATACTTATCATTCTCTGATTGACTTATTTTGCTCAGCATAATATCCTCCAGTTCCATCCACGTCGATGTAAATGGTGCTTAAATCACATTAGAAAAGTCCACCCTTTTCAAATAGTTGGTATAAGATGTCCAGAAGTTTTTGATGGCACTGATTCCCAGTGTCTACTCCTCACATTCCAGGTCAATCCATTTAATTATTTAAGATTGATTAAAGATGGGAACAGTGTGCAAGTGTGCCTTGTTTCATTTTGATTATCTAAACCTCTGAGAAGACCCAAAGCCTGGAGTGCTTAGTTATAACCCATTGTTTTTATGAGATGGCCATCCTTCCAAGTGATCCATCCTAAGTGGCTCTTCCATCTACTTTTTCTGGGTAACTCCTGAGTAAGACCCACTTCACACAAGTAATTTTCCCAATATTTGTCTTGCTGGCTGGGAGTGAAGTTCAAATTGAAGTTCAATTTCATATTGAAAAATTTCTGTTGACCTTGGCAGAGTGTTTGAGGAGAGTGCTTAGTTATTAAGTTTTTCTCTTTCTGAATCTTTTCAATTTTTCTGCTGTACATATGACTACAAGTTTTAGTTTAAGAATCCTTCAGGGGTGCCTGGGTGGCGCAGTCGTTAAGCATCTGCCTTCGGCTCAGGGCGTGATCCCAGCGTTCCGGGATCGAGCCCCACATCAGGCTCCTCTGCTAGGAGCGTGCTTCTTCCTCTCCCACTCCCCCTGCTTGTGTTCCCTCTCTCGCTGGCTGTCTCTCTGTGTCAAATAAATAAATAAAATCTTTAAAAAAAAAAAAAAGAATCCTTCAAGTAGTTGTTATTATAACATAAGAGACAATGCTTCTGCCATGCATAAAAATGGTGATGGATTCAGAGCTAGTTAAAGTTGTAAGAAACTTTAATGGGGCGCCTGGGTGGCTCAATAGGTTAAGCGTCTGCCTTCATCATGATCCCCAGTGTCCTGGGATCAAACACCACATCAGGCTTCCTGCAGGAGCCTTCTTCTCCTTCTGCCCCTCCCCTGGCTTGTGCGCTCTCTCTCTCTCTCTGTCAAATAAACAAATAAAATCTTTAAAATAAAATAAAGTTGTAAGAAGCTTAAACATTTACCTTCTGCAGCATCATCTGATGCTTGTATCTACTATATAGATAGAATTTTCCTATCGTGTCTTACAGAACTCTCTCCTGCAATAGGTTCTAGGAACTTTACAAACATCTTATGCGGATCCATTTGTTTCCACTTTACAAAATATTGAAGCCACCATCATTTCTAGCCTCCTACAGGAGCTTCTACCTCTTCCCTGTAATTTATTCCCCACATAGCAGCAGTGGTGACCTTGGAGCACCCATCAGCTCGTGTCTCTCTCCTGGCAGGGGCTTCCTGTGGAGTCTGATTCCTGCCTTGGCCGCAGGACCCTGCAGGGCTAACCTCGGCTGTCCTGTGCAGTCTCCTCTGCCCCATTCTCACCTCTTCTTACTGCTCTGCAGACAAACCATTCATCGCTCAGGGCCTTCCATATCCAGGCTTATCCCTACCTCAAAGCCTTTGCAAATGCTGGTCCCTCTGCTCGGGAAATCTCTGTCCACGTAGTCCAGTGAAATCCCTGGGTCTTCATGGTTCCAGTTGCCTCCTCAGAGAAGCTCTTGCTGACTCACTAACGATGCGTCCCCTGACTCTCTGTCCCACTAGCCTTCTTTTGTTTTCTTCACAGAATCTATCACTGTGAGAAGTTACTTGTTTGCTTCCACTAGATGTCAGCTCTTAAGACAGGAGCCTGCCTCTGGTTCACTGCGGTAAACCATGCACCTAGCAGTTTGGACAAATGAGAAATTATGATCCAGGTTTTTTATAAAATTTGCTTCCAGTCATACTATGAGCAGGAAAAAAACTCATGTTTCTATGATTATGCCATAGTATTTCTGATTCCATGACCTTGCTCATATGCTATTCTTTCCCTGGAAGGTCGTAGGTCTTCTGGATAAGCCCTAGCATCCTTTGATCCTAGTCACATAGGAAGCCACATAGCCTGCCACATAGGAAGCCTTCCCTCACCTCCTCAGGCTGGTTGGGTAACCAATTCTAAGCATGTAACATGCTCCCCGTAGTCTCTACCATTGTACTTAGCACACTGGTCTTATCATTATTGATTTGGTTTCTGGGCTCTTCCGGACCAGAATCTACTGCAAGAAACAGACCAATTAATTCATTTTAATTTTCCCAGCAAAGAGGATGCCACTAAGCGTGTGTACGATTCAAGTTTGCTAAAAGAGATCAGAACCTTAAACTTCTGACTGTGGTTGACTGTATTGCCAAAATACATTGTGTATTCTACAGATGGAAACGATATCTCAGCCCACATTTCATTACTTACAATTATTTAGTTAGACATTCAGAGTTAAAAAAGAAAAAAAACTTCATAATCCAGTATCACTCAATATAAACTGTCTTCAACATAGGGGGAATGTGGCTTATTAGGTATAATTTGTAAAATAACTTTAGTAGTTGCTAGGGATAACTGAAATCCACAGATCATCCCCAAATCTCACTGTAGAAATTAATTACCAAATATTCGATCAAAGCTGCTCACCAATAAGGAACTATATTTGATATGAGTTAAATTCCCTTACATTTATCTTCCTAACAAAAATCTGTGGGAGAAAGGGAGGAATAAAAGGAATTATAAACAGCCCACGTGCTGGATCATGAGCTCCTGAATAATTGAGAGCTGCCTAAATGTGTGTTAGTCATTTCTTGCATTTCCCTGGGACTATCAAGTCTATCCTAGGGGGTGATGAGAGCCACTGAAGAAATAATAAAATGTGTTTTGCTCTTTTTTCTTTTTTCTCAAGGAAGAAAATAACATTAATCCAGTCAACAGGTCAGATAAAAGCAGAAAGGAAGTGACTCAGGTTTAACCATGCTCTTCATGAAAAGACGTTTTTTGCCGTAAGGAAAGATGATACCATTTAATCGGGTATTTTCCTGACATTCTGTTTTATATGATTATAGATAACTGCCATGAATAATAATTTGTTTTGTTGATGTATTTCCAAAATTTCTGGCATATTGTCTTCTCGGGCCAAGTAACTGTCTCCATAGACCTGTTGTCCTCTGGCAGTGATTTGAAACAGTTCCTGGAACTTAATGTAGAAGATGTGATTCATTCTTTCAGTAACTATTGAGCACCTACTGTGTATCAGCCATGGCTTAGGTGCCAGATGAGACACATCATGGGGTTTATATTTAATGAGACCTTTCTCTATAATGAGCATATTGAAAAGGGCAATTCCATTTTTAAATTCATAACTATTTCCATATTGAAATGTGGCTTATAGACTCAAAAAGGTCACTAGTTTTCTGCAAAAATAAAGTTGTTCATAATTAAACGTGAAGGGGGAAGAAAAACCTGAAAAAAGAAAAGCAAAAATCTTCCCTCGCATCTTTACATGCTCACTGTTTATCTGTTTATAAAATCACAAATTATCTTTGATTTTCATGTCAGATATTACAAGCACAAAAATAACGTTATAACTGTATTATTTAAAATATATGACATAGCCATGTTATTTAAAATATAGGCACTCATCCCCGATGATACACACAGCATGACGTTTACCAGAATTCGTTGTGTGTTATACAGATGGAAACCTTATCTATACAACATAAGGAGATATGTATATATATCTTCACATTTAATTGCTAATAATTATTTAGTTAGATCTTCAGAGTTTTAAAAAATCTTCATTTTGCTTGTAAATCCTTATAATCCTTAAGGCATTTTATGCCAAATCTATTTTTAGCCACAAATTTAGAATGAGTAAAATATACATTTATGGCTTATTGGAGGTTGCTCAGTGAGTTTGAGACACTCTCAGGAAGAGCACCCACATTGACAAATCTACCCAACACCTTGTTCCTTGTATACATCAAGAGATACTTTTCCCTCTTGCCTTGGTAGCCCGTGCTCAGCTATTCTCTGGCTCTGTGTTAAGGGAAGACCCGGTACAGTGTGACATTCTTCTGAAACTGCAGGATTGTCCATGGGTCATGTCTCCTCTTGCCATACAGGTAAATAGACTCAGCCATGGCTCAGTTCTGAGGTCATCGAGTATCACCGTGTCCTGCTAGCTCCACTCTTCCTCTGTTGGATCCATTGGGCAGATTGTTTTACATCATCAGTTCGGTTGGGCTTCCTCAGGACCCGGATAACTGGAGGATATCTTCTGACAGCCTTGATTTGCTTAACTCTGAATATCTTAAACTGGTTATGTCTATCCTAAAATAAAAACAGTCTTTAAGGAACTGTAATAAAATAGCAGAGAATAATACTCAATCATTTGAAAAATACTCTTAAAGAAGAGCAGACATCTTGTTTCCCTTTCATCATGAGCACCTCTCCTAGGGCTCAGGGATATGGTATTTTATATAAATTCACAAGAGAAAGTGATAATAAATCAATGCCTGAAGATTATATTTCATGGCTGCATGCTAGTACTTTTCACACTAAGCATTTGCTAACTCTAAACTATCCCATGCCATTTATGAAATACTCGTCATTTTTACCTCTAATCATAGTTAGAAAATGAGTCTAACTGTCCCATGACCTATGGAGCAAATCATGAAATGGTAAATGTTTTGCCCAAGAACGGCAAGTCACTCTATGAAAAGACTGAGGTCAAAACCCAGAATACAAAGTTGAAATAAATGTGATACCGTTTTCTAAAAGTACCCATGGGGAGGGGTGGGGTGCTTATCACTACAGCAGAAGCTCTCTGAATCTACTTCATTTACCTAAATAGCCAGATTAACCAAGGCTCTCCATTCCCTTCTAACATACACTGAGTGATTCCAGAGCCGACTGACCACTCAGGGCTAAGAGGATGCACACTCACCTCCTCCTCCTTTTAAACCCAGAGATCAATTGCTCCCCAAACTATTTATGCCAGTTGAGATTATTATACTTAACGCAACTTAGTAGTAGAGAAAACTCATGAAATGCAAGCACAATAAAAAAATGGGCTGTTGCTTTAAAAAAAAATGAGAGTTTTAGAGAGATTCAGTAAGGGCATGTGGCTTTAAAAAAAAAAAAACTCTTTTGGGGCGCCTGGGTGGCTCAGTCGTTAAGCCTCTGCCTTCAGCTCAGGGCGTGATCCCAGCGTTCTGGGATCGAGCCCCACATCAGGCTTCTCCGCTAGGAGCCTGCATCTTCCTCTCCTACTCCCCTTGCCTGTGTTCCCTCTCTCACTGGCTGTCTCTCTCTCTCTCTCTCTCTCTATCAAATAAATAAATAAAATATTTTTTAAAAAAATAAAAATAAAAATTAAAAAAAACTCTTTTGAATTAGATGTGGAGATGGCAACTTTAAAAGATTGGGCATAAGAGGACAGAGCCAGGCAGAAATTCACACAAATTGCTTAGCAAGGGTCTTTAAGGATCCATTCCACTTTGAAGGAACTAAAACTGGCAATTGTCAATGATGCATTTCAGAGTATGGCTTATGGAAGAATTCCAATAACCCATATCAAAGAAATGAGCATTGCCTTGCTCCGGCTTCCCCCAGGTAAAATATCGGCAAAGGAATGTGCATTTCTACATTTTACATTAAAATGACATTTTAAATTATGTATTATATTTTCATTGCTTTTCTCACTTTAATTAATTTTTTAATTAACCACTGATAGTCTCGCTCATGCCAGATAATTCAGTTTTACTACATTGCACAGTAGTTGATTACATAGCCTCTGAAGACAGACAGCCTGAATTCTAGATCTGACACTTTTTGCATCTGTTTCTTTGGGCAAGTTGCCTAACTATTCTGATCTTCTGTTTCCTCATTTGTAAAGTATTGATAATAATAGTATCTGCTTCTTAAGTTTTTCAAGAAGATTTAAGGCGATAACTCATATTGAGGATTTACATTGTGTTAGTGTCTGGCAATATAGTAAACCCTTAATCAACAGTATCAATTTATATATTTTTATGATTATAGCAAAAATGATAACACAGGTGTGTTAGTCAGCTTGGCTACCACAACAAAATACCACAGACTGGATGACTTAAACAACAGAATTTTATTTTCTCACAGTTCTGGAGGCTAGACATCTAAAATCAGGTGTCAGAAGGGTTGGTGAGACCTCTCTCCTCAGCTTACAAATATGGCTTCTTCTCACTGTCTCCTCACATTGTTTTTTCTCTCTGTGGGGAGAGAGACAAAGAGAGAGAGAAAGCTCTGGTGTCTCTTCCCCTTCTTATAAGGGCACCAGTGTTATTGGATTAGGGCCCCCATCCTTATGACCTCATTTAACCTAAATATTTCCTTAAAGGCCCTACTTCCAAATGTCATCCCATTGGGTGTTAGGGCTTCAATATATGAATTTGGGGGGCACACAATTTAGTCGATAACATCAGGTATATTTGTACTCTGCTTATTATGAATGAAACCTAGAAGTAGCTTTGGCATACAGAAATAACCTGGCAGGTAGGATGAATCCCAAGAACATGTTTCAATCTGTAGTGACACAGATTCAAAAGAGTTGGAGAAACTTAGTCCCATGCCTACATCTACTGATCCACTGTATGAAACCATAGTTGTTAATTTCCTTTTTCCCTAGATCCACACCTAAAATCAAATTACAAATGAGCTCATCATCTACTTGCTTCACGGAGGATGTCTTAGGACTTACATGACATTGTTCAGTAACTAGCCTGAGATTTCTACATTAAATACATACCAAGGGGCATAAACAGGCTTGTTCCCTTGATATTACATTCATTTGTTGCTCTATTCATTGAGTAAAAATTTGTTGATTACCTACTATGTGCCACACACTAGGGACCAGAGGAAACAGTTTCTAGAACATAACCCTAAAATAGCTCACAGGCCTTTGAGAAAGGGAGACATATAATTAAATTATTATAATAAGTCAGAAATATAGTGTGCAGTTGTTTGCTGTAAGATTAAATGCCACGCAAATGTAATAATAGATAACATTTATTGGGTGCTTACTTTGATATTTCAGTACACATGCCAAATACTTTATATTCATTATCTCATCCAATATTTACAAAAATATTGAGCTAAGTACTGTTATTGTCAACATATGACAGTTTTAGAGAGATGAGGTTCTTGTCTAATGGCTCATAGTTGTGAAGTTGTAAAGCAAAGATGAGAACTCAGTTGTGTTCCAGAGAACATTTTCATAACCATGGTCTGTCCTGCCTCTTTGCTCTGGGAGTACAGAAGAATATCTAAACCTCTCTGAGCCATGGAAGATTTAATAGAAGAAGTTACTATTGAGCTGGATCTTGAAAGATGGGTGGAAGTTGTCCAGGTGGTAGAAAAGAATGCAAGAATGTAGGCAGGCTGAGAGATATGAAGGAACATAGCTTACTCAGAAATGGAAGGTAGGACATATATCAGGGAATGGCCGTGTACGAGACTACTTTGAGGGCAAATGCTCAAGGACCTAGTAAGTCATGCATTATCTTAAACACAGCAAGGGACCTCAGAGATTTTTTGAGCAGGAAAGTAACGCAAAATGAGATAGACTTTCCATTTTGTTAGATCACTCTGACAAAAATACATATGCTGAGATGAGGTGGGTGGTATGCAGAGAGTTGCAACATTGAGAGAGAGAAAAACCAGTTTATAACTAGAGTTGTCCAAGCAAACAGTGATTTGGATTTGAACTTAGGAGGTGGGAGTAGAGCTAGGGAGAAGAATGTTGAAAAGGTATATTTAAAAGATAGACTTGCCATTAGTTTGCAGTTAATCAGATATGAGAAATGAAATTGAGTGTAAAGGCAAGACTGACTTTCAGGTTCCCGGCTCAGAGAATTGGGTGAAATACCGTGCTCTGAGGTGAGACAGGGAAAACAGGAGGAGTGGGCTCAGAGTGGATGATAGAGTTCCATTTAGGATGCCTTACTTTGAGTTGTTTGTGGGATATCTAAATTAATGTCACCTGTAGACAACCAGAAATGCAGTTCTGAAGCTCTAAGAAGAGAAGTCAGGGCTGGGAGTGATGATTGGGAAGCTACCATCATGTTATAGGTGACATTCCAAGTCAAGGCAGTAAATGAAACCCCCCTGGAGAGCAGCTTGGGGAAAGAGAACTCTTTCAAGGTCAGCTCCCAGAGGAACCCAGAGTAGATGAGGAGACCCTGGGGAGGTCAGAAGGCAGGAGGAATAGAAGTCCAGAAGCCAAGAGAATTCAAGAGAGCAGGATTCAATGCCACAGAGGTTAAGTAAGGAGGATTTCTTAAAACTCCATTGAATTTGATAATTAGGAGGTCACTGGTGACATTGCTGAAGTATTTTCAGTGGAATGTAAGGATGAAAGCCAAATTGTAGTGGTTAATGGAAGCTTCGAATAAGGAATATGTTTTCAAGAACTTTGGCACTTGGGGGAAGGATTGTTCTGTGACAGGAGCCAGCAGGGAGGCAGGATCAAGGGAGCACTGTTGGGTTTTTCCCCATTACATCTAATGTTTCCAATAATATCCTAACTTTTAAAAAGATCAAACAATATCCTAGCTTTTAAGGTCTTTGAACAACACCTTATAGACATCCTTTTTTAAGTTTTACTTCATCTGGTAGTGATAAATAAAAATTTGTTCGTACTTGTAATTTGTATATAAGATTTTCCTATGCTTACTACATGTCTAGCTGTTAAAAAGAAAAAAGGCCTTAACAAAAATATCTTTGCTAAGGTGTATCAAATTCAGGACGCGTTTATATTTGCTTTTTTTGTCAATGTTAATAAAAATGTCCTATAAATCTGTTAGTTATTTGATGTATCCTAAAATACAATCAAAGCATGAGCATTTCCATGATTAAACAAAGACCAGGTAGGGGAAGAAAGAGTAACCAAATGACTCCTCCCAAAGATTTGCATGTTTGGGGCACTGAGACAGAGAGATCCCCAAAATGCAGCCAAAACATTCTGAGTAGCTAGTATGTGTGGCAAGATGTTAGAGATTCAATTGAGGCCCTTTTACTAAGTTTCAGAAAGTGAGGTCTAGAGTTCTAAGACAAGAAGCAGGGATGAGCCTTTTACGTAGCATACGTATCTGCACATGAGCTGTAGGGGGTGCTGCTCAGCTCTAGAGGGTTCTTGGGTCCAGGCTTCACAAAGTGGACGGGATGGGAAAACCATCCTCCGGGGAATGACAGAGCCGCCTTCAATAGGTGAAACTGAAAAGGCTGCTTCTCTTCATGAAATACTGACGTAACCATTTGAGAGCAGCCATCATATTCACCAGTCTTCCACCCTCTAATTTTTCTGGCTTGGTTACCTGCTCCAGAGACACAAAAGTGATCCATACTCTCTTGTAAAATGAGGGGAAAGAAAAAGTTAGAGTAAGATGTTTAAGATACTACCTTTAGGGCTTCAATGTCCACAATAGCCAAAATATGGAAAGAGCTCAATCTTCATCAATAGATGAATGGATAAAGAAGTTGTGGTATACACACACACACACACACACACACACACACACACACACAGGAATACTACTCAGCCATCAAAAAGAGTGAAGTCTTGCCATTTGCAACTATATGAATGAAACTATAGTCTATTATTATAAGTGAAGTAAATCAGTCAGAGAAAGACAAATGCCATATGATTTCACTCATGTGGAATTTAAGAAACATAACAGATGAACGTAGGGGAAGGAAAGGAAAAATAAAATAAGAGGAAAATTGGGAGGAAGACAAACCATAAGAGATGCTGAACTCTAGGAAACAAACTGAGGGTTGCTGGAGGGGAGGTGGGTAGGAAGAGATAATTGGGTGATGGGCTAGGAGGGCACTTGATATAATGAGCACTGGGTGTTATATGCAACTGATGAATCACTAAATTCTATCTCTGAAACCAATAAAAAAGAAAAGATAAGACCTTTCGGGCTTGAAGTAAAATTTGTCCACATCAAAAAAATTGAAAAATAATAATACACATTTCAAATGCTTCTTTTTTTAAGATTGATTGATTGATTTTAAAGAGAGAGAACATGCACTCGAGAGTGGGGGGAGGGGCAGAGAGAGAATCTCAAGCAGACTCCCCTGCTGAGTGCAAAGCCCGATGCAGGGCTCAATCGCAGGACCCTGAGATCATGATCTGACCCCAAATCAAGAGTTGGATACTTAACCAACTGAGCCACCCAGATGCCCCAACATTTTAAACACTTATTTACCACTTACTATGTGCCAGGCATAGTCCTATCGATGGGTATACTTGTAATTCAAAGAGAAAAGAAAGAGAGAAAAAAAATCAGCAAAAGTGCCTAGCACTTTACATACATTACCCATGTTTACCATAACAGTCCAATAAGGAAGATGTTATCATTCCATTTCACAGCAGAAATAAATGAAGCTATGAAAAGCTCAGTAACTTGTCTGGGGTCACAAGTGGTAAGCAGCCAGGTAAGTGTCGGACCAAAGGTTCTCAACCTGAGGCCTGGTCTCCACTGCACCAGGCTGCCTTCTTGCAGCCAGATAGTTGAGCTAACAAAAACCCTTAGTCCCTTTCTCAATAAACTGCACATTCCGCATTTCTCTGGCTTCATCAGCACTTTAAAGATTTTATTTATTTATTTGACAGAGAGAGAGACAGCCAGTGAGAGAGGGAACACAAGCAGGGGGAGTGGGAGAGGAAGAAGCAGGCTACCAGCCGAGGAGCCTGATGCCGGGCTCGAACCCAGAACGCTGGAATCACGTCCTGAGCCATAGGCAGACGCTTAACGACTGCACCACCTAGGCGCCCCTCATCAGCACTTTAAACATATTTTTCTTAAAAAAAAAAACTACATGTTTTTCTTTTTAAGACCACTAATAACATTCGTGACTTTGTAAAACAAGATGATGGAGTAAAAATCAATGTGTTTCAAGGTAAAAACCAAACATTTCTATTGTCGGCAAAGGATTTCTTTTATTGGGGCTATTTTCTACCGGTATTAGCATGTGTAATAGGTTTTTCCTTTCCTCCAGGCCAAATTGTGTTGACTGTCAGTGGCTCTCAAATCTAACTGTGGGGCAAAATCACTTGGGAAGCCATAGAGAAAAAACCAAACTTTTTAAAGTACTGATGGCAAGGCCCCATACTTAGAAATTCTATTTTAATTATCCTGTGGTAGAATCCAGGATAATTAAAAGAGAGAGAAAGAGAGAGAGTCCATGCATGCACGTGAGTTGAGGGAGGGGCAGTGGGAAAGAATCTCAAGCAGGCTCCCCTGCTGAGTGCAGGGCTCGACACGGGGCTCAACCCCAGGACCCTGAGATCATGACCTGAGCTGAAATCAAGAGTTGGACACTCGACCAACTGAGCCACCCAGGTGACCTCAGACATATTTATACTTTAAATTCCCCCTGGAAGGTTCTAACATGCAGCCAGAGTTGGAAACCACTGAGCTCCATCATCTGATAACCTGACCCAGAGCCTCAGAGCCAAATCACATGTTTACAGGATAGCCAAGAACCCTCAGTTCAGTGTCCTGCCTTAATCCTTCCATACACCATCAGCCAGATGGTGGAAGATAGAATAATGAGGGAGCAATAAAACATCAGTAAAACTATTGGCTGCAGGATATTTTTGGTTCTTACCAATTAGATATCTTAAAATTTAAGCAGTTAAAACATTTGAGAAAGAAGAATAGTAATACCTCTTCCTTCTCCCTTCCTCAAACCAAAGATTTATGCTTTAAAACTAAGAATGCCTATGCAATTTTAAACCTTTTAGTTGTTAAGCAACTAAAAAGCACTGGATCTTCCAAGAAAGTACCAGTTTCAAGTATTCTTTCATATTGTCTCATGATTACACTGATACTGCATTCATCTGTTCGTTTATTAAGTACTTACTGAGAATCTAAGATATTTTAAGCACTGGGGTTAGTTCCTGCTTATATCAAACCTACAGTCTAAAGGAATGAGCAGAAAGGAACAAATAAACAGACTAGAAACAACCAGGGCTAGGACAAAAACACAATTTTGGTGTGTAACAGAGACCAATGGCGGCTAGCTGAGAGTTACTGATTAGGGAAGGCTTCTCCAACAAGGGGACAATTGAGCTAAGAACCAAATGACATTTATCTTTTCGAATTAGTGTTTTTGTTTTCTTTGGATAAATCCCCAGTAGTGGAATTACTGGATTGTACAGTAGCTCTATTTTTAATTTTTTGAGGAACCTCCGTACTGTTTTCTGTATTGCCTGCACCAATTTACATTTCCACCAACAGAGCCATAAGGGTTTCCTTTTTTCCACATCTTTACCAAAGCTTGTCATTTCTTGTCTTTTTGATACTAGCCATTCTGAGTGGCATCAGGTGGTATCTTCTTGTAGTTTTGATTTGCATTTTCCTGATGATCACTGACATTATAGATGAATGTATAAAGAAGATGTGTGGTGTGTGTGGCTGTGGGTATATAATGGAATATTACTCAGCCATAAATAAGAATGAAATCTTACCATTTGCAACAACATGGATGGACCTGGAAGGTGTAATGCTAAGTGAAATAAATCAGACAAAAATAAATACCGTATGATTTCACTTATACGTGGAATCTAAAAAACGAAACAAACAAACCAACAAACTGAAACATTTTCAAAGATACAGAGAACAACCTGGTGGTTGCCAGAGGGGAGGGGTGTGGGCGGATGGGTGAAATAGATGAAGGGGATGAGGAGATACAAACTGTCCACTTATAAATCACTGGCTGAAAAGTATAGCATAGGGAATCTAGTCAATAATATGTTAATAACTATGTATGGTGACAGATGATAACTATACTTATCATGATAAGCATTTCATGATACATATAAATGCTGAATCACTATGTTGTACACCTGAAACTATTATAATATTGTATGTCAACTATTCTTCAATTGAAATTTTTTTAAGAATAACTGAATGACAAGAAGGAGACAACCTTGTGAAAATCAGGGGGTAGAGCATGTCCCCAAGGCAGGAATGGGCTTAGTGTGGGCTGGAGGCCACTAGAGCTAGAACATCGAGAAGGAAAGCAAGAGTCAGAGAACACATGGACATAGAGGTACATGACCCGTAGGCAATGTTCCAATGCTGTCTATACATATAACGAGAAGTAACTAAGTGAGAGGCTTTAAGCAAGGAAGTGACACCACTGGCTGGAAAATGGATTGGGGTAGACTCAGCAAGATCAGAAAGAAGGAAATCAGTTAGGAGGCAGTTGCAGTGTTCCAGAAAAGAGATGATGGTGGTTTGTCCTAGTCTCGAACAAGTACAAAGAAATGGTCCAGCGTGGCATGTTAAAGGCACATGGTGTAGAGTTGGCCACACTTACTGGATTGGAGGTGGGATGATTCTTAAATTTGAGGTTGAAAAACAGTGTGGATAGAGGTATTCTTTACTAAGATAGAGAAGTCCGGGAGAGGAGCAGGTTAAGGGTGGGTGACTAAAGTGTGAATATGGAGGCCGTAAAATATCTGTTGTCCAACTTGTCTATTGGTCAGCTAAGCGATGATATCAAGTAGGCAACTGAACAGATCGTTCTCGGGCTCACTCAGCTCAAGATTAAGGCCAGAGATGCAAATCGAGAAGCCCTCCATTACATAAAAATTACTCAAAGTCACAAGGACTACTTGAGAATGTCTGGAGAAAAATAGCCAAGGTAGAATGTATTTGAAGAAGAAAGGAAGGACCAGCTGGTTCAAATGCTACTGAGACAAAGAGAAGAAACTACTGGAAAAATCTTTTTTTATTATTATTATGTTATGTTAGTCACCATACAGTATGTCATCAGTTTTTGATGTAGTGTTCCATGGTTCATTGTTTGCGGATAATGCCCAGTGCTCCCTGCAATATGTGCCCTCCTTAATACCCATCACCGGGCTAGCCCATCCCCCCACCCCCCTCCCCTCTGAAACCCTCAGTTTGTTTCCCGGAGTCCATAGTCTCTCGTGGTTCACCTCACCCTCTGCTTTCCCCCCCTTCACTCTTCCCTTCCTTCTCGTAATGTCCTCCCTGCTATTCCTTACGTTCACAAATAAGTGAAACCATATGATAATTGTCTTTCTCTGCTTGACTAATTTCACTTAGCATAATCCCCTCCAGTTCCATCCATGTTGATGCAAATGTTGGGTATTCATCATTTCTGATGGCTGAATAATATTCCATTGTATATATGAACCACATCTTCTTTATCCACTCGTCTATTGAAGGGCATCTCAGCTCCTTCCACAGTTTGGCTATTGTAGACATTGCTGTTATGAACATTGGGGTGCATGTGCCCCTTCTTTTCACTACATCTGTATCTTTGGGGTAAATATCCACCACTGGAAAAATCATTGCCCCAATTTGGGCTTTGTGAAATATGGTCAACCAAAGGTAACGGTGGTACTGACGCTAAGATTCTTGCCACAAGCTAATGGGTACATTTGGCAAAATAGATCTAGACCGAAAATATATAGGTGATGAAGTTAAAGGTGGGTGAGTGGGGGTGTGGGCATGCTCGCTTTTGCAAGACAAAGGCAAGATTAATGCAAGATCATTGTGAGATAAATAAGATTTAGAATTTTAATACCACATAGAAGAAAGCATATGGATCACATTTCTTTCTAAAGTAGAGTAAGCAGAGGCATTCCAAAGTAGACAGTGACTCAATAAATTTTACATATTTGCTACTTCCATTTTTCTTTAAAAATTCAGTAGGACCTAGGAGAGTTGATATGTAAGAAACAACAGTCATGAGCAAGGCTCAAAATTTCCATCAGTCAAGTGACCTGCTTTGGGACTAGAGGAGCAAATTTCAAGCACCCCTCAAATAAATAATCTGAATGTCTTCTACTACCAGCCCGAGATTTCCATTCAAAATTGTGTGATGTGAACCCAATACTAAGATATTTTTTAAAACCATCTTGATTTGTTTAAAGGAGAGTGCAACACAGGAAGTAATATGCAAATAATGAATCATGGAACATTACATCAAAAACTAAGGATATACTGTATGGTGACTCACATAATAAAATAAAAATTATTATAAAAAAAAAAAAGAAAACTTTAGCCTGTGGACCAAATCTAGCCTCTCATCTGTTTTTGTAAATAAAATTTTATTGGAACACACACACACACACACACACACAAAACCACCTCGATTTGTTTAAAGGAGAGTGCAACACAGGAAGTAATAATCCACATGTCACACGAAGAGTCTGCTGTTTCAGTAACTACAGAAAATCAAATAGATTAGTTAGCATGAGCCTGGTAATTTCTTTATCAGAGGACTTCCCTGCCAAAAACAAACAAAAACACTGAAACTAGAATTTCACCCCTCAAACGTCCTAAAATGTTCCATATTAAGGTGAGCTGTGAACAATGAAGATAATGAAAAATCCTGGAAGAGGGCTCTAAACACATACCAAATAAAGCCAAAACCATTGGTGTAGCCACTATCAGTGGTCACGCTAAAGAACAGCACATGATTTATTCTTCATACAGCAAGCAAGCAGGCAAGCATCTGTCTCGGAGATGCATATATAATGATGCGGCAATAACTCAATTAGCTTCTATAATTTTAAAAAAGTTTGAAAGAAGGTAAGTCTTTTGTCCCAAGTGACTGCAATACAAATAGGCAGCCCGGAGAGCTGTTGTTCACCTTGGAATGTAGCGTGTATCCTCCAGGAAAAAGTAAAGCTCTCTTCTTGCAGTCCTAAGTAGCTTGTAATAGCCACCTCTTTAAGGCTCCGTCTGCCGTGCCTTTCATCAAGCAGCCACATTTATGACCCAGGGTCTTTTAGATCACCAGAAATATTTACCGAAGGAAATATTTGTTCAGGCTTGTTTGTTGTGGGTTGACCACCTGCGTAGAGCCGTTGGGATAATCAGTGCTTGAATTATCTCAGGTTCAGGATCGCTCTTTACAACTGAGATCTAAGATTTCTCAAATGTCCCTATGTCTTCGTCACAAATACAGAAGAGCTAGATAAGAGATCTTATGTATCAAAGGCTTGCAGAGATAAATGTGTGCTTTTTTTTTATGGAGGCAAACAGCTGGCTAATGTTAAGTGCAGCATTACCGATTTGATAACTTTCCAAAGAGAAAATAAATTTGTTACTTCATCACTATTCCTGTGACTTTAGGACACTTTCAGAAAATTGATTCCTATCAAGTTTATTTTTTTTTATTCATGTCAAATTTAAAAGCAATTATGGTTTTCAGCTTCTCGCGAGTGCTGTGGGGGAATATATAAATATTCAGGGCATTTATGGAGATAATAACATTGGAATTTGTGTACCTATTCAGTCTAATCAGATTTACTCTAACTTACTAAAAATTACAAAATCAAAATAGCCCCGTTAAACTCCCGTGGAAGTGAATACCCGGGAAATAGCTTTTGATCTATTGTACAGAATAAATAAGCAAACAGAAATGTTTTAGATCTTATTGTGGCTAAGGTAATCATATGAGAACTTTGGTTTGTTACCACATTCTTATCAACTATATACCAAAAAGTACGCTCCTGACTGCATGTGTCTTGCATAGAGAATTCCAATTGCCCTTTGCAGCATCCAGAAAGTTACTTTCTGACAATTCCTGAGCAGAGCATTTGCTAGATATTCTTGGAAATATTTTTAGGTGAATCTGATGGTCAGTTGAGATCAAGTGTGTGAAAGTACTTTGTAAGCTACAAATAATTCTATTTATAGTATACATCATGACCTCTCTGGGTTAATAATGATGATATGAGCTA
Source organism: Ursus maritimus (assembly GCF_017311325.1). Taxonomy (NCBI): domain Eukaryota; kingdom Metazoa; phylum Chordata; class Mammalia; order Carnivora; family Ursidae; genus Ursus; species Ursus maritimus. The sequence continues at coordinate 22,623,418 of NW_024427107.1, forward strand.
TGATATGTGACATGATAGTAATGAGAACTTCAGATCCCTCCATGCTCTTCATTGCATGATTCAGGTGATGCCTGTTGGTGACATTTGTAATCTCTAAAGGAGAATCTTTATCTGAATTTGCAAGGATTACTGTTGAAAGTGTCTTAAAAGATTTTTGAAGATTCTATCAACACAGTGCCCCCAGAAGCTTCTAAAAAGGTTGCCATAGAGTGTAATGAATCTTCCTGTTTTATCATCTTGGAAGCCTGAAGTTCTGGCTTCTATGCCTTACGTACATAAGACTGACAATAAATTACCCCAGAGCTATGAGTATAATAAATAGTGACCCCAGTTGCAATGGGGGAGTCAGCAGTAGAACTCCTTGAGGCCGTGTCTGATAGGAGGCCCTCCCAACAGTGCCTACATTCACCAGAGACCATGAGAAACCAGCTGTTAACTTCTATCAATTTGATCAGTTTATTCTTCCATATATATTTCTAACTTTATTGCCAAGAAACTGTGCTACAAATGGGAGTAGCTTAATAAAGTGAAATGAGGTTTGCGGGATTCAGCATCCAGCACCTGCCAGGTTGAGAGCATTTTCTCATCCATCTGGGATAACCCATCCTGACAAAGCTTAGCTCTGAGAAAACAATTATCCCCATCACTTACAGTAATGTGGCCTGAACTAGACTGTGGTTACGAGACCGCTGCGAGGACATGACAACTCCTGAGGGGTTGTTTGGAATGCTCTTGGGACATATCCCATGTATTCTTTTAGGGGGTTGGAGGGGAAGAGATGGGCAAAAGGACAAAGAGAACTCCCATTGTCTTCCAATTTTTTTGAACTGTTTCTTAGGCAAAACTCTCAAAATTTTATCTGCGTCTAACTATTTCTTAGATCCCTTTTTCTACCCCACTTGCCATCTGAGGTATTGTTTCCTTGTCCTTCCCCCCGCCCCGCCCCCACAACTTTTCCCTTCCTAATATGTATACACCACACCCTGTCCTCCAAGGTACTTTCATTAGGAGATTTTATGATGGGTCAAGGTTGGAAAATGTATAGCAGTCTGCATCTGCCCTTGATCCTGAAAAAACAACCTTATCTTTGGCATTTTTATAAGTTTGAAGAAAATAGCGCCGGGCTTGGAACTCTTCAGGCTCTGCCTAAATGTGTGATACCCATGGGAACTTTCTTAGCTGTGCCTTAGGACTAGCCTAAAAGAATTTTACTCCGAGTCTCTGTATCTCAGTGATTTAGTAATCCAGTACGGGCACTCAATTCTTCAGTGGCCCAAGCACAAATGCCCCCCCACATACACACACACAAACCTTTTGGTATTCCAGTTCTCTTTCCCTACTTCATCCAACCCTTTTAGTACAAAATGACTCACCCTAGTAGTAGAGATGCTCTACCATGTGATGCAAGTTGATAGGTTTCTAGTAGATTAATTTGTAGGCCAGATTCCTGTGAAGAATGATCTTTCAGAAGAAGAGGCACAGGATGGGCATATTCCCAGATGACCATCGGGTCAGTCAAGGAAGTGACAAAGAAGTGAAGAGAGTCTTTCGCTGTCTCTCTTCTTGCAGCTTCTTGCCTAGTGGTGCTTCTCCAGGCCCATCTTTGCCAACACAGCACCATCTCTGGGGGACTCTATCACTGTGAAGTATCGCCAGGTAGAGTCTTAAGGAACAGCTCTTAGTTCTAGGCCTTAGTTCCAAAATGCAGACACTCAAGCTACACATACCCTGTGTGAAGACCATGAGAGAAGGGCTCATTGCCATCACATCATCACATTTGTTTTGCACAATTCAGAGGGCCAGATGAAATGTTCTAGAGCTCTCTCTCCTAAGTGTCAGTCTAGTGCTGATACCTTGAGCAAATCAACTTCAGCTCCCTTAACTGTAAAATTGAAATAGCAATACTTTCCTCCTGACCCCCAGTCTAAAAAACTAAATAAATAACAAATAAATATGGGGAAAGGACTCAACTCTTTTCAACTAAAGCATACCTCCCAAGAACACATTGTTGTTATTTTCTCCAATACGTGTTTGGTTTTCAGAACTTCACAACACATGATAATATTCAAACAAAAATAATCTACTTTCAAAACACTGATGAAACAAATTTCCTTAGGATTTCATATGTTCTAGAAAATGAAAAACCACACTGTGACTTATAAAAAAAGAGTAGGGGATCAGACAAGAGAATAACCTTCATGACCATAGAGTCATAGAATGTTAGATCTGTCAAGTATCTGAAAAGATAGTAACCTTATACGCTGATTTTGCATCAGGAAAACCCAGGAAGAAGACAGTGACATAAAGCAGCAAATATGTACTCAGCACCCATGGGCCAGGCACTGTGCTGGGTGCTGAAAGAGGGAAGTATCTCAAGACATGGGCATACATAAATATAATTAAAGAGGAAATTTGATATGGTGGGAGGACCGAGATTCATTTTAGTCAGAAAGGACTCTTGAAAGAAGCTGCATTCAATGTGTGCCTCAAAGGATAATAGAATTTCAGTAAGTAGAGCTATAAATACTACATGCTCAAAGCAGCAAAGTTTACATGTCACGTTGCTTTCTGGGAATGCTATGGTCCATTCGCCTGGTGCATTGGTGCCAAAGGGAGAATGAGGGGGCACCAGGCTAGCCGGTTGAGGCTAGCCCAACATAGAACCTGAGTTAATGAATTTGAGTTCCATCTGTTGGCCTTAGACTTTGAAAATGTTTGACCATGGGACTGATGATCAAAGCCATCTGTATGTAGGTGTTTTTACTCGAGACCTGAGCTTTTACTCAAGTGCTCATGGAATACCTCGAGCGATGTATGTGTATGTGTTCATGGGCACAAGCTCCCAGTTGTGCGTGAACGTATTCTCTTTTGTTTTTTGAATGTCTTCATAGGTTGAAGATGACAATAAAAAAGACATGTAGAAACCTAGCTTAGCAGAAGCTGCGTGTTATTGGAATATAACCATCCCCCCTCAAGAAAGCAGTCCAGCTTATTCAGTGGAAAATACAGCATGCTGCATTACTGTGTTTTATTCAACTATAACTCAAGAATGTTTACCCAGTTCAGCCCCTAACTATGGGACACTATGTCTCTTGGCCAACAAATTTTGGTTATTGAATAAGTTTGAATTTTGTATAATAATGGGATCATGAGGCAGCTTGTTTATTCCTGAACAAAAGCCTATATATGTTTGTAAAGAATCCCCAATGAGGCTCACAGCTCACTTGAGTCAGTACCCCTGGTCCCCTAAGGCTCCATTTTTGAGAAAATATGGTTATTACCTTAAAACTCCATGAAAGGTCCAATACCTAATTTGTCTGTCTAGAGTCAATAAGTTTTGCCAGTGACACAATCTCTACTACCCTTTCACAGATTATTTTTTTTTGTCCTGCAGCCCCCTGAGGGCAGGGTTGCAGTTGACTGCAGTTATGTTTATTGTTATAACAGAATTCCAGATTCTCTATTGAAGTGACACTTTGTAGAGTGATGTCGTTTTTACAGTTATTGATGGTAAAAATGTCTCCTTATGTGCTAGTGTTTGACTTCTAATAATAAAAATGCCATCTGAGGGTCTCCTGGGTGGCTCAGTCTGTTAAGCATCCAACTCTTGATTTTGGCTCAGGTCATGATCTCAGGGTCGTGAGATCGAGCCCTGCAGAGGGCTCTGTGCTGGGTGTGGAGCCTGCTTAAGATTCTCTCTCTCCTTCTTCCACTGCCCCTCCCCACCTGGCACACACTCTTGCTCTCTCTCTTAAAAAAAAAAAAAAAAACTGAGTTAAAAGCCCCTTGCAGGTTCAGAGTCTTCCTAAAAGAGTGAAATGTTTATTCCAACTGATATTAGTACAAGAAGCTCTTTGTAAAGTTTCCCTCCCATTACATTCATTCTGTTTCCTGTGTCAGGTGGTTCAGCAGTGGCTCAAAACATGAAACGGACAAATCTTGACTTGAATCCTGAGATTCATGTTTCCCCCTAGGGAAGACAATGCAAGCTAAATCCCTATTAGACCCGGAAAGAATAGGAATGATACTAAGTCCTGCTAGAGTCCTTTGATTCAAAAAGATGCTATTACTTGACTGAAATAGAAGTTTTATATAGCATATTGGGTCATCATATACCCCCTTTTATAGATGCTTGTCCCAAAAACCTAAGGTATCTTTACTGACAGCAGTGTCCCTTCTTTCTATGTTACTAAAAAGAGTAGAACATACTCACTGATCTCCCCTGAACCCTATTTCAGTGAGCCCCCTTGGGAAGATGGGTATTGTACCAACTATAGTTTGAGCTTTAGAACCTAAACTTTGAAGGTCAGATAATGACACCTTACTTTTGTGTAGATCACTCTGTTACCTATTTAATATTTTCCAGAATCCTTTTTTTTTTTTTTCTGGAGCACTTCTTGATTTCAAAATATATTATGCGTGAATTGAGACATTGGATATATAAGAATGAATAATGCAGCCCCTGCTCTTGAGTCTAGTGAAGAAGACAGATTGAGCGAACCCTCCTCTCGAGTATCATATAATGAGGGTTTTCATAGAGGTAGGATCAAGGCTCTAAAGCCACCAAGAAGGACGTTCTTTATCTCTGCACATCAGAGATGGTATCTAAGAAGAGGGAGCTTGGATTCATGGCTTGGAGAGAAGCTTTCCAGGTGAACCAAATTCAGAGCTGTGAGAGAGAGCCAAAAAGCAGCCACTTGTCCTCATTTTCCATTTTACACATTTGCTAAAACAAATGCAGAATCATTTAAGCCACTTCCTCCAGCCTCTAAGGGGGGGGAAACTTAACATTTAAGGAAAAATTAAATAACTGATTTGCTTATTAAATCTCCGTGAAAGATGAGTTTCTTATTAGTCCTATTAGCCTGCCCGGATCTCAATTTGGGTAATTACATTCCTCCTACCCAATTTATCCCTGTAGGTTTAATTGGTTTCAGAATTCGACTGCACTTCTCTTCAATTGTTGTGTAGTGTTGCTATTTGGTATCAAACAACTGTTGTGTTCTGCCACAGAACTAAATATTCTCGAGCAATTGACGCAGTGATTTCAGTCCTAGCAGGCAAATAAGGCAATCTGCAAGGTCTTTGAGATGACAAATAATCCCTAATGCATAGATGGGTGACATTGATTATTGACAGCAGTGGTTACTACTCATAGAGTCATAGCTCTTAGAATAACCCAGGGCATCATCTTTGATCTGTAAGATCACACATGCAGAGAAAAATCCTTGTTTCTTTAGATCTTGTCTGCGCTGACAAATACTCCGAAGTGTTGATGATCTACTTTGCTGAGATCATATTGGCTTTCATTAAATATACTGCAATGTACCAAGAACAGATGTTCATTTTGTTTTTTAATCAACTTAGAGGAAGTTTGTTAGGTCATTTATGTGTTTGGCAATGTGCTTGTAGCCATTCTCCTTTTGACCATTTGTTTGTTTATATCTGACTGGGGACGACAAAGATTGAAAAGTCTGCAACTAACAGCTACTCTGAGGCCTGACTTCAGTGTGTTAATGAATTCAGTCCTCCTCTTAGGGACCCATGTTATTGCCGCCGCTGTTGGGAAGTGCCACGTTTGACACCCCTAATGGAAAGGAGCGGTCTCTGCCATCCATTACGGTTTTCACTTTTGGTTAGTGTTCAGGACCAGGGTAAGTAATAATGACCTAATTAGTAGAAACGTAGACAGCTTCCTTGTCCATCTTTTTCATGGCAGACAAAGCTTTTCTTTGCTCTTTTGATGAATGTAGTAAAACATCTGAAATATCTTCCTCTAAGAATTGATGTTCTCCAAGAGATTCATGTCTATCCAAATGTCCAAACTTTATCACCCAGATCTTTGAAATGTCACATGATCTAGTAAATGTGGTCACCCCTGAGATGCACGTGTTCAGTGCGGACAACTGGAGCTCTGCACCAGTGGCTTCAACCTGTAGAAATACGTAAGACAGGAACCTCTTCGTTTGCTTTAGGGGACATGCGACAAGCAGAGGCAGCACAGAGTAGCCAGCATCTGCATCAGGGAGTTCAGTGCGAGCAGTGACTGACCCGGGCTGGCCTTGCTAAGAACCAGCCAACTCCATGGTCTTTGTCTGTCTTCCATGGGCCGTCCACCCCCATCGCATTTCCTGTATTACCTGCTGCTCTCACACCTGACCTACACCAGAAGTGCGGATTTTGTCTCGTGATGATAGCATCTCACCAACATTTGCCCCCTCTTCCCTAATGGCTGAAACATCCCCGTAGCATGACAGCCACTCTAGGTAATGAGGAATTATGTACCCACGGTAGCAACCTATCTGGACCACCAGCATCACAGCTCTATAAATAGGGCATAATAATATTTTCCCAACACCTGTGAAAACTAAGGCATATCAAGCTTTCAGAAAAGTCCTGGCACCTAGGACTATCTCACAAACATCAGTTCCTGCTCCTGATTCCTCTTCGTAATGCTGAGAACTGAGAGTTCACAGTCTGGAAGGGAAGGAGCAAACGTTGAGTCCCTAGAGACAGTGACACCAGAATTGAGTGTCTCAAAAAGATAGTCTTTGTGCATGGACAGGTGGACAGGTGAGGGAAATGTGAATGAGAACCAGGGTACCAGGGGTTCAACGCAATGTCTGGCAAAGGCAGAGAAAAGCAGGACACATGAATGAGGAGATCCAAACTGTACTTCTACCAGTCTGCTGCGCTCATGGGGTTGGAGGGGCAGGGGAAGCGGGAAGAGCGAGCTGAGTAGGCCTGACTTTGAGCAACAGCTTTACCTTTCCCTCCTAGGTGGAGAAGAATGTGTGTGCAGGCGGCGAGGCACTTTTATATAGATATCCCTCTGTGCAAAGGCTATGAGAGTGGCATGTTCCAGAAAGACAAAACAAAATAAAACAAGTAACAGTGGTTCCATTTGGCCAGGGAGAAGGGAGATGAGTGGACACTGATGGGTGAAAGGTCTGGGAAGGAAGCTGAGCCTCGCTGTGAGCACTCCAAATATGGAGTCACCCTTATCCCTGAGGCAATGGGGAGCTGCGAAAGGACTTTCAGCAGAAGAAGGGTGATAGGATCCAACTTCTGTTAGCAGAACGGTAGCATATATATTGAAGTGGGGAGAGATTTAGAGAGGCCAAAAAGAGGTTTTAAAAAGCTTCCTTGTAGTCCAGGGCAACAGCTAACAAGAGCGAACACACCCACCTTTCGTTCTTACTTGTGTTTTTTTGGTAAAGCCTGCAGATGACTGCATATCATTGTCTTCACTCACCACTGTGACAGAGTACGGAACCTAGAAAATCTAGTCTGTTTTGAGTCATAAAGTATCACCGGCACAGAGAAACTGCTGATGGTCACTTAGAAATGGGATCACGGGGAGAAAGACTGAGTGCCTAAGGACAGCAAACGTAACATAAAATGGATTCTTCTGATGAAGATTAGTATTCATATTTGATCGTATCCCACTCACGGCTTTAATCAATATTGTCCTTTCTTTTCTACTTCCTTGTTCTCCACACTGACCCCTCCCCATAGGTTAAGCCAAATTAACTACTAATTAAATCATAACATTTGAAAATGACTTGTAAGTCTTTGTTATTTATTAATAAAATGAAAGGAATGGCAGGCAATTTGAAAAATTCATTTGCTTATTGAACCAACGCTATCTGGACATCTGTTATCTGTATTTGTTAGATACTAACTAGGCTACCAGTCGGCAATACCAAGGTGAAAACCGGTGTTCCTGCTTCTCAGAGTTGGAGAAGAGGCCAAGGGAGGGAACTCAAGATCTGGCCAAGTAGCAGCCTTGAAAAGGAAGGGCTGCTTCACAGGGAAGTGGGTCTCTTTGCTCCTTAGAGTAAATGTTACCATGAGAATATACGCTTCAGATCAGGAGGTTAAAAGTGAGACGCTGCAGTGACTATGTTGCTGGGCGCCGGTGCCACGCTGCCTGGGTTCAAATCCCAGCTTCACCACTTCCTAGCTTAGTTCCTTCATTGGTGAAGGGGGATCCTGACCTCATAAGGATAATAGTGACGATCACATGGGTTAAGGAAGTGTCCAGAGCAGCACCTCACACACCGTAGCTGCTCAATCTTTGTTATCTATTATTATTGTTATGAGGATCAAAATCCAAACAACTTAAGATAGCGAAGTAGAAAAATCAAGTTTATCAGTCAGATATATTAAGCAAGAGATGTTTTCCCCAGATATCTCTCTTTGCTCTCCAGAGGTAAACTTTCTCCTTTGGCCATGGTTCTAATCAGAGAGTGACCATCACTGAAATCAGACAGCCAGAAGAAGGATGTTACAGTGTTACAGTGCTTTCCAAGGATGACATAGCAGGGTGTGAGGCCCCTCAGGGAATTATAAAACGGAATTTAAGAACATTATCTGAGAGTACAAATCTGCCTTCCTCCACACAGCTGTTTTCAAGAGTTATTCCTGCTGCAAATAAAGATCTTGGGGCAATGGTGATATATGGAGTTAGACCGATCTATTGATCCAGTAGTGTTTTCAGTTACCCCTTCTTACCCCTCATTTACCAGATTGATTCATGCTCCTCAACCTTCAACCCATTTTCAGTCTGGTTCTTTAAATAAAATAACCAACTCAGATGCTAGTATTTGGTTTCTAGGAATGAGACCCTCCCAATGTTATTATGTCCTTCTGAGTTTACAAACTACATCACAGAATACTTTCTCTTCAGTCCATGTGCATGAAGCCTACAGGGGTGACCTTTGTGCAAAAAAGGACTGACCAGGGGTGCCTGGGTGGCTCGGTGGGTTAAAAGTCTGACTCTTAATTTCGGCTCAGGTCATGATTTCAGGGTCCTGGGATCAAGCCTCATGTTGGGCTCCATGCTCAGCAGGGAGTCTTCTTGAGGATTCTCTCCCCCGTTCTCTCCCCCTGTTTGCATATACTCTCTCTCTCCGTCTTCCTCTAAAATGAATGAATGAATAAATAAATAAATAAATAAATAAATAAATAAATCTTTAAAAAAAAAAAAGACTGACCATTGGAACCTTTCATATATATTGTCCTTCTCTATGAATGGTCAAGTTGTGATAGGAAAGGCGTTTGGCTAAATAACGAAAAGTGACCTGGCTCTCATCCTGACTCTGACCTGGGGGAAAACACTTCTGGGGGCTTTAATTTTATCATTTGTAAAATGGTGGAAGTATGTTGTGTGAACTCTACGGTTTTAATTTATTTTAAGTTCCCAACTAATGAAAAGTGATAAAAGTTTTAGTTAAGGATATAATTGAGTGAAAGCCTTCATAGAGAAATGCTAGATTATTTCGTTCATTTATTTAACAAGGATTTATTGGATGCCTGGACCAGGTACAGTGTTCAGGGCATGGTGATAGACAAGGATAGGTCCCTACTCACATGGTGTGTATTTTCCAGTGGAGGATACAGACAATAAATGAAGAAATTAACAAAACAATTTCAGATTGTCAGAAGACAATTGAGCAATGAAAGAATAGCAGAAGGGGCTCACACATCTAAAGAGAGTGGTCGCGGATTTCTCTCCCCCCCCAACATTCTCTCTATCTTTATGTCTCTCTTCCTTCCATCCCTCCCTCTCTTCCTCCCCCACCTCTCCCTCTTTCGCCCTCTCTCTCTTTCTCTCTCTCTCATTTTCTCTCTCTGAGGCAGATACATTTTAATTGTGACCAGAATGATGAGTCTGTCACAAAGGAAAAGAAGAGGTTTCCAAGAGAGTACGGCCCACTGCAAAAACCCCCAAGGAGGGAAAATATTTGGGTCTTTTAATACAACTAGCAGACCTAAATATGCACATAGTAACAGCCAGTGGGAGATTTATAGCTGTTTTTGGAAACTGCAGAGATCTGGTTTCACAGCATGCAGACCGTGCAAGTTATGTCCTATATCTCAAAACATGCCTGCTCCCAAAAGAGCTCTTGATATGAAGTATACGAACTATATACTGTGAGCAAGCCAACACAAGCAAGCTGTTCTCTGGGATCCAAGGTTGTTGTGGAATCATATGGTGTTCTCTTAAGTGAGTAAGCCCTTGTAAACTTGAGCCACCCTGCGAGTGTGAGTTATTATTATGCTTCCTGCTAATATAGACCTTGCAGATGGCTTCTGGAAGCACTGTTCACTTCAAGACATTCAGCTTGGTTCTGTGGGCAGCCCTTTTCTTTCCTGCCCCTGTCTTCCCTTGCACAGATCAGACTAATCTTGCTTGGGATCCTACTCCTAGCGTCACAGAGGTGAGGTCTGACCTTTAATGGCTCAAACAGAGAGATCTGTTTGCTTTGCTCCCTGAATCCCAGGGAACTGCTCAGCAGCACAAATCAGAAAACACCATCTAGATGACATCTGGGCAGGAGAGAGGTGGGCACTTCTGTATCACACGAATGTGAGACAAGAATAAAGTTACGTCTCAGTCTGACCTCACTTTTCTCCAGGAAACAATAGATGAAGAAAAGAAACCTAGGTAAAATGAGCCAAAAATCGGTGAGTGTTTTTCTGAATCCTCTATTGAGTTAGTAAGGGACTTTGGGAGAAATAAAAAACCAGAGAAAAGGAAACAGAAGGGCAAACCCAGTTAGTAAAGCAGAGGTACTATTAAAAGAACTGAAAAATTGCTAAAATATCCTACTTCGACAATTTTCCTGATGCTAACCTTCCCAGTAGCTTCAGTGCAAGTTAGACAAGAGCCAAGAATCTTCATGTTGTGGTGTTTCTCAGTTTAGCCAAATACAGCCTTCCACTTGACCTCACTAAGTCTTACATGGCCAAAGATCCGTTCCGCTCTGAAATGTAGTCTTCTAATACGAGCTGCACTGCCATGTAATTGGATAAGTTCTCTTAGCAATTCCCTGCACATCGTTAATATATTTCAGGATATATGCTTTGATCAGTACATCTAAATCTATGCAATAATTTCATAATATTTCTTGATGTTTCATCACGTTCCTAAATAAAAATATTTAGATGACAACAAATGACAGAACCATCAAATGACCCATTTCATATCATAGTTAAAAAAAAAACACCTAGTATGGTGCCTGGCACATAGTGGGCAACTCAATAATTTTCTTAAATGAAAACTGTCGAGTGGAGTCTTTGAGAAATGTCATTGTAATCTAGCCCCCATACTAACCTTGAACGTGAACTAGAATCCATATGTTTCATTTATGAAGTGGAAAAAAAAAAGTTTTAGAGGATGTTTTCAGTTAGAAAATATGAGTCACAACACACTTTTAGTGTCTTTGGGAGACATTTTCTAATACCATTGAGGATTAGATCATTTAATGAGAAAATAGACAAGGACCCCATGTACTCAACATATTCCCCCACCCTACCTCACCCCGAGTCAGCTCGTTACCTAGGTAATGCCTACTCATCCTCCAGGCCCAGAATCATGTCTTAAGGCAAGCTTCTTCTTTTTTTTTTTTTTTTTAGGCTTTATTTTTTATCTTTATTTTTATTTTTTTTAATTAATTAATTTATTTTTTTAAAAGTTCCATGATTTATTACTTGCATATAACACCCAGTGCACCATGCAATACGTGCCCTCCTTAATACCCATCACCGGCCTATCCCATTCCCCCACCCCCCTTAAGGCAAGCTTCTTGATCCTAAATTTGTTCCAGATCTCCTCTTACACATTCATAGCTCCAAGGATCATGACCTTGAAATACTCATCTTGTTGGGGCTCCCACTCAGAACATCAAGGCAAGGCCTCTTTAACTGTTCACGTGATGAAAATTTTATATCTATTTGGTTTGTTACTTGATTAATGCCTATTTTGCATATTAGACTATAAAGTCCTTGAGGACAGGATCATGACAAATGTTGCTTGCTATTCTAGCACAGTGTCTGGCCATAACTGAATGTCCAATAAATATTTATTTGGGTAAATGTATGAAGTATTTTGTGTCCAGGACCTGTGTGGCCCATTAGTCATCTTAAGCGATCAGAAAAATGGCCTTTAAATCTAGTAATTGTAATCTAGTATTTTATACTAAATGCTCTGCTCTATGTGATGGTGTGGGGATAATACTCTGTTCCATGTGGAGATAAAGTTCAGGCATCAAATATCCTTTCTGTTTTCCAAAACAAACGTTTAACCAATATCTTAATCAATTTTCCCTCTATTATATGAGAATTAGTTATCCTTTCTCTTATAAGTCTTATTTGTACCCAAAATATATATGGCATTTACAAATTATAATTAAATTAAACAAAAAGAGAAACCTGAACTTGGAGTAGTTACAGCTTCTCTCCAGTACTCTGAGAATTGAAAGGAAGTAGGAGGGTGGATTAGCTCTGGGACATTGGTCTCTAAGAAAAAGTAAGTCTTCTCCATTTGACTTTATTAGAGAAATACTTTTTAAAAATGAATTTGTAATAGCACAGAGGGGAGGGAAGGGAAAACTGAATGGGAAGAAATCAGAGAGGGAGACAAACCATGAGAGACTGTTGACTTCAGGAAACAAACTGAAGGTTGTGAAAGGGAAGTGGGTGGGGGGATGCAGTAGCCGGGTGATGGGGGATTTAGGAGGGTATGTGATGTGATGAGCACTGGGTGTTATATGCAACTAATGAATCATTGAACACTACATCAAAAACTAATGATGTACTACATGTTGGCTAATTGAATTTAAATTTTTAAAAATTAAATTAAAAAAAATTTTTAAATGAATTCACAGTGCTAGTTAGTATTGCCCACAAATATCCTATATCACTTCTCTGGCAAGGAATAATCAATATGCAAGAACACCTCTTCCTAAGGAAGCCCCAAAGATCCCAAATGCTGTAGATTCCCCAGTATATTCAGTATCATGGCTGAAGTCAGACCTTCCACCTTAAAATTTAGAAACAAATGCCATTCTTAAAACATAACCTGTTTTTAAAATTATTTTAAAAGAAATTTTAAAAATACCGTTATATAGGAATGTGTTTTTCTGGTTATCTATTGCCATAATAATGCTGCATAACAAATAATCACATCAGTGGCCTACATCAATAAGCATTTATTTCTTGTTTATACACACACACACAGAGCAAGCAAGAAGGAAATAATCACCTACTGCCTTTTCCAAGGGTATTAGTCTTTGTTTTTATTATTTTTTTATATCTTTTATTGTCAGTCTTATCTTAGTATCCTTTACCCTGACTATAATTACCACACTCTTTTAATTAATGTCAATGGGACCAGAACACTAAAACCCCGTTGGCTTAAATCTCTGTCACCTTGACTCCTACTTGGATGGTTTTTACCTGTAGCGTCAGCCTGCCCCCTAGCTAGAACCTAGGTGGGTGTGGAGTGAATGCATCATTTGCACTTGAGATGCTGAAGGGAGGAGGAATATCTTGAGAAGATGCCAATCAAAAATCAGAACAGATCATCCAGGGGTGCCTGGCTGGTTCAGTTGGTGCAATATGTGACCCTTGATCTCAGTGTCATGAGCTCAAGCCCCACACTGGGCATGGAGCCTACTTAAAAAAAAAATTTTTTTTTAGTTTAAAAAAAATCAGAACAGGTCATCCCAACAGTCCAAAGGAACTTAGCAAAGAGGGTTCTGCACCACAGGGACAGGGATGAGAAAACAAATGAGACACGAAGCCTGACAGTTTAGGGACAGAATGCTCATATAATTTATCATCCATTTTGTTTTGGGAATGAAAGAAGGCACTGTAAATAATTACACCAGAACAAGAGGCATAAACCTGGACTGTCCTTGATATAAACCGGATGGTGGCCATCATCAGAGGGAAAAGATCCAAAGCAATCCTGCAGGCTCTGCTATGATGGAGACCGTCTCTCTATCCTTCTTTGTTCAGATATCCATTACTGGCCAGCTGCATTCTGATGGACACATAGATTCCTTCTCTTGTTTAGATCAAGAAGTACCTTCAGTCAGGCATAGTCAAGTCTTGTCTTTGTATCACCCAGTGTCTCTAAGGCGAGTGTTGGTTTTATAATATAGCTATTAGAGGAGGACAGAATTATGTCCTTTATTCCCAAGTTTTTGAAGAATATTCTCCAATACAGTTACTCCAAAATTTTTCCTGAATTCATTAGAAGGACATCCATTAAAAAAAGAGGTATTATTTTTCAAAGTTTTGGAACTTGACATCAAGTAATTTGATGGCTTAAAAGAGGGAAAGCATGGGATGCCCCCCTGAATACCCCAATCTAAAGCCTACATGTCTCCGGGTGGACATTCATAAGTATTTAAAATGTGGTCAAGTCTGTCAGAAGGACATGGCGTCAGCTACGTAAGTTGTGATATGTAAATTATGGCCCTGTTGGTTGTATAACTGTCACAGTTGTCAAGCCAGAGCATAAAAGCAAAGAGAAAGGATGAGCATCATCATCTCATGAAAAGAGACTTGTCCAAACTGTATTTATGTTATCTATTATCCTACCTTTTCAACCATTTCTTTCTCAGCTGACATCTTGCTTGAAGAAGTAAGCTTCAGTTATCTAGAGCAAGTTCATACAATGACAGGTAAGAAAAGGATTTCCATCTTTCTTTTTTTTATTGTTGTTTTTTTTCTTTAACCTTCTTGATGTTGAGTCAGTTTAAAATGGTTTTCCCTATTCTGAGGTTATATATAAAGGTATTTCATCCTTTTCTTCTAGAACTTTTGTGGTTTCATTTATTTGTAACATTTATGTCTTTGGCCCATTTGGAATTTATCCTGTGATAAAAAATGGATCCAGCTCTCCTTTTCCATTTGGCTAACCCCCATTCCAAGGATGCCACATTTATCATATATAAAGACCTGTAAGTGATGGGGTCCATATTTTTAAATCTTCTTCCATTCGTTTATCTTCTAGTATGCTTATACTACACTGATTTAATTATGAAGGCTTTATAGTATGTTTTAACATATGGTAGGGCTGGTCATATTTTATCTTTCTTCTTTCTCAGAGTTTCCCTGGCTCTCTGCTTGTTTTTCCATATGAACTTTAGAATCTGCTTGTTTAGTTTGTTTAAAAACTCATTGATATTTTTATTAGGATTATCCTAACTTCATAAATTCCTTCAGGGGGAATGACAGCTTTCTCTTGCCACATATTCTGATACCAAGTATGAGATTGTCTTTGCATTTGCAAAAGCCTTATGTTGTATCCTTCAGAAATGTCTTAAAGTTTTCATACTAAGTTTCCACATTTCTCATTGTTTGATCTTTGGGAGTACAATTCTAAATGGGATCTTTTCTTTAATTATACCTTCTGACTTGTATTTATGTACAAAGACTATTGATTTCTATTAATTGATGTTGTATCTTACTGAATTATCATTATCTTATTGTATGTTTTGCTGTTGATTCTCTTGGGTTTTTCAAGTAAAAACTCTTATCCAAATATAGTAATAGATCTATCTCCTCCTTTTTTATGCTTTTTAAATACTTTATACTTCCATACCTCTAATTCCTTTTTCTTGTCTAATTTTGTTAAATAACCACAGTAGTAACTGTGGGTATCCTTGTTCCATCTGTAACATGAGTAGGAATGCTTCTTATGTTTCTCCATTAATGTTAATGCCAGCTTTTGGCTGTCATGGATGATGGGTGGATGAACAAATAAAGATATACTAATTGTGCAATTATTCTTACTTTAATTAATGTTTTTAAAAAAATAGTTGTTAGACTTAAACAACTATCTTTTTTGGGTCTGTGGACATGAGTATATCTTTTCTTTAAGTCTAAAAATATGATAAGCTATATGAATACATCTCCTAATACCAATCCATCCTAGTATTTCGAGAATAATCCCCATTTAGTCATGAAGTTTTATTATTTAAATGTGTCGCCAGATTCTGGTTGCTACTGTTTGATAGAGGATTATTACATTGATATGCATAAGTTTCACTGAGCTATAGTTTTCTTTTTTTGTGCAGTGCTTGGGGATTTTGGTATCAATGTTGTACAGGCACCATATAAAGAATTTGGAAGGTTTCTTTATTTCTCTGTGTCTTAGGAGAGTATAAATTGCATGGGAACTAGATGGTTTTTAATGATACGGTAAAATTCCCAGCAGGCTTGATTGATTGCCTACTCTGCGTCAAACACTGTGCTTGGTCAGGGGAGATGAAGAGGTGGATGAATGATAGTCCCAGCCTTCAAGGAATTCATGGTTTAATGGAGGTGATAAGCATGTCAATAATATATTACGAAATGGAGTCGTATGTTTCTATAATAAAATTATGTAGATGAGGTGCTGTAAGATTATAAAGAATGGTTAAGATGATAGTGAACTGTGTGCAGTGTTGGCGATACTCATGCGAAAGGCAAGCAGAAGCCTAATCAGTGTGATTTCAGAAGCCCTACCCCCCGCCCCCCAAACCTGACTTCAGCTGCTTGAAGTGCCTTCAGTAGGAGACTTTGGATTTCACATTAGACACATCATAAGGCTGCCCCCGAGAGGTGAAACACCCAATTAAGTTTACACTTGGAAGGAAATGATTGATAGACATCTGTTCCTGATGGTAATTTCAGTACAGAAAAAGAGAAGGTAAAGATTGTAAGGCCCCCAGGTCCATGATAGTCTGACTAATGAGGAGGTCCCAAAAGAGAAGGAAAGGGACATCAATGGTAAACGTTGTCAAATTTGCTCCTTTGTCTGGGTTTGTGCATGATGCAGTCAGTGAGTAGATTAGCTTGTCTCTTCACCAGCTTCTCTCTCTCTCCTGCTCTGTCTCCTTGTAAATTTTTATTGAAGAATTATATACATACACAAAAGTACACAAATAAAAGTGGATAACTTGGTTGGTTTCCACAAATTAAACACCTCTGTGTTACCATCAGCTCTTTCAGCCATCCGCCAAGGGGGACTCTCCTGACTATTAGTTTGCCTGATTTTGAACTTGATATAAACGAAATCTTCCGGTGCATTTTTTTTTAAATCTGGTTTCTTTTGTTCAATATTTTGCTTGCGAAATTCAGCCATGTTATATGTGTTAATTCAATTCTCACTTCAGTATAGTATGACATCATATGAATACACCACTGTTTATCAACCCATTCTAAGACTGATGAGCATTTAGATAGTTTCTGGTTTGGAGCTGTTACAGATTCTCATACTGCTATAAGCATTCTTCTCCATGATTTTTCATCATCCTCTTAGCGGATATATACCGGAGGAGTAGAATCACCAGGTCACAGGATAGGCATATATTCGGCTTTTATAAGTACCTCCAAACAGCTTTCCAAAGTGGTTGTCCTCATTGACACTCTCTCCCAATGTGTGCGGAGTTCTGGTTGCTCTGTACCTTCATCCATGCTTGTGGATTCTCATCATTACCATTTTTGCCATTCTGTGAAAGCCACACATGAAAGTTAGTTTCAGTACTTAGTAAACCTTTGGCTTTTGATTTTTGATTAAAGGATTCATTTTAAAAAATAAAAATAAAAGGAATAGGAAGTTTTTCAGTAACCAAAGCTTTTATTCATTCAAAGGGTAAAATCACTCTACTGAGGCCAATTTTCATTTAAATCAATACCAGGCAAAGCCCTAAGATTGAGAGGATGCACTCTTTTAGATTTTTTTATTCTTATTTTTTCCAGTTGCCCTGTTGCTACTCTATTCTGTGCGCCATGGTTCTAATAAGTGACATCTCCAAGTGTGTGGAATAATAATTGTTCTGCATAAATAATGCAAGATGATGAGCCGAAGAATAGTGTGCGAATTACAGAGAAAACAGTGGGTGAAACTGTAGTAATTACTGGAAAAATTAAAGAAATCTATCAGAAGGTCAGTAACTGGTAAAGAGGAATTAAACAGAGCAGAGAAAGGAGACACTTTTTTACTGAGACTGGAGAAGTCCTCATAAACTGGTAAGTTAAAGGTCATGAAGAAGGAGTTGCAAAAATGTGCACTTTAAATGGTGGGCTGTCTGCTCCCCCACATTTTAGGAGCTCTTTAACAAAATCCCCCCAGGTGAAAGTGACAGGCAACCCTAACCATTTAGACAAATACTGAATGCATCCTTTCTTTCTACTGAGGAACAAAGAAATGAAAATGAACGAGACCGAGGCAGAGGAGTTGGAATGTTCTGAAATGGTTCCTGATGGATATTTTAATTTTTTAGTGCAAACTCTCCTCAGAATGTACTCAGACATAAGGGCTAAAAAGATAGGAAAATCCTGTTTTATCTCTTCCTATTAATTCTTAAAGATAAAGTATTAAATGTAATGTAGTAACATGTATTTTCTCTTTCAGCAGCACTTACCCGTGTTGTAACTATTTGTCTTTTTCCCTTATTTGCTACACCCTCAGAGAACACAGGGACCTTCACCCATTGTCCTCCAATGTATCTCCAGGGCTTGCCACAGCACGTGAACCACTCCATAAATATTTCTTAAAAACACGAATGAATGAACAAAACAAATGGGGACCGAATCTTAGTTGACACTTTCCTTTTTCTTTTATTGAGGAATCCCCAAATCTAATCTTTTGTATCTTAGGTTTCAAAATAAAGGGGATGGTGGAGATCTAGTCCCATTATACTAAATTTCTTGTCCACAAGGAAAATTCTGTGTGAAAGATTCCAAAGAGTGGGAGAGAGACTTAGAAGCCCAGCTCTGTCCTTGAGGAAGGACAGGAGAGGGCGTGAAGAATTTCCTAAAACTCTTGAGAACAAACCCCAGAATGGAAACCTTAATATGACAAGTTTATGGGAACTAAACAAGAGTATGGAGAAACAGACATAATATAAAAGAAAAAAGTATTCAAATACAGTTATTTTGAGTTAACAGTAAAGGACAATCATGAGAGAAGAGAGAAAATAAGGAAGATAAAATTGTCATAATTAAGTGACTCAAAATTTTATCATCATAAGTAGGACAAAGTTTAGAATATTTTATAAAGGGGAGAAAAACAGAATCAGAATTTTACAAAGGTGAAAAAACTTAAAATCAGCAATACGACCAGGAAGGGAAGATGGATCCCTTTTAAAATGAAAACAGATTTCCTTAAAGAGGGAAGATTGGACAGATTTCGGCAAAATGTGAGTAGTGATGCTTATCACCATGAGAAGTTAGCGAAGATAAGCTTCTTGGATTGAAGCTAGATCCCTGAACCCAGGCCCTTTGCAAATTGCACAGCTGCCAATGCATCAGCCGGGTTTTATTTTAACAACATTTACAATTTCCCTTTGAGTTGAAGCAAGGCTGAGGGACCATCTGAACAGATAATGAAATAACTGTGAAAGTTCAGAGCATGCTGAACAAAACAAAATATGTTTTGCCTGATTTATGCAAACTAAACATATTGTCAAGGTTTTGAAGCAGTTAGTCCAAAATATGCACAAAATACAGCAATTTCTCAAGTAGCCTGGCAGCAGATGAATTAAATGGAAATGTGCTCTGAAACAGTTTAATCAGACTATAGAGATGTGCTGAACATTTTGATAGTTTCACGATACGAATTCATGAATAATGTCTTTTCCTTAAGGAATACCCTACCAAGTTCACCCTAACACCACAGCTCTTGATCCTTGTTAATGGAGTTCTTCCCTTATGGATTCTAGGAGCATGTTTATTTTTTAAGCTTCTGCTAAGGGAGAAACGAAATTAAATACATTGCTTGCTCCTTTCCCCACCAATGGGCCTCCATTGTTGGTGCAGTCACAGGGAAAAGGTCGAGGACCTGTCTGTGGAGGGCTTTTCTACCCCCAACCATGGCTCTAGTGAAGAGGTCAATGAATTCCACAAATATCCAAAATTAGAGAATTCCTAAACACTTTTATATGTCCTGGTATGCGACATCCTGAAGGAAGACACAGCCTGTAGAAAAATAATCTTCCAAGAGGAAAGAAAAACATGGTCTCCGGAGAAGATTTTACAGCATTTTGAACGAACAAAAGAGTTTCTGCTTATAACAACTTCTCAATGGTTTTGTATTTCTGAAGGAGCAAACTGTGATTCATAGGGCCAAACCTTGGTGAGGGCTGTGTCAAGTGGTGCTTAAAATAGCCTTGCCCTCTTCTCTCCCAGTGTTGCCCCTCACCAGGCAGGTTGGTGCAAGGCCTGGCCTGTAGAAACTGAAGAACAGGCAATGCCTACTCTCCCTGACGTCTTTAAAAGATGTATACACCACCCCAGAGAGTCACTGACTTTTCTAGAATGTCTTTGGAACAAGCAGAGTAATCAAACTTTTGACTCAACACTGTGTCCGATTTGGGTGTGAAGAGTTTCTGCTCTTATGAAAAGCAAAGTGGCATCATTTCTCAAATTCTTTTAGGACAATAGATCAGATTCTAAGTCCTTGCTGTTCACCTTTCCTTGTTGGATTCTGCAATAGTCAGTCTAGACCTAGAGCATTAACATTTCTTTCAGTAAATTTCTCAACAAAAACCCAAAGAATTATTTCTCTTCTACCTAATGGTGACCCACCAAACCTATTCTCTCCTTGTCAGTCTTTCTGCTCGGTTTATTGTTAGCAAAAACCAGCCAGTTAGGGGATTCTTCAGTGACTCTGAAAGGTGAAGACAATTAGAATGTCTTCTAATTCTCTCCTCATAGAAATCTTTACCTTTTCTCACAATAGTACTAGTGAACATGTTTTTTATTCCCTATTATGTTTTTAAATTCAATTTAGCTTTTAAAAAAATTTAAATAGGTTATATTAAACTGTGTACCGATAAAATGTTTCATAAACATCATGGATGTCTCCCCCAGCATCAAATGGGAGATTTGAGTCTGGGAGGAAGGATTGACTAGCAGTATTGTTATTTAACAAATGTAGAAGTGTGTAGAAGGAAGGATTTGATGGATATGTACAGCTTTACCCAATAGTTAATGGCCTATAACTTAATGCCAGTTTCACAGCTTTTGAATTTCATTCTTAAAACATGCTGCCCATTCTAACTCAAAGTGGGAAAAATTCTTGCAACTATTCTGTTTGTAGGCAAGGGAAATCGATGATCCTTTAACAAAAATGAAAAAAAAAATTAAATACCATGACTTACCACCCAGGTATGCAACAAAAATATTATATAACTTCTTTAATAATGTCAAGATTTTTTTTCTGACATTCAACTTGCTAAATTTTAATCTGTTACTCCTACTAAGATGCATCAAGACTCACACCAGGTCCAATACTCTTTGTACCTTAGGAAAGAATTTGGTTTGGAGTAATTATACAGGGACAGCAACCCAGTTCTCCTCCCCTCTCCCCCTACCTTGTTCTGTGACCTTGAGAATGTCACAGGCTCACCTGGAAGATGCATAGTCATACCTCCTTCACACATCGCTATTTTAAGGACAAAGTAATATGAACTAATATTATGCCATGCCAGGTGGGTGGAAAAATCTTTTAGGTAATAGTGATGTAAGTTTTTAAATTAATTGATATTGAGTGAACATATTTTATGATGATTTTTTAGAAACTATCTGCTTTACTTGCTGAACTTATGCTAATCTTCAGGCTGTACATTTCCCTTCACTAGCCTAAAATGAAATTCTTCCTCTTCTACCCCTCCTGCTGTGCTGCCGGGTACACCTACAGTATACCAAGGGACCCTGTGCTTGGTGACTTCCCCTGCATTCCTTACATTTCATCGCCAAGGTTTCCAGTCCTTTCATTCACAGCTCACTTCCTTTCCACCTTATCTTCCAGGTCAGACCCTCCCAGTCTCACGCCATTGAAGGTTCAAATCCAGGCTCTACTCCTTCCCAGTAGCATTGAACCATTTTTCTGGTCGCAGATTCCCCAGCTGTAGAAGAGTGAGAGAGTAAAACCTAGGAGGAGAAAGCAAGACCTACCCTAGTAACTATCAGACTGTAATAGCAGACAGATAAAGTCAGAGATAAAGCCAACACACACACACACAAAGATTCTTCCAAGGTCAGCCACAGCCACAAAACGTCTTACTTCCTTTCTTTTGGATAATGACCACTCTCTTAACAATGACTTCCCCCGCCCCACTTTGTCCCTGAAGAAAGATTACTGAGATAGTCAATTGCTGAACTAACCTCACTTCACGGTGACAGCAGCCAGAGTTCATTCTGTTTCAGGGAATCCCCATCCAGAGATGATCTCCATTCACCTTAGTTCCTCCTTAAAATTATTCAGCCAAGCCCAAACCCTGCGGAAAAACCCCTGCCTCCTCCCTCTTCTCAAGACACTCCCTGACTTCCCCTGGTCTAGACTCTCCCTTGTTGCAGCAAGTTGAATGACCCTACCTTTGTGGGACTGATGGGCCCAAGCATGTTCCTAATTGTCTCTATCATGTGGGACTTATCAATAGCAACAATATCATTCTCTTAAGGATGCTGAGAGAAATAAGTGAGATATTATATGCAAAGCACTTACAATGATAGGCGGCACATAGTGAGCCCTGAGTAAATGTTAGCTGCTCTTTTTTATTTGTTATCATCAAAATAATTATTGTAACGCTCTCCTCATGGGTGCCTGCCCCCAAAACTTCCCTCCCAAGCTACGCCGTATGAGGCTTCCAGTTGTTCTCATCTATTTATACCCCTTGAGATTTTCAGTAATTCTCCATTGCTGTCAAATAAAGTCTAAAATCCATCTAATCTCCAACCCCTGCCACACTGACGTCAATGATGTTTGTCTTCATACTATCCTACAAGGAGCCTCCATTCCAGCCGGCTCTTTTTTTCCTGGCTCCCAAAGTGTGGCTTACATGTGGCTTGCACACTTTTACTGAAGACAAGTTCCCATCTTGCCGTGGCCCCCTGACTTCCTTCCCAACTCGCCAAATACTGCTCCCCCTTCAGCCCACTGCAAAGCCTTCCTCCAACACATACCCTCCCTGAGCTCCCTCATCCCCTCTGAACCACACAAAGCCTTGCTGTTTATTCCCCACAGTTACCATAAAACCATATACTTTTTTGCATGGTTACGGTGGTGGGTTCTGGTTGGATGGGAGCTGGTGGCGTGGGCAGTGAAAGGATTCACCCACCCAAGGCAGAACAAAGAGATAGAAGTTAACTGAATACACTGCAAGGGGGAGGCACGCAAGACAGCAAAGGAGACACTGCCACAAGGCAGTAGTGAGGGGTTATCATTGTCGAGTGGAGTTAGAACATATGGGAATATGTAGGATTTTCCCTTTTCTGGTAATCTTAGGAACTGTGCCTGGTTGTAAGTAGCCCATTGGTCAGTTAAGACCTATGGCTCTTTCTAGGTGGGTTGTGGGGTAAGTGGTCACTGGGGGCCCTTTGCCTTGCTCAAGTTTCCATTGCCCAAGCCTGTGGCCTACAGTCGGCCTCCACAGTTATTTTTCTCACAAATATATTTTTATCTAGATGGTAAGCCCCCAGCAAAAACTGGATTATAGATTTCTTTTTATTACAAATAATTTTATCAAAGACAAATGATATCGTTTGAATAAATAGCTTCACAAATCAACCTTTCCATTTCCCTGAATGGTATATTTATTCCATGAACTCCTTTCCAATTCATTTGCACAAGGAATTTCTCCAATCATGTGGGACTTCCAGATGAACTCCTCAGACATACTCAGGGTGAGATTTTCAATTCCAGACTTCAGAACAAATGCATCAGTTGCGCGTAGTTACGTTACCTTTATCTGCCTCACTGTTGCAAAATTATATCTAGAAATCCTTGCCTGTATCTGACCTATGACTTATTTTGCTCTGTTAGTTTTCCTTTAAATTTTTAATTCTTGTACTTCATGAAATAGCATCATGGTGAATCTCGTGCTTATTCTACCTCTAATTCTGTCCCCCAAATTAGATTAATATTATTATCTTTACTTAAAGTTTTCAAAACTGTTCGACTTATTCTCTCTAAATTTATTACCCCACTTTTGATTCCTTTTGTTGGATTTTTGTGGGGGGTCAGATCATTTTGTAACAATCTTTCACTTCACTCATTCTGATTTATTCAGACAGAACCGTCCTCTTTTCCTTAAGTTCATTGGTTTTGTTAGTTCCTTCGCAGCACTATCTCTTTCGTTTGAGACTCTCCAGCTACCAGGTCCAGGGCATGTTTCCACTCTTACTCATTCTTGTCGTACAAGCCAAACATATTCTTTTCTAATCTCCTTGAAAAGAACTATATCTGCTAAGGTTTCATTATGATATTCTTTTTTTTTTAAAGATTTTATTTATTTATTCAACAGAGATAGAGACAGCCAGCGAGAGAGGGAACACAAGCAGGGGGAGTGGGAGAGGAAGAAGCAGGCTCATAGGGGAGGAGCCTGATGTGGGGCTCGATCCCGTAACGCTGGGATTACGCCCTGAGCCGAAGGCAGACGCTTAACCGCTGTGCCACCCAGGCGCCCCTCATTATGATATTCTATGATGTTCTAGCATTCTTTTCTTAGAGATTTAAATGGTCCTACCCACTGAATTAAGATTATAGTTTCTTCCTCAATTTTCATTTCTCAAAAGACAATATTTGCTAATAGACAAAACAAAGAAAAGATTTGTCACTTTGTTTTATGACTTGCTTTTAACTATGAATTTTTACTGAACCCTCCTCTTCATATTCTCATCTGGTACCAAAAACCATCGTCTTGGTTCCTGGGTACTCATGAGGGGTGCTGTTAAGGATTGCTGAGTTTTCCTGTGAAATCTTTTGATCTGCCTTTTAAAACTAAATAGGGATGCCTGGTGGCTCAGTCGGTTAGGTGTCTGCCTTTGGCTCGTGTCGTGATCCCAGGGTCCTGGGATCGAGTCCTGCATCGGGCTCCTTGCTCAACGAGGAGCCTGCTTGTCCCTCTGCCTGCCGCTCCCCTGCTTGTGCTCTCTCTCTCACAAATAAATGAATTTTTAAAAAACTAAATAAATATGTAGTAGTTATTAATAATATGACTAATGATTAGTTCTGTTATTATTCTGTTAGTATTCTAACACACGACTTAAGAAGACCTGTAAACACTTGTTGGGTGGACAACAAATTAAGATATAAAGAACCTTCAGTTAAAGTGCTGGCTTCATCCCCTTACAGCCATGACCTTAGGTGACATTTAGCTGCTCTAAACCTCAGGTTCTACCCTGAAGTTGAGATAACGCATTTGATCCTTGAACAACACAGGGGTTAGGGGCGCTGACCCCCACACAGTCAGAAATCCATTTATAATTTTTGACTCCACCAAAACTTAATTACTAATTGCCTGTGGTTGACCAGAAGCCTTACTGATAGCATAAACAGTTGATTAACACATATTTTGTATGTTGTATTATTATATACTGTATTTTTATAATAATGTAAGCTAAAGAAAAGAAAATGTTATTAAGAAAATCATAAGGAAAATACATTTATAGTACTATATCATATTTATCAAAACAACCCCGCATATAAGTGGACCCGTGCAGTTGAAACCCATGCTGTTCACAGGCTAACCATAGTTAAGTATGTAATACAGCAGTGTAAGTTTTACACAAATGTGATATATCAGAATTTGTTAAAGAATTTAAAGTTAATGATCTATATTTTCTGGTATACTCATCTCAAGTCAGTCTCTACACTCTACTAAACTGATCACTCAGCTAGAACACACACACATACACACACACACACACACACACACACACACCCTGAGCCCCACTGTGCATGGAATTGGAAAAACTAGGTAATGATTAAGAAAATGTAGTCCCATGAAATTTACCTTCTATAAGCACTCATTGATGTTTCCTTACAACAAAGTAAAATCTGTTGCTTTTACAACAAAAATGAGAGGAAGAAAAAGCAAAAGAAAAGCTGCCATGCAGGTCATTCTTCCCTCTTGCTTCTTTCTTAGCGCTCCCCCCACCACCCCCGCCATCCAGTCACTTACCACGTCCAATGGCTAAAGTGGTTTCTACCTCCTCAATGTATCTCGCATTCATCGCCTCTCCTCCATGCTCATCCTCACCCCCCTGCACGACGTCTCATCCTAGGCTACTGCACCAGCCTGTCAACCAGTCTCTCGCCACCATTTTGCCTCATTCTAATTCCTTTGCCAATCTGATCGGGTCACCACCCTCCATGAACTCTGGTGACTTCCCCGGTCGTTGTAAAGGGCCTTTCTTCAGGGAAGAGTTGTGTGCTCTGTAGCTGCTGCCCTTTCTCATTTAGCAAGACTGACACCTTTGCTTTCGTGGCACTGGACATATTCTGTACTGTTTGCTGGTTAATTGTGCATTTGGCTTGTGTTCCCGCCATTCTGGTTGGGTTCCTTGGTGGGAAGGGCCAATGCCACACACATGGCAAGTGCTTGGTATCTATGTATTGAGTGATGTGGAGAGACAAGTTGCAAAGACAAGACACAGGCATAGCAGAAAAGAGTGGAGAACAACTTCAAGGCAGTATTTACTGATTCTGTGCTACAGGCAGTTGACCTAAGTATTGTGTGGGCTGTTCTTCTCGTGCTGGCAGAGCAGCACGCACGTCAGCCTCTCTCACTTACCTTCCTTCCACCTCTACCACTTGGACCAAGCACCATTGTTTGTCATTCAGATAACTCATTCTCTTTCTGCTTCCCTCCTGCCACCCTGCCCGCCACCTACTACTGAGTTCAATCTCCAATAGCAGCCACAGTGATCTTTTTTAAGTAACTATAAATCAGGTGATGTCACTGCCCTGTTTAAAACTCTTTCATGATTTTCTGTCAAACGTAGAATAAAGTCCAAACTCAGTACAGGGTCCTCCGAATTCAGACACATTCTTAGTTCTCTGACCTCCAGCTCTTCTATGTGACTGGGATGGTCTTTGCCAGCACCTTCCCACATCCTAGATCCTTCCTGTCATTCTAACTCAGCTTCAGTGCCACCACTTCATTTTTTCAAGCACCCGAAGACTATCTTTAGGTGGCATTTTTCACTGTGGGATAAATTCTGGTTTATTTATTTATGCATGTGTGGTCTGTCTCCCACTGTGCCCAGTGCCCTGTAGATTTGCTTGAGAATGGCAACCTGTCCATCTGGTTCGTCACCAATTTCAAGGGACCTAGACCCGTACCTGGCTCCTGAAAAGCAGGTGGCGAATATGTGTTGACTTCCTGAGTACTCCCAAGTATCCTGAGATAGTCATGTTGCAAATCCTTCCTCTCTTCTTTCGTGAACATGCTTTCTCCATCGTAAGGCATCTCTATAACTTAGGAGCCTCTTTAATACCCTGTGTTTGCTCAGCATTTATGATCCAGCAGATAGCAAGAAAGAGAAAGCCATCATGAGTCATGCTGTGCAATTTCGAGTACCTTGAGAGCAGGTGATATTTTTCACAGTGTCAGCTGCAGTTCTTTGCAAGTGCTTCCCTGTTGCCATGGTAAAGGCTTTATGAAGCAAATCCAGCGAAAGAGAAGCAGGTTCTCCACTCTTCCTGAAGTGTCTGCACAGACGCTATTCCCCAAACGGGCCCAGCAAAGGACCTTGCTTGTGGTAAGCCCCCTGTTAATGTTGACCTGAGTTCGGCTGAGTTGCAACTTTGATATCTGATACTCTGCTTCCAGCCCTTTGCCAGATGCAAGTTTCCAGGATTTCGGATAGAACAGTCATGATATTCGTTGCTGGAAACTAAATTCTCAAAAGGCAAACACCTGTAATTTTTTTTCTACCCATAATAATAATTATAGCTCACATTTATTAAGCACTTACCTTCATTGTCTCATATAATTCTAAAAACCATCAAGGTGCCAGATACTATAATTAGTTCCATTTTACAAATGAAAAAAACCAAGGCTCAAAGAAGTAAATTACCACAGTGAACATAGAGAACACAAACGTAAGACCGGAACCAAACCCTGATGTTGTCATGGGAGCCATTGCCTTTACTTTCACCTCGAGGGCTTTTCCATGAAGCTGCACCAGTTCTGTAAGGACCCCAAGGGAGCCTCCATCTTGTACCGGGTGGTGGGAAATGATCAAAATGCAGCTGTATGTTTGCCCTCTCTTGTCCCTCTGAACTCCCTGCAATATAAGTAATAGTCCTCTTCTCCCATAACTTTTCTGCTTACTCAGAGGTAGCGACTTCATGGGGCAGTCTTAACTGAGACATTTGAATGTCTACAGTCCAAGGTATCAGTCGAAACTCAGCAGTTTCTTGAATCAGTTCTCTGGGCTTGGCTTGCTTTGGGCCACCTTGGCTTGTGTCCATCCCCCTCAGGTGGGGAGGGAGGCAATGAAATAAGAGTTTATACTTGGAGAAGGGCCCCCTGAATACTGGCTCCATGTTCCCTGGCCTGGCAGATGTTTCAAAGCTGAATCTCTTGCACCACGCATCCTTGAGTCTTTGGAGGACATCTTCTGGATCTTTC
This sequence comes from Ursus maritimus, assembly GCF_017311325.1. NCBI lineage: Eukaryota > Metazoa > Chordata > Mammalia > Carnivora > Ursidae > Ursus > Ursus maritimus. The sequence goes on from NW_024427107.1 coordinate 22,651,626, forward strand.
CACCTCATGCCCTGGCCCTCCCACAGTGGACACTGGTCACTTCCTAGGCTTGCTTCCTCTGCCAGGCATCCTGTGATGTGCTGCAGACCATTGCTGCTGAGGTCTTCTTGCCCCTGAGACAGGCCTGCTGGGTGGTACCTAAGAAAATCCAACAACTCACTTCTGCTTGGTCCATAGGCACACTCATGTCCCCTGTCCCTCAAAGCTCTACAAGTGCCCATCTCAACACAGCAGTTTATGGTCATGAGACCAAAGCAGGGAGTCTGCCTTTCTCTAGATGTGCTGGTTAATGGTGTCCCAGTTGCAGAGTCCAAGTTTTCCGAGTGTCCCACAGCTGCCCATCCCCCATTAGACCTGCAGTAAAAGAGACAGCAGCCCCGGGATGAGGGGAAGTAGATGGGAACCCAAGGCCAGCCTTCTTTTAGAGAGCCTCCTCATAATCTCCCCTCTCTTCTACACTCTGACTTCTTTTTTTCTATTCTGGTAAGATATACATAACATAAAAATTTACCATTTTAACTATTTTTGCCTGTACAATTCCTATGGTATAAAGTACATTACGTTGTTGTGCAACCATCACCACCTCCAACTCCAGAACTTTTTCATCTTCCCCAGCTGAAACTCTGTAGCCCATCCCCACCTCCCCATAGCTCCTGGCAACCACTGATCTTCTTTCTGTCAATGACTGACTACTCTGGTAACCTCATATAAGTGGAATCTTACAATAGTTACCCTTTTGCAACTGGCTTATTTCACTGTAGGATACTGCCTTCAAGGTCCATCCGTGTTGTAGCATGTGTCCAGATTTCATCTTTTTTAAGGCTGAATAATATTCCGTTGTATGTATGGACCACGTTTTCTTTATCCATTTATCCACTGATGGACACTTTGGCCGCACCCACCTCTTGGCTGTTGTGAATAATGCTCCTATGAATATAGGTATACAAATATCTAAATCTCTGCTTTCATTTCTTTTGGATGTATACCCAGAAGTATAACTAGTGGATCATATGGTAATTCTATTTTAACTTTTTGAGGACTTGCCGTTTTCCACAGTGGCTGCACCACCTTACATTCTACCAACAGTGCCCAGAGTTTCAGTTTCTCCACATCCTAACCAACACTTATTTTTTGGTTTGTTTTTTTTTTATAATTTAATAACCATCTTAATGAGTGTAAAGTGGTATTTCTCTGTAATTTTAATTTCATTTCCCTACTGACTAGTGATGTTTTCAGGTGCTTATTGGCCATTCGTGTATCTTCTTTGGAGAAATATCTATTCAAGTCCTTTGTCCATTTTTAAATCAGGTTATTTTTGTTTTTGTTGTTGTTGAGTTGTACGATTTCTTTATATATTCTGAATATCAATCTCTTATCAGATACAGGCTTACCTTAGAAATATTGCAGGTTCAGTTCCAGACCACCACAATAAAGTAAATAGTGCAATAAAGCAAATCAAATGAATTTTTTGGCTTCCCAGTGCAATAAAAGTTATGTTTATACTATCTAGTGGTCTGGTAAGTGTGCAACAGCATTATGTTCAAAAACCAACATACATACTTTAATTTAAAAATACTTTATTGTTAAAAATGCTAACCATCATCTGAGCTTTCAGGGAGTCATAATCACGGATCACAGATCATCATAATAAATAATAATGAAAAAGTTTGAAATATTGCAAGAATTATCAAAATGTGACAGAGACATGAAGCGAGCAAATGTTATTGGAAAATGGCACCAATAGACTTGCTCCACACAGGTGGCCACAGACTTTCAATTTATAAAAAATGCAGTATGTATGAAATGCAATACAAGGTATGCTTGTATATGTTTTGCAGATATTTTCTCCCCTTCTGTAAGTTGTCTTTTCACTCTGTTGATGGTGTTCTTTGGTACACAGAAGTTTTTTTTTGTTTTTTTTTTTTTTTGATGTAGCCCAATGCATCTATTTTTTTTCTTTTGTTGTCAACATTTTTGGTGTCCTATCCAAGAATTTATTACCAAATCCAATGTCACAAAGCTTTTCAGCTATGTTTTCCTCTGAGTTTTATAGTTTTAGCTCTCAGTTTTAGGTCTTGATCCATTTTGAGTTAATTTTTGTATATGCTATAAGGTAGCTGATTCCCTTTTTAAAGTTTTGATCTGCTATGGATCCTAACATCATGGATTTTGTTTAGAAATCTCATATGTGAATTTTCCTTACACTTTATCCAGTATTTATCATATTGGTACTTCAATCGAACCTGAGTCAGAAGAATCTAACTCTGACATCTGTATGATAGGAATATGGGAAGTAGAAACAACATTATCAAGTGTTCCCCAGGTGGATTCCATGTAGCACAAATCCTACTAGGACAGCAGGTCCACACATTGGAGTTTCCCGTCCTGTGAAAACAGTATAAAATATTTGATATCTATAAACAATAGGAAAGGCAAAAGGAGTATTCAACTTAAAGAGGAGAAGACCTGAAAGGTGATAAGAATAGTTTGCAAGCATATGACAAGGGCTGCAGACAGCTGTTCCCTTACTTCACCAAGGAAAGAATAAAAGGAAATAAGTTTAAATTGCAGCATGAAGGATTAATTTAGATATTTCCTGAGAATGCGTATCTAGGTTACCGAGGATGGTAAATTTCTTTCTTTAGAGATTTTTCTTTTTAAAGAAAATAAAGAATGAATGGGAGTGGGTTGAAATAGAGGACTCCTTAAAGTCTCTCCCCCACTGGGAAATGATACTGCAAGAAAAAAATCATGATTTGAAAGGAATTAATTTCCTTATCTGATTAGTCCGTAATTTTGAACACTAAGAATTAAAACTCAAAGTGCTCTCAGATATAACTTCCACATATGTTGCTGACTATTCCCTTTATACAACTCCTGTGCCATTTATGAGAGCTAAATGTAAGCAACAAAAATAACATCTTTGTGTTACTTTTGTTTTTTCATTCTCTGCCATATTTGTTTCATACTTGAATGTTGCTGTTATAGTCACCTTTTAGCTGGTCACCATAATGAAGGGAACCTGGCTTCAATATCTGTAACATCAGATAATCCAAGAATCAGTATGGGGGTCGCCTTTGTGGCTCACTCAGGTGAACATCTGACTCTTGATTTGGGCACAGGTCATGATCTCATGGGTCATGAGATCGAGCCCCACATTGGGCTCCGAGCTCAGTGGGGAATGGGCTTCAGATTCTCTCAAGGGGCGCCTGGGTGGCACAGCGGTTGGGTGTCTGCCTTCGGCTCAGGGCGTGATCCCGGCGTTATGGGATCGAGCCCCACATCAGGCTCTTCCGCTGTGAGCCTGCTTCTTCCTTTCCCACTCCCCCTGCTTGTGTTCCCTCTCTCGCTGGCTGTCTCTATCTCTGTCGAATGAATAAATAAAATCTTTAAAAAAAAAAAAAAAAACAGATTCTCTCTCCCTCTGCCCCTCCCCCCACTCACTCACCCACATGTGCACACGCATGCACTCTCTCTCTCTCAAATAAATAAATAAATCTTAAAAAAAATAGTCAGTTTGGTTTTAGACTAGATGACCTGATTGAGAGAAATTTTGACCTTTGTATGATAGCTGAAGGGAGGGAAGCTGAATAATAGTAAATTTATTTTCCATCCTCTGAACACATACCAGTGGCTCAGGAGGAGAAGGGAGAGGGAGAGAAGTAACTTGGATGTATCATGGGAAGTCATTTTGACATTCAGATTTTTTTCCATAGGTCATCCATTAAATAATTATGTGGGAGCTAACCTAATAACATTAGCAATCCTGGGCCTCTTTTTTCCCCCCTCACAAATTCAAGGCACTTTCACCTAGATTATACTTGAGGTGTTTACCTTCCCAGTCCAGGACCAACCATATCCCTGTGTTACTATCACTTCCTCACTAACGCAAAAAGTGAACCTGTCAGATGTCAAAGTTATAGTTGGCTTTTCCCCTGTAGTTCATCACTGGCTCTAATCTCTTTGCCTGTCTAGCTTCATCACCCACCATTTCCCCACTCTGTCTCAGCCCCAGCCCTAAATTCTCAATGCCAGCCACATTGCACTGTAAATCTTTTTTCTGGACACACTGTGCTCTCTCATATGGCCATTCCTTTGCCCTGAACACACAGTGATTTTATCCTTCAGGCTCTTTAGAAGTTTTCTGCTTCTTGAACTTAACCTAGGCAGGGTATCCAGGGTATCTCCCATCATGGAACTTAACGTCTTGTAGTTGTCTATGTACGTGGAAGCCCCATCATTCTGCCCACTCTTGCTAAGCTTCTCGGTGAAAGGGATGTGGCACGTTCATCCCTGAAATCCTTGGCATCTGGCATATGTAAATGGTTGTAGTATTAAGTGAATAAATTATGATCCCCACAGTAGCTAGCATTTCTAGCATTTAAATGGATATCTGTAGTTGTTGGATTGTTTTCAGCCAGGAAGCAAAATCTACCCTTTAAAATACATCATAGAGATCTTTTAAGCCTATATACTTTGCCATGGTAAAAAATTCCAACCAGTGTCTTAGCCGTGATCTTAGGAGAAATGAGTAAATTGAGGACAAATGAGAAAAACACCTTTAATTGCTACACAGGCACCTAAGAATTGTGAAGAGATCCTAACCTCCAACTCTTTATTTATATATTCACTTAGTCATTCAGCCAACATTGGTGAATACCTATTTGATCTTTACAAATAGGTTGTAATGCCAAACGCAGGAGATATGAAGTCTCAGAAAGACCTTACTTCTTCCTCACATTCTGTTCTGTGCATTCAGATTCCAATATTGTTCTTTCTTTGAAAAAAAAATCTTTTTAATTTTAACCATATATAAAAAAGAAATCGTTGATATAAGGAATAATATGAAATATGTGACGGGAGAACCAGGTCAAAAAATGCAAGTTTATTTTTAACCAATTCTCTCGTGAAGATTCAGCTTCAGGATTGATTATTGAAAGAATATAATCAAAGGTATAACAACATTATTTATTATAGTCTCTGTGCTATATTTTTTGTTCCTGTGACTTGCTTATTTTATAACTGGAAGTTTGTACCTCTCAATCCCCTTCATCCAATTTCACCCATCCCCCTCTCCCAGCAACCACCAGTTTGTCCTCTGTATTTATGAGTCTGGTTCTATTTTTGTTGTTGTTTGTCTATTTGTTTATTCTCTTTTCTTGTTTTTTTTTTTGATTCCCCATGTAAGTGAAATCATATGGTATTTGTCTTTCTCTGACTTATTTCACTTAAAATAATACCCTCTAGATCCATCGATGTTGTCTCAAAGGGCAAGAATTCATTCTTTTTTATGATGGAGTAATAGTCTATTGTGTGTACACACCACATTTTTTTTCATCCATTGATGGACACTTAGGTTGCTTCCCCATTGTACAGTGACAGATGGTAGCTATTCTTATTCTGGTAAACATTTCATAATATATATAATTGTTGAATCATTACATCATACACCTGAAATTAATATAATATTCTATGTCAATTATACTTCAATTTAAAAAAAAGAAAAATATAATCAAAATGTCTTCATGGCCTTAAATTATGATAGTCTCTTGTTAAATAATGTGATGTGAGCATATGGGAAAATAACCTAGTTTTTACAGTATTTTGGTATGATTTTCTATTTGATCTAATATTCTGAGTGTTTGGATTGTTACAGTAATAAGTATCTCAGAAGTACTTATGCATATTTTCATCAATAAGAAATGGATTAATGCCCATGCTCTGAGACCATTTATCATATGGCCCTAGCAGAGAAGTTGGCAGGAGTTCCTAGATTTTTTTTAATGTGCATACTTGATTAGAGCAGCTCTCCTGATCTCATAGGATTTGGTTTGAGAAAGGACAGATTTGCGCCTGCAGGGTTTCAGTATTTATCCAATTTTAAAACCCTGGACATGTTACAGAACAGCACATGGGTTTCCATCTGTTCGCTCTTTCTATGGATCTAGTTTTTGGAAGGATTGAAAAGATTTATTATGCTAAAAATATATTCTATTCTATAGTTTTCAAGCCAAGATAAGATCATTCATTTTCCAAACCCTCTAAGAATGAGGATGCTATATTCACCCATTCTTAATACTTTAAGCCTAGAAAGTCCTTAGTACTACTTAAGCAAAAGTCTCAAAGTAAAATGTAAACTAGTAATAATGCTGGTGCCTTTTCTCCTCTAGCACTCAAAGAAAGCTTAACATTTTAGATAGCTTGAAAAGAGCCCCTTATATTTCTTGTTTCTGTCTCGTTCAGAAGACTATCATAAAATATTATTAAACATAAACGCATGGGTGCCATAGCTGCACACATTCATGATCTCCAGGTTAATAATGTTAGCATTCCTCTGTTCCACTCTAACTTTGAGGCCCCTTCAGGCAAGCTTCCTCCCATAATTCATTATAATTTCATTTGCCTCATCATGGTTCTACCCAAAGAAGATTCTGAATATTCTCCCTTAAAGACCAAATTGTATCTTTGAAAGAAAAGTCAGTAATTCATGTTAGATAATACTGCCCAAAAGTATTCCCCAAATTTAAGGATGTGGGAGGCCTGGATTATTATTACTAAAGACAGTCTTACCGTCCTTATGGACACGGACATGGTCACGAAATACATTAGATGTAGTCAGATTCAGTAATTCTCCACCTCTGCCCATTACTGTGGAAAAGCGGCCTACTACAGAAACAACTACACTAGTAAATGGGCCCCATTGAAGTCTTCAGAATGAATGGAAGCCTGCGAATATTGTCAGAATTGTGCTCTCTGACGCAATGCTAGAGCAGCCTCTGTGTAAAGAGTATATGGAATAATAAGAAGAGGAATTAATATTTTCACAGTTGTCCTAATTTCCAAAGACATTTTTTAAGAATATTTTCTCATAAATCCTCACAACAGCTCTGTAAGGAGGATCTTCTTTTTCCCTCTTTCCAGACGAGAAAAGTGGGAATTCTAGAAATGAGATAATTTGCCTCAGGTCACATTACTAATAAATGTGGGTCAGAGCTACAACCCAGGTGTGGCACTTCTAAATTGCACATTCTTTCCAAATATTAGCTTTTAATATACTGTTCTATCTGGCTTTGTAAACCCTTCCCCAGCACTTGATGATTTAAATAAACGAAGCAGAAATAACCTATCTGCTTGAAATTAAAATGTCTTAATAAGTCTTTGTATGTGACTGGCCTTTTAACCGCTGATACAGGTGGACATCTTCATATAAATATTGTGAGACAGAAAGTGAGAAATTGTGTCATGAATTCTTATTCTTCATTACAGTAATAACAAGGTAAGGGTGAGAGAAAGAAAGAGTTGGGGGGGGGAAACTGTTGCCTAAAACAAAACCATAAAAAACCTAGTTATTCCATAATTGGTTGCTAAAAATTGCCACTCTTTGTCAACTGAGAATATCCAGTGTTTTTCAAAATCGTATTTCTTCTGCTCTTCACTATTTCTTCTGCTTTTAGTGTAACACAACCCACTTCATCATAGTCTCTTTGCCTTCAAATGACATACTCCCACACATGTTGCTATAACCGTAGAAATTCTTAGAGCTGAAAGATGTCTTTATAGATATTTGCCAAAAGAAAGGGAGAGAGGGAAGGAGACCTCAGCTTTCCTGTTCAGAAGGTAACCAAAAAGTAGGTTATCCTCATATGTGGAAATATGCTCACTCACACATAGGTTCTGTTCATTAAGATGAGTCTATGCAAAGAGAACTCCATAGAGCCATTCAAAACCCAGAGCTAATTCACACACAAAAAAAGACCCTTGGGACATCATATGCTAAACAGAGTAACCCAACTACCCCCTTGCTTGAGTAAGAAAAACTACTTGTCAAGCTCTCATTACTATCCATCCCACCCCTTCCAGAAGCAACTTCTTTCATGTTTCATTTAGTCTCCCAAATCCAGGTGCATAGTAACTTCACATTTTAATCTCTACTGATTGTTTTTCATGGTTTATGGACTGTTTTGCAGTCCTCGTTTGTACTTGGGCAGGCATCTGGCTTGTTGGCAGGTAGGCGTGCATGCCTGTGTCCTCCAGGTCATGCCACAGCTGAGAATTAGTGCCTGGTCTCTCAGTGCTTTGGACACCATTTGAATCTCATCCAGACATCTTTTCTCTCTGCTTTGTGACACTGGGCCAAAAAAAGCAATGACAATTTGAGAGCCCCTCTGGTGTGGTCTTGTACTTACATCCCCACAGTGTGAGCTTGTGCTCACCAGGAGTCAGACAAAGGACTTTATCACTCACAACAATAGCAGAACCTAGAGTAGCAGCATTTCCTTGTCCTTGTTCGCCCTAGACCCAATTCCCACAGAGTGACCTAGGAGAAGACCAGGTAGCACCTGGATTGCATTACAGGAGAGGAAACCTAGGTTTAAAGATCCCAAATCTTTTATAATGGACAGCAAGCAAACTTACCCTTTGCTTTGAAGGGAGATCCTGTCTCTGTCTTCCAAGGCTATCTACCATCCAAACATCCTTGGAGAAACAGTCCAAACAAAGGCAGTCATGCCTCTCTTCATAGACATGCAGAAACTCAAGAGACCCTTGGAGAATTGTTTCTCAACAGTAAGTAGAGAAGTTGTTGGTGGAAAGAACTATTGATTACCATAAAAGATAAATAATTAGTTCCAAGTTTCTAGAAGGAGTTGGAAGAGCTAGAATTAGGAGTACTGAAGGAATTGTTGGTTTTGGAAAGGAGAAGAGATTGTTTCTATCTAGAATAGGAGAGAGCCAGAAAAGAATAGGTATATTGTGGTAAAATATCAAAAAAGAGAAGTGGAAAGTGGCAGGAACTTTAATGCCCTTATCTTGGGGGTAAGGAAGAGATGAGGCCAACTGTGAAGATCCACCAGGATGGTTGAGGGCTGAGAGCAGGGGACGGTGAGATGAAGAAGATACCAAAAAGTTGCATAAGTTTTAGAGAGCTACTGTGGGGCATGTGACATGCTGCCAACAAGAATGAATAACAAGACTGCTGAAATTCGTGAGGGGCCAGCTGAGGAGAGGGAGATTGTATGACTTCTTAAGAGAGCGAATCAGAATGGTTGGTGCCTTTGACCTGTATCTCTGCTCTATGAAAGTGGAACAGGAGAAGCAAATGGTAGAAATTATTTAAGATGGGTGTAACATAAAGTCTGGTGAAGGGAAGAAAAGTCTATATAAGTAAATCAAAATTGAACTGTCCATCAGCATTATGGGAGGACAGGAGCTGGAAGGTAAAAATGTTGTGGTTGCAGAGAAGGAGTATGAACTTTGACAGAGGAGCAATTCTAAATAAAAAGGGGCTTTAGGAGTGGCTGGTTGAAGTGGAGCTCAGACAAAACCATCTGGAGATGAGAATGTTGAGGAACCGTGCAGTTGGGAGGAGAGGGCCTATCAGTTGAGCTGTAATGAAGGCAGAATAAGACTGTGTGGACAACAAAGAGATCCACCAACCCTTCCCCTTAATTTTGTGTCTTTTCTTTAAAAAAAGAGTTCTGAGAGCGACACTTAACTGACAAAGACATACTTGTGGCCTTGTGAGTCATTCAGTTTTCCATATATACTAGTTGTTTCTAATTATCTATTTATTTATACACCTGTGTGAAACATCTTTTAACCTGTCCAGGAACCATGTGTCCTAAATTTTAAACATTGCATTGATCCACCAGCATCCCTGAGTTTCTCCCTCTGTTGGATCTCCAAGTGGCAAAAATATTTCATGATAAGGATAAGGAAAGACGGTATGAAGAGACATCTGACTTCTCAGTTACATACTATGAGGCGACTCTAGAATTTTGATTAGAGAAATGTTTGGAAAAAACATTGGTATAGGAAGAAGAAAGCAATTCATAGGAGAAAACAACATCTGAGATAGGCAGGGCATGCATTTGAATTAAGCCTGAAGATATCTGAGGACCAGCCCTGACACAAGCCACCGGAGACACTATTCTGAGGGACTCATTATCAAGCCCAACTGATGGGAACACACGAAATAATTTAAAGTCTTTGATATGCAGTGGAACCAAACCAAAATTCCTTGCTGAAAGTTCGCAGACACAGACTTCAAGCCAGTCCTGGAGCAGTCAGTCTTCCAAGGAGCTGTGACCTTCCTAAGATATCGTTAGTCCACAATTTGGCCCAGAAATAGTGAAGTGAGCTCCATGTCAAGAATACTGGTGGGTAAAAAGGATGCACCCAACCTAGTCATGCCTTTCTAAGTAAGAAACGAGGCAGGGTGCCCCCAGGGATATTTTAGGGAAATCATTACTATGACTATTGTAGAAAAAAATTAATCACCATCTTTGAATATAATTTAGGGAGTCATGCCAGAAATATATATAGCATTGCCTTCTTGTTTCTGTCACTCTGCATCGAGCCCTGCAAATAGGGCAACTGATTCCTCCAAACCGTGCCAGTGCTAATGAATGGAAAACTGGCAGAACACAGGGGATCATGCTAGTCCTCTAGTGAATACTCCTGCAGTGAAGCTCATTTTTCATGTTCCAAGAACAATTGTACCTTTGAAGAGTAACTCAACTCACACGTGACTTGGAGTGGGGGGCGTGCGGCAGGATTAAGTGAGTGAAGCATGCATGCAAGACAGAAACAAACCATGTGAATGCTAACCAAAGCCACCTTGGTTATAATACTTCAGATTATAAGTATGCTGCTAAGACTTCACATTAACGCTGGGTGTGACAGAGTTGTCAAATGTTTTAGCTTAATTTACAAATAAGTATACCCCACCAACCTCAAAATCAAACTTTAAAATCACTTATCTGGAAGAAGGAAACAGAAAACAAACCAACCGGGAAAACAACAACAAAGGTAAAAGGCTAAGCAAAAACTCCAAGATGCTGAAGGAAAGATGGATAGTGCCCGTGGTAGAGGGTTCTGAGAATCATGTTTTCCTCACTACATCTCTGGCAGGATAACTTATATACTAATAGCCTCTGTCTTTTACAGTTGGCTTTGTGAGTTATGGAACTGGACTTGACGGTACTTACAGTACTTCAGAATCAAAACCTTTATTTATGGGGCACCTGGGTGGCTCAATCGGTTGGGCGTCTGCCTTCAGCTCAGGTCATGATCCCAGGGTCCTGAGATCCAGCCCCGAGTTGGGCTCCCTGCCTCGAGGGGAGTCTGCTTCTCCCTCTGCCTCTGCAGTACCCCCTAACCCCCGTGCTCGTGCTCACGTGTGCTCTCTCTCTCTCAAATAAATAAATAAAAACCTGCACTTATTCTGAGGTTTCCCATGCAGAGATTTCTAAGATGTGTGACTTCCAAGGATGCCTGAGGTATAAGTGAACTAGGAAGTATAGCTCACAACTTAAAGTACAAATCACTCATGGCACAAGTTGAAATTTCATAAATATCTGATTGAAGGGATTAGTGTAGACAACCAAACTGATAAATCAGATAAAAAACCTACCTCCGGCCCTAATCATTGCAAATTCACTTCTAGAAAACATCCGTTCATTCACATACTCATTCACTCCTTCAGCAATCCTATGAATAGTCACTATATTCAAAAGGCGCTACAGTAACTGTGAACATTAACAGGACTCCAAGTATACAAGCATCGACATTTGGCTTTTTGGGTATATGTCATCCTTGTATTGGCCTCCCTCTTCTTTGTTGCTTCATAACAACTCATATTTAATATTGCATCCTTTATGCATTTTGGAGTATAACAGCAAAATTTTCAGTTGGGCTCTTTTGCTCAAAGAATTCTCTAGATTAAGTTAAAATGTCGACACCAGATCTGTTCCACTTCTGTTTACCTGCCATTGTTTCTCTTCTCTTGAATTTGCCAAGTACCTGTGAAAGAAGTAACAGAAACTAGTATTCGAAAAAAAAAAATTCACCAATGAGTTATTATTCAAAATTATCGTATTGTAGCTATAATTTTGCTTTTTTAAAAAAAACTGGCTACAGTTTGCAAAGTAAATTTATTTTAAAACAAACCTATTTGGGAGGCGTCTGGGTGGCTCAGTTGGTTGAGCATCCAACTCTTGATTTTAGCTCAGGTCATGATCTCAGATTTATGAGATTGAGCCCCACATCAGGCTTTGCACTGGGTGTGCAGCCTGCTTAAGATTCTCTTTCCCTCTCCCTCTGCCCCTCCCCCCCCCATTTTTTCTCTCTTTCTAAAAAAATAAAAAATGAAAATATATAAAATAAATAAAGCCTATTTTCTCATCAACTTAGAGTAAATCAAATAACAATGAGATTGAAAAATCCAGATATGTTTCTTTGAAAAAAATCTAAAAATGGAGGTACTTTGCAAGAAGTGTGACGTGCCTGTTACCACGGCCCAGCAGCAGACAAATGTAAGTTGCAAATGGTAGTGCTAACCTAAGTTAACTCTTTCTTCTTGGAATTTTCATTTTCCCTGGAAATTTTACAAGTTAGGGCATGCCTTTCACAAATGGCTACTCTACGCCAAGGAATATGAACTCCGTTGCCTGTTTATCGTCTTATTCTTCTTTCCCTGCCCAAAACATTATCAGTTGCCCTCTCCTATAGTTTCAGTACTTCAATGTCAAGGTAGACCTCTATAAAACACTTCTCCACAGTGGGCACTACCATTTAAGGTCAGAACATGTCTCCAGATGGTGGCTTCTAATTCTATAAAAAGGAGTTTGAACCCGATTTTATCAATTCAATGTATTTAGAATCATACATACATAGTAATCTCTGAACTAAAGAAATCTTTAGTAATAACTGGTCTCTGGGCTACAACTTGCAACAATAACACCCTATAACTGCCCTTTGCTTGCAAACAAAAGGGCCCCCTGGGGTTGATGGGTCTTTCTCAGATCAGCCACATCCTTTACATTACCTGGTGCCTTGTGGCAACTGACACTCCAGAGCTACCTCTGCTAGTTAGGACCTCTTGTGCCTCTGCTCATTGACTGAAAAACTGGCATGCCTACAATGACTGCTGGGGGAATGCGGACCCTCTTTGTTTCCAAAGATCCTTCTTAAAGACCTGGGTTTTTTTTTAAGATTTTTAAGTAATGTCCACCCAATGTGGGGCTCAAACTCACAAACCTGAGATTGAGAGTGGCATATTTCACCAACTGAGCCAGGTGGGCACCCCAAGTCCTGGATTTTGACAATGACCAGTGGTCTCTCACTAGAATCCTCTGGTCCCCGGACAAATTCTTAGATCAGATTGATGGACACTACATTTAGAAGTTGCACCATGACTTTTCCATTGATCAGATGATTTCTCAGTCTTCCCTGAACCTTGGCTATTGGAGGGACATTATTGAATACACGTACAATGAAATCTCTTTCATTCTAATTCCATCAGTAAGGAATCCATGATTTTTAGCTAATAAAAGCCTCTAAAGTTGAACATTTGTGATCTCAAATTACCTGGTCAATGAATGTTGAGCTAATTAGTAGTGTAGCAAGATCTACTAATGTCATAGTAGTTATTCCCATCAGAAGGGGAAATGTTGCAGACTGAAAAACAGATCTTCTCAGGCACTTTAAAACATTTGCCATGCTAATTCCAAAGCTTTTTTTTTTGGTTTATTTATTAAAGAAGTTATTTACCAAAAACCAATTAAGATTATAAAATATTAGCAAAGTTTCGGTCTAGGCTAATATTTTCAAAAACACAGCTTTATTTCTTTAGAATTATTTATGGCGTTTGATATATACATTCATACTGGCATTCCCTCTTAAATTATATTAATTAGGCTTTGTGGAGTTAACATTATTATCTTTAGGAAATGTACTCATCCAGCATACTCTCTTAAAATATTCATTAGCTAAGTACTTGAGTAAATGTTGTATATATTATAGCTGTTTCCTGGTCTTCGCATTAAAATTTTTGGATCTGTATTGTAACATATACTGTGAGTCTACATATACAGCAAAATAGATAAAAATCAAATGTAAACGAAGAAAATTTCATACATGTGATTTTTGTGAAATTTTAAAGAAAAACAATCCTTGATTCATATAAAATTTCCAAATTTTTTGAAGCCAACATGAATTTAGGATAATGAATAAGCAAGATAATCCTCTCCCCCCTTTTTTCTATAAAAAAATAACTTTATATGTATTTGAACTTATTCTCAGCATTATCCTAAACATTTTCTTCATTTCCATTAAAAAGGTAATCTACGGGGGCACCTGAGTGGCTCAGTCATTCAGCGGCTGCCTTCGGCTCAAGTCATGATCTTGGGATTCTGGGATCAAGCCCCACATTAGGCTGTCCGCTCAGTGGGAAGCCTGCTTCTCCCTCTCTCACTCCCCCTGCTTGTGTTCCTTCTCTCTTTGCCAAATAAATAAATAAAATCTTAAAAAAAAAAAAACAGGGTGGGGAGGGCCGCCTGGTGGCTCAGTTGGTTAAGTGACTACCTTCAGTTCAGGTCATAATCCTGGAGTCCCAGGATCGAGTCCAACGTCAGGCTCCTAGCTCAGCAGGGAGTCTGCTTCTCCCTCTGACCCTCTCCCCTCTCATGCTCTCTCTTTCAAATAAATAAATAAAAATTTTTTATAAAGGTAATCTAGGGGCACCTGGGTAACACAGTTGGTTGAGCATCTGACTCTTGGGTTCAGCTGGGGTTATGATCTCTCTGGGTCGCAGAATCAGGTCCCACATCGGACTCCACGTTCAGTGCAGAGTCTGCTTCAGATTCTCTCTTCCTCCCCTCTGCCCCTCCCACTCCTGCTCTCTCTCTCTCTAAAATATATATATATATCTTGTAAAAATTTAAAAAATAAAAAGTTAATCTAATATAATAAACTATATAAAATAAAAAATTAAAGCAATATATTGTTTATATATATTTATTTGTTTATATACAACAATCTATTTTATATATTATTTATTATAAATACATGAAACAATATATAATGATATATATTTTATATACTTATACATATAAATTTGTATGTAACAATATATTATGTATATTGTAATAGTATCTATACTATATATTTATACATTAAAACAATATTTTCTACAGATAATAATAAAAGATTACCTTTTATAATAAGATGCTCGTTCAACTTCAATTATTTTCCATTTTGCATGATTTCTCCTACTTTTCTCATTACCAAATGTATATATTTTCTAGGCAAATCATGATCTGCATAATATATTTGTTCTATTTTTTCTGAATTCTTTATCTTCCACATTTGTTCATAGTTATTTTAATATGAAAATGATTTTAATGATCAATATCAATTTAAATGGCAGAAAACAATTTCATACGCGCTGTCTCCTCTTTTCTTAGAAACCTCACATTCCACCTTCATTCAACAAACATCTTTTGAACATCAGTTGTACGTTTTGCCAATTATCTAGCTAGTTGTTACAGCCTAAAGGTGAATAAGAGGTTGTCTTTGCCTTTCAGGAAATTATAATTTAACAAGGAAAAAGAAAAAAACACATCAAAAAAATGTTCACTAATTCCTACAGATGCTATTAATAAAATACACATTCACTTGCAAGGAGAAGGCTGGGAAAACTAAAGAGAAGTGATCCTTCAGCTGAGTCTTGAAAGACTCCCAGATTAAAATTTGAAATGATTCCATAAGTTGGATTAGGATTCCACTCTAGCAAGAGCATAAAAATCAGCACTCTTAGGAAGAGATTGGGTTTAGAAGCTACCTTCAGTGTTTTGCCATGGTCAAGCACTCTCCCAGTGCCCTTTACAACATCGCCCCCAAGTGGCCTTTCAACTTGTGCTTGAACTTGGACCTCCCAGGATGCCAGCCTTCCAGGCATCTGATTTCAGTCTTGCTGCTGGGATTGCATGGTGCTTTTATAAACAAGTTGCTTTATAGCTTCTAGCCTGGGGTTGCTACTTTAACTGTTCAGTTTCCAAGGTATTTGTTAACATATGCATAAATTCAGTATTCTTGCATGGAAATTCTGTATTTTCTTTTGCATCTGTATGACCAGTAAAGAGTGGAAGATCCATTTGAATATGTAAAATATGAAATTTTAATTTCATTTGATAGAATCATCTGCTGCTACTGACCTAGGAGTCCCTGGTTTTTCTGAGAAGTCATCAGGATTTATGTATGCTCAAACTAAAGAAAACACAAATTAAACGAGATTGTCCAAATAAGGCATGGCACAATATCCTGGATATTCCAGGTAAATAGTTGGTTTAGGGAATCAATGGATGAATGTTTTCCCCATGTAGCCCAGCTAGTCATCTCTGTTCCCCATCTTACTATAAATAGGCAGACCCACACACCCCCCCCCTTTGCTTCAGCGGGTTGGCTAGGGTAGAACACAGGTCTCTGTGGGAAGTAAATTAAATTCTCTCTCCCGTAACATTCATTCTTCTCATCATATATTAGGAGCCAGGGCTGCTCCATTGCTTAAAGTTTTCCCTTTCCATTCATTTCATGTGTATGTTTCTTCCTGCACTGCATTGTTTTTGGCATGAATCCTAAATATTGCTGTTGCCAGGAAGGCTGTTATTTACACCAGTGAGGCTCAATTTACATTTGGAATATAGAAAAATAACCAGGTCTATTTTCATTTTATCAATAAAAATAGGTCATAAAACCAGGCCCTTAGCTAGAAGATTTATCTTTCTTCGAAATATGAAAGCTTGGAGCTTTTGGGTCCGATAATCCCAAGGCTTACTGACTGGCTACTTGTCTTATAAACCTTGGTTTCCTTATCAGTGAAATAGGGATTGTAGTACATATCTTAGGGCAGTGCTTTTATACTCTCTGCTAAAGGATTAGTTTCTGGTTCGTTAGTTCTTTCTTTCTTACTTACTTACTTTCTTTCTTCCCTTTCTCTTCTTTTCTTTTTGTAATTTCCAATTTGTTATAGACTTTATACTTTTATAAGTAATAAAAACCATAAATTGAGATAAACATGATCATGCCCTTGGCTGATTGGACAATGTCAAATTGCTATAAAAATAAAAAATTCTCAATGCTTACTATCATTTCCTGTACTTATCTTGTCATGGATTGAGACAAACAATTTGCAGATGGGCACAGGTCCACGGACCACACTTGGAGTAGTACTATCTTAGAGGACCGATCTGTAACTCACGACATAAAGCATCTAAAACAAAGCAAGTCATAACACATAATAGGTCTAAATAATTTTACTTTCATTTCCTTTCTCCCAAAATTCATTATTCAAATAATTTATTAATTGATCCATCCACCTATTCTTCAACACTTATTTATTGAGCACGTATTAAGAGTTGGGCACTGTGCTAAATGCTGGAGATACATTAATGGAAAAAACCCTGTGTCTAGCCTTAAAAAGCTTACTTACTAAGGGAAATATTTTCACTAGAATTATCCAAAATATTTGAGATTAAAAATCTAACATTATAAAATCAAAACCACATTGAGATACCACCTTACGCCAGTTAGAATGGCAAAAATGGACAAGGCAGGAAACAACAAACGTTGGAGAGAATGTGGAGAAAGGGGATCTCTCCTACATTGTCGGTGGGAATGCAAGTTGGTACAGCCACTTTGGAAAACAGTGTGGAGGTCCCTCAAAAAGTTAAAAATAGAGCTACCCTCTGACCCAGCAATTGCACTACTGGGTATTTACCCCAAAGATACAGATGTAGTGAAAAGAAGGGGCACATGCACCCCAATGTTCATAACAGCAATGTCCACAATAGCCAAACTGTGGAAGGAGCCGAGATGCCCTTCAACAGATGAATGGATTAAGAAAATGTGGTCCATATATACAAGGGAATATTACTCAGCCATCAGAAAGAACGATTACTCAACATTTGCAACAACATGGACAGGACTGGAGGAGATTATGTTAAGTGAAATAACTCAAGCAGAGAAAGACAATTATCATATGGTTTCACTCATTTATGGAACATAAGAAATAGCAGGGAGATCGGTAGGAGAAGGAAGGAAAGAATGAAGGGGGGTTAAACAGAAGGGGGAATGAACCATGAGAGACTATGGACTCTGAGAAACAAACTGAGGACTTCAGAGGGGAGGGGGGTGGGGGACTGGGATAGGCCGGTGATGGGTAGTAAGGAGGGCACGTGTTGCATGGTGCACTGGATGTTATACACAACTAATGAATCATGGAACACTACATCAAAAACTAAGGATGTACTGTACGGTGACTAACATAACATAATAAAAAATTTAAAAATAAAAAAATTAGAAATTAAAAAATTAAATTATTATATATCTTAACTTTTATTCTAACATTATTTTTTAATTTTTCAGTATTTTCATCATCTATGAGATTAATACACACCCATCACACACACACACACACACACACACACACACACACACGTAAGGCCCAGCTAAGTATTCATTATTCTCATTTTCTTAACCACAAAAAGAGAGTTTTCACTCACCAGCCTTGCAATTCTTTATTACAATATGTAAATTAAAATTTCTTTCAGTTTCATTGGGATTAGTTCTAGCAATCTTTCTAATTCTAAGCCGGCATGTGCTATCACTATAAAATCCATTTTTCCTAAATACACGTTCTCTTACTCAGAGTCTGTCAATCATCATTTAAAATAGATCATATAAACCAGCATTGTGCTTACTTTTTAAAATCCTCTCTCCATTGAAAATTTATGGACATTTAAAGTGAGAAAGCTAAATCTGTTTAATGCTTTGGAGAAGAGCTGGCCAAGAATGCTCTTTAAAAGCAGAAGCTCGGCTGATATTCATTTTTCAGTCATTCTTCAATAGTGCAAGATCTCTTTTTCTTATAATCACTGCCATGAACCATGAGGCTGGGGGTGGCAGTCTTAAAAAAAAAAAAAGCGAGACTTCAGATCTGTAACCTAACATCCAACAAGGCTGTGTGTCTGGTAATCAGTGCCCCGTTCAAGGTGTGGTGAGGTCTGGTTGTCTACAATACCCAGAACTTTGTCAAACAGAATCATAGACATCTTGAGGACAGGGATCATACTTGGTTTGTCTTTTGTATCCCAACATTAAGCACCGTTGTGACACCTAGTAGAAACCAAACGAATGTTTGTTGAGTGAACGCTAAATGCAATAACAGCACATTTTCAGGTACCGTTGGGCACAGATTTCATTTTACATAATCTGAAGGCTGTACATATTTCAGGTGTTCTTACCCTTTACATTTAATAAATTGTAAAAATCCTCTCTGCCCATGAGTGCCAGGTGAGTAATTATGGTGCAAAACTCAGTTTCTGCTTTATAAAAAGAAATTATTTGATGGAGACTTTTATGGCGTGCAGTAGTCGCTATACAATCTTATAAATCCCAAACTCCAGTTAATGTGTGAGTGCCAGAGGAGAAGTTTTAATGGAATAGTTTTATAACCCTGGGTGAATGAGATGCAGGAAGTTAACACGGAGCATAAATTGGGGGAGGCTAATGATTCAAACCATTTCTCAGTTGTCTGTGTGATTATAAGACAGGACTTCCATCTGAGTGTCAATCTTTAAAAATTCCTTTTTTAAAGTCATATGATCTTGATATAGTCATTTTGATTGTCATGTGATGGGAATCCAGTCTTTGGGTCTGTGTCTCCTATTGTATCCCACAGAGCTCCTGTCATCATCCCCCACTATATGTGTACAGTGCAGAACTCTCCACTGTGATTGGCAATACCACGACACTCCGACGCAGACACTAAACTACATCCCAAAAAAAGTCGATGATCGCCAAACTTGATTATCTTCCTGGAAGCTAATTCAGCAAAGCCTATAAAGCATATAAGCGTACTGAACCTTTCTGTTCGACGAACTAGAACATTTCCCAAAGTGAACTACAGAAAATTCCATGTCTCCTTATTTCTACTGACATCTAAGCATAGGAAATTCTCCACATTACTGCCTTATATCCTCGAGTATTTAGGGAGCTCCTCCTGTGAATTTAGCCCTGAGACCTGAGCACAGCGGGGTTGCAATGAAGTCCGGTTGGCAGAAGTGAAATATGCCGTCTAAAACAATTAATGACAAACAATAAATGACACAGAGGCTGCATTATGTTAATTAGCACTTTATTACATTTGCATATCATTTTGCATTATGTTTCTATTTTGAGGTTCAAAATGAATTTTGATGTGGGAAATTTGAAATGACCTGAAATCTCTCTAAAGAATTGGACATGATACCAGAGCCAGATCTCGCCTCCAAAAACTAAATTTGATGTACCTCTCAGCTGAACTTCCATCACCTCGTAGTAAGGGGCACGAACCCTTCTAGAGCAGGCAAGTGACTTCTCCCCGGGACTCCCACTGAACATCCGTGCACAGAGGTTCCACACCTCTAAATGTCAGGTGGCTGCATGTGAGAGAAGAGAAAATTCCAGCACTACGAGGGGTGTGATTCATTCATCAAGCAGCGTGCTGCTGGGCCACTCTGCTGGGTGAGCTCATGTCTACCAGAAGTGGCAAGGGGTTCTTCTTTCTTTCTTTTCCTTTCCTTTTTTTTTTTTTTTCCCTAAACATAGGAGCTAGTAGAAAGTCACAGGCTGCTGAGTTCCAGACCTTTACCTACTGTCTTCACAGACTCTTGATGAGATATGAGAAAATCTGATGCATGTGTGTAAAGAACAAAAAGGGATATAGGAAGGAAAGAACTCATTTATTTTGTCTAATATTGAAGGAGCTATAGCTAGCACTCTGAAATTTGAGAGAAGAGGGCTCTCTTCGTTTTAATTCCCGCAGGTCACACCTTTGTGTTCGTGAGTCCAATTCAGTAGCCACTAATTACGTGGCTATCGAGCACTTCAAATATGGCTAGTTCACATTGAGATGCGCTGTAACTGTAAACTACACACCAGATTTTGAAGACTTTATGAAAAAAAAGAAAGAAGAGAATTTTAAGTACCTCTTTCATAAATTTTATACTGAGTATGTTTAAATGACAATATGCTAGATGTATTGGGTTAAATGAACATTATAATACTGAATATATATTATTGATTTCACATGTCTCTTATTAGTCTCTTTAATGTGCCTACTAGAAATTTTTTTTATTTATTTATTTTAGAAATGTTTAAATTACACCAGTGGCTCACATTACATTTCAGTTGGGCAATGCTGCTTTAGATAGTGTAAGTTAATACGTAATTTGTTCCAGGGGCGCCTGGGTGGCACAGCGGTTAAGCGTCTGCCTTTGGCTCAGGGCGTCATCCCAGCGTTCTGGGATCGAGCCCCACATCAGGCTCCTCCGCTATGAGCCTGCTTCTTCCTCTCCCACTCCCCCTGCTTGTGTTCCCTCTCTCTCTGGCTGTCTCTATCTCTGTCAAATAAATAAATAAAATCTTAAAAAAAAAAAAAAGAAAAAGAAAATCATGTCAACAATCTGTCAACAAAGCTTAATGTTTACCATACATCTTAAAATCTTATTCTTAAAATAAGTTTCTTTCTGCTCCTTAAAAACTGAACGAAGGAACCGTATATTATGTTTCTTTTTAGGTTCCCTAGTATGGCACTCAAAAACAGTATTAACTGATTTACACTAATTAAAAAGGCTGCCAGTCCCTGACAGATTTAACTTAAATGCAGACAATTTTTGAATTTTGAAGTTTTCCTCCCAGAAATATTTTTTATTGCAAGTATTATCCTTGTTTCGCTATTGCACCATGCATTTCGTAGCCTTTTCTACTGCTGTTCTACTAACCCCCAAAAAGATTTATGTGAGTTATCCGCAATATTACATGTTCCATTATATTTACTGCTTTGTTTACACTCGTGCTGCTATGATACAAACTGCAGTTGAAATATTGCAGGCCCTGTCGTTCTAAGACATTAATCTTAGTTTTATAGCAGAACGTATGATTAAATATTCATGTGGGATGAGAAAGCAATCAATAGCCACCTTCCACGGTGGGTAATCTACGACTGAGTAGGTTCATCTGTAATCATTCTCTGCACGGGATGGTGGAGATATTCCGATAGAACTTGACGGTTAATTTCTCGGTCTTATTTCTCTATGTAAGAATGTCCTATAAAAGAATGCACAGCAACAGGAAGCAAATATTAACAGATTATCTAGTCACCCGTGGTTTTAGAAGTTTGGTCATTTGTAATTTATAAAGTTAAGCCTTTTGTTATATATACTTCCAGATTTCACATACACAGAATTCAGAAAAGATGTGTCTGTGGTCATAATGCTTTCTATCAACACAATGTAATCAGTAACAGAAATACTGACTACTTGGAGAGCCTTTGCACCGGCATATGCTAATAAATTCTACCTCTGACTATAGCAATAGGACTTTTTTTTCTTTCTTCTTTCTCTTTTTTTTTTAAAGATTTATTCATTTATTTGAAAGAGAGAGAACGAGCACGAGCAAGGGGAGTGGCAGGCAAAGGGAGAGGGAGAAGCAGACTCCCCCCTGAGCAGGGTGCCCAACACAGGGCCCTGAGGTCATGACCTGAGCCAAAATCAGGAGTCAAACACTTAACCAACCGAGCCACCCAGACACCCTTTTTTCTTTTTTTTGTAAGTAAAATCATTGGTTTGTATTAAATTCTGTTGAAAAGAGCACTAAATCTGGAATCAGTAGGTTTGGATTCGAAGTGTACTTGATACTATCTGAGTAATCATGGGCAAACCCACTTCTTTTAAACGTTGTTCCTCAACCAGATCCCCTTTACTAAGTCAGTGCACCCATCCTCGGGGGCTCTGGGTGGTGGTTACTAACTGAGCACAATTGTTCCCTATTCATGGAAGGCCAAGAGGAGCTGCCTTGCTCAGGAATTTACACATTCTACCCCGTGTCCTCCACCCGGGGCCGCCTGCAGCCAACGGCTGAGCTGGCGTGTGGAAGAAAAGGCCAGCCCCATTGCCTGAAGGTGGGACCCACCTGCAAAATGCTTCAGAGCTCCTATGGGCTCAAGCTGAAGCTAATCTCCCCTGAGACCATGTTCTCCCATAGCTTTTTCCCTTCCTCCATCCTGCTTTCCCCACTCCCCCACTCCTGAAAGCACTTTTCCAGGACATCCCTGAACAAGAATCCCTGTCTCAGGCTCTGCCTTTAGGGAACCTGACCTAAGTTTTACCACCTAACATCTGAGCCTCAATTTCTTTAACTGTAAAATGAGAATAATAGCTGACCCAGGGGCTTACTGTAAGAATTAGGTGATAGGTCATTATATGAAAGTGCTTTATAACCTGGAAATAATTAAACAAATGTTAGCTATTGCCATCTTCAATGTCATTACTAAAACTAAAGATCATAAATTGATTTTTTAAAATTCTCTGGAACTTACTATTCCCCTCTCCTGAAATGTACTATAAATGCCCTTTTTATGTGCATCAGGGATGACAAATCTTTCTCTGCACCTTCACATAAGCCTGACTTAAATGAAGAATTTCCCAGTTGCTTCCAAATGCTACTTATTTTTGATTTCTAAGTGGTGTTTTTCCATACAAGTGGATATATACTTCTGCAATGTTCAGCTTTCTTCTCTTACCCTCCTCACTATCTGTGGGATTATTCTCCTATTAGTGTAAACAAAAAAGAATTGACAGCTCATCTGTAAGTCTAAGACAGTTCTTCCCAATTAAATTAGAAATATTTAGGGCTATTTTGCTCAATTTTGATGAGATGTTTCCTTACTTATTTATGGGATATTTATTTCCTTACTTATTTATGGGATATTTATTTACTTATTTATTTAGGGCATCTGATTGCTTCCTGGACTGGTCAGTCTTAATCAGGAGTTATGGCATTCCCTAAACGAAATCTTGCTACCTTTTGGTTATTATGCATTTTCCCTAAACAGAAAAAATAAAATCAAAAGGAGTAAAATCTCATGTTCCTCCAGACATGCCTGGCAAATACAACTCAGATAAGATGCAAGTGTCAGTTCTCTATTTTTTTAAAGTCTTAGGAGAAACCTATTTAAAATTTAGCTTTTAATGTCAATTTTCAGCCTAGGGACTGTGATGTTCTGTAAGGGCTGACCCCAGGATTAGTACTTTTCAGATTTTCACAATGCCTTTACAAGTTAGAATTCATTGGTCCACTTGATGTTTATCAAGTTTCTATTAGGCATCAAACACTGTGCTAAGAACCTAGGGAGCAGAAACACGACTAATGCCTGCCTTCTTCAAGTGCACCATAGACAGCGAGGCTGACTTTAATCAGAGAATGAGTGAATGTAACCATGATAGTTTAGTGGAAGGAGAGCGAAAGTTGAGCAAGTATCGGAGAAGACTCCCCAAAGAAGTGATCATTAAGCTGACATTGGACAAAAAGTAAGACGAAGTAGAAGGAAGTGCATTCCTAGTAGAGGGAACAGCATGTGCAAAGCCACTGTGGCAGGAGGAAACATGACCAAGATGTCACAGGTAGGATTAGAGGGCCTAAGATGATAGGGCAAGCATTAAGTCGAAGAGCGGACCAGAGAAGCTAAGTACAGAACTGAAAAAGAGAAGAAGGTCATTCAACTAGGAGTTATATCAACTCAATGAAAATGTATTTTGTGTCCACTGCATGCATGGGGCTGTCCTCACTTTAGATCCAAAAGGCCTTCGCAGTGGGGACTGTATCAACACCTCTCAGCTCTGTTGCACCAGTCCCTCCCCTCTACCCACCTCTCAGAGGTTATCCTTGGTCAATCTTGAATTGTTTTTCACAAAGGCAACTAAAAGCAGGTACAGCCTTATCATACAGCTGTATTTATGAAGGCTAAGATCTATCCTCCACTGTAGCTTCTTAGGTAATATGCCTGAGCTTTAAACCCAGCTTGCAGGACACAGTTTGGTTTTGCATAGACAGTGCTTCAAGACTGGGCTGTCTTTCCACCTCTATGTCTCATTTCTCCCTGCACCATTACACATCAGCAACTCCCGACTGCTTTTGGTTTCACTAAGATTTTCAACAAAAGTGACATATACCGTAATGTCTCAGGCCTCTGGCACCTCATCTCCTTCAACATTTAGCTCAGACAAACTCCTCCCCAAGGAAGCATTCCCTAACCTCTCACTGCCCTGTCCCAAACCAGTTATCTGACCCTCTCCTGTGTTCCAATATCACCTTTCCATATTCTTTGTTGAGTTTTACATGGTATTAAAAAGATTCAATTATATATCAAGAGCCACTCGTCGCTAGACTAGACAGGGAGTTCCACAAAGTCAACTACATCTGTTTTGTCTCTGTATCTCTAGGGACTAGCATAACTTCTGGCAAAGCACAATCAAGATTACTGGATAGATCTGAGCAGGCAGTGGGGTCAGCCTGCTCTCCAGACCCATTAATTCAACCATCCAGGAACCTAGACCAGCCCTGTCAAAAGGAAATATGAGAATGCAAGCCACATATTAAATTTGCTGGTAACCACATCAGAAAAGTAAAAATAAACCGGCGTAATGCACATTACTAATATATTTCATTTAGCCTAATATATCCAACATATCATTTTAACATGTAATCGATATAAAAATTATCGACATTTTACATTCTCTTTTTTCATGCTTAGTGCCAGAAATCTAACATGTATTTTACTCTTACAGCAAGTCCCAGTTTGGACTCATCACATTTGAAATCTCAAAAGCCCCATGGGGCTAGTGGCTGCCACATTAGACAGTACAGATCTAGGTAGTTAGTAACCAGGTAAGGCTGGCAACATCAATAACCAAAAGAAAAAACAACAAAACACCTGAGAACAAGTTGAACAGAATTGATATGGGACTCATTGAAAAGACCTTGAAGGAGCCAATTGTCTGAGAATTTAGAGGCTTGAATTATCTGATTTGGCTTTCTGTGCTTCTGGAATAAAATGTTTCCACCAGTTTCTACATAGTATCTGGAGATAGTTTAAATGTCACTCTCCTTTGCAAAAACAGGCAGTATTTCCTCTATTCTTTATGGATCACTCTTCTTGCTTCTAAAACTACAAATGCGTGTGAGATAGTTGGATGCAGTCAAAGAGCATTATAAAGTGGTTTTAAAAATTCGTATTTCAGGGGGAAAAGCCAATAAGTGCCATATTTTGCCTAGTAACAACATTTCTCTCTTTGCCCCAGAATCAGCATTAGAGCTTTTCTCACTTGATCAGTTTATTCATATCACAGAGTGAGATTCATCAAAGTATCTTGCTTTTCCTCCCTCACCACAGAAACATATGGAAACCCAGAGGTAGACTATATAGATTGAAAGACTGCATTTTTCATTTCTATGCCCTATTCGTCCTTTGTACCCAGTTCAAGGACTGACATGGGCTTGAGAAACATAATCTTATTTCATTCATTCTTTTATTCATTTGTTCACTAAATGCTTACTGAACACTTATTATGTGCACACCTTGTGCTGGACTCTGGGACCACACAATCATTACCTTCAAGGAGCAGGCAGCCCCTTGGGGATTCAGATCAGCAAGCCTGTGATACGCATGGTGAAGGCGCAAGAGCTTGTAGATGGGGGATGGATGGATGGAGAGCTTTTAAATGTATGGTTGGAACCTAATCCAGGGGCTCAGGGAAGGCCTTCCCAAGGAAAGGTCATTAAGCTGGGAGCCGAAGGGGGAGTAGGAGTTGGACAGTTGAATAGAAAGGGGGCAGATCAGCCAGGCAAAGGAAAGAGCATGTAGAAAATCCAAATTTAAGAGAGCATATGGCAGTCTTGGCTCCCTGAAACTTGACTTTCAAGGGACTGGAAGAATCCATTGTGAATGAAGGGTAGAACTTAAGGGCTGGAATGGCCATGAATGAGGCTAGAGGAGTAGGTCAGGGGTCAGCTCACAAAGAGCTAAAATTGTTACAGTTCCAGGTGCCTGTGGGATGGTTGGTTCAATTGGTTAAAATGACCAGGGAAGGAGTGGCAGAGTGTCTACCTGGAGATGGAGGTGGGTAGATGAAACGGAAACAACAGGGTAAGATGGGGGACAGTAAATAGACAAAGAGTAAATAAAGAAGAATGAAGATTCAGGAAAAAATTAGAAGAAATCATTAATCACGGTGAAAGATGAAGACTGGATTTGAACCAATTACTGAGATGCAGTAATCTGGGAAAGGAGATTCATTCATTGAAAAACTTGGTGGTTTTAGGCCCTGTGCAGATATTATTTTATTTAATTCTTCCAACAGTATATTTTGCAGTGAGGAAACAAGCTCAGAGTGGTTTGGGTTTTTGTTTATTTTGTTTTTTGATTTTAGAAATAGAATTTTTTTTTAATTGGAAAGAGAGAGCCCGAATGGGTATGGGAGGGGCAGAGGGAGAGGGAGAGAGAGAATCTTAAGCAGACTCCACACCCAGCACGGAGCCAACTCAGGGCTCGATCTCACGACTCCGACTGAGATCATGACCTAAGCTGAAATCAAGAATCGGACACTTAACTGACTGAGCCACCCAGGTGGCCCCAGAGTGGTTTTGTAACCTGTCCAAGATTATATATTAGTAAGTGGTGCATAAGGGATATAAAGTCAGATCTATCAAGCCACAGTGCCTTCACTCTTTCTATGAGGCTCATCAAAATAGGCCATCTTGAAAGAGTAACCTTTAGAGTTAAAATGATGTTCATTCTCTGACATTAAAACTTATGTCGCAAAAGTTGTTCAACTTCATCTGTTTGGCCTTAATGTTAAAACTGAGAATTTCGCTACTTCTATTACCTGTTTGCATGCGTAGTCATATGATAATATATGAACCAGCAAGAAAGAATGGTGACACATATTAATCCACAAGTGTACTATTACATTTCTAAATCATAGAGTTCCCATTTTAAAAAATTATAACATGTTTTAAAATATATTAAGGAAGATGGACCAAATTAAATTGCACTGCCCCAGTGATATTTTGTGAGATGCATATTATAATTTTAAGATATCTCTTAAAATGAGACCATAACCACATCCATTAAAAACAGCACCACACTAATTTTTATAAAAAGAAGAGTGTTTTTACAAGAAAAAAAAATATGCTTAGATAAGGGAATTACTTTAATTCTTTACCATCACGTGCAATTTAGCCATTTTTTTCCTGAAGTTGTTCAATGATTTTTCCTAACTGCGCTTTTGAGGTGTTAAGACAAAGGCACTGGGGCACCTGGGTGGCTCAGTCGTTAAGCATCTGCCTTCGGCTCAGGGGGGATCGACCCCCCACATCAGGCTCGTCCGCTGGGAGCCTGCTTCTTCCTCTCCCACTCCTCCTGCCTATGTTCCCTCTCTAGCTGGCTGTCTCTCTCTCTCTGTCAAATAAATAAATAAAATCTTTTAAAAAAAAGGCATTATTTATTTAAAAAAAAAAAAAAGACATAGGCACTAAGCAGGAATTTTCCCATTTTACAGAGCTGAAGTGGCAGCACAAATTCACTCCTCTCTACAGCTTAGCACTGAGGTCACAGCCTGTAGTAAAATCAGTTTTATCAAGAACTTTGGAAACAAGGCGGACAATATATGAGGTTTCCAGATAGTTGTCACTATAAATTTGTAAGGTCCCCCCTCCCCCGCCCCAACCTGCTATGATTACCAGCGGCCTTGCCAGGTGACTACAAAATAGGACCACCTGGGAATCTGGCTTTTATTGTGGCTGCTGCTTCTCCTGAGCGCATATTGTCTTACAGTGGTAGGAATTGCTCCTCTCCCTGGTAACTTTCCCCAACTAAATGGTAACTTTCCCCGACTAAATGGTAACTTTCCCTGACTAAATGCAACTCTCCGAGGGGAATAATGTTCTCAGTTTTCTGCGCCCTTTATTTCATGTAAATTACTCTCGGCTTCTAGAATGGAGCTTTTAATCTTGTTTTCCTCCATTGCAGATATAAGATTATTGCTTCTGCAAAATGTCCTCATAGGTGGGCCCTAAAACCTTTCGTTTTCACAGTAATGCCTCCAATTTTTAAAGCATGAATCTCCTTAAGGAAAAAAAACTAATCTCAGCATGAATCCAGGACACAAAAGTGTTGAGTCTCCCCAGGTCCCCAGGAGGAAGAAAGGGTAGAGTGGTTTGCCATGGTTATTGCCGTCTTATAGATGGGGAAACATTAAAAGGCGCTAACCTGAGATTCCTTGGGGATCGCAGAGCAAAATTGAGAATTCTAGTGTGGGATATTATCAGGCAGTGCTGTTTTCTTCGAAGTTTTCAATATACTTTGATGACTTTTTAAATAACAGCTTTATTGAAATATAATTCACATTCCATTCATTTCACCCATTTAAAATATGTAATTCAATGGTTTTTAGTATATTCACAGAGTTGTGTGCCCATCACAATCAATTTTAGAATATTTTCATTAGCACTAAAAGAAACTATCTATCCCTTAGCCATCAACCCCAATCTCTTCATCTCCTTGCCAGCTCTAGGCATACACTAGTCTACTTTCTATCTCTATATAATTGCCTATTCTGGGCATTTCATATAAATGGAATCATACAATATTTATAGACTTTTGTGACTGGCTTCTTTCACATAGCATAATGACGTTTAGATTCATCCATGTTAAGCATGTAGAATGTTGTAGCATTCTTTTCATGGCCAAATAATATTCCACTGTATGGATGTACCACATTTTATTTATGCATTCATCGGCTAAGAGATATTTGGGTTGTTTCCACCTTAGGGCTGTTAATACTAATGCTGCGATGAAGGTTTATGCACAGGTTTTT
Source organism: Ursus maritimus (assembly GCF_017311325.1). NCBI lineage: Eukaryota > Metazoa > Chordata > Mammalia > Carnivora > Ursidae > Ursus > Ursus maritimus. The sequence continues at coordinate 22,681,160 of NW_024427107.1, forward strand.
GTGTGGACATGTTTTCATTTCTCTTGGGTAGATACCTAGAAGTGGAATTGCTGGGTCATACGGTAACTGTGTTCAACCTTTTGATTAACTGTCAGATTGTTTTTCAATAAGGCTACACCATTTTACATTTCCATCAGCAGTGCATGAGGGTTCCAATTTCTCTTCCTCTTCGCCATAGATACTCTTCGTTGTATCTATTTTGTGCTTCTAGCCGTCCTCCTGGATGGGAAGTGGTATCTTACGGTGGTTTTGATTTGCATCTCCCTGATAGCTGGTGATGTGGAGCAGCTTTTCATGCGCTTATTAACTACCTGTGTTGATGCGTTTTTTTAAACCTATTTCTCTGTTGGGTTTTAAAAGTAACACCACTTAACTGCCAGGTAATGGCCAGAGACTTTCAAACAAAGGATTGGCTCTTTGGGCTGTACTTTTTTTCTACTCGCGTCTGTAAAACCGTACTTCCATTCTCCTGGAGAAGCAGGTCCTGTAGCAAGCAGGCCCTTTACTGCTAACTGAAGACATATATTTATTTTGGGGTTTTTTTTATATTTTATTTTTTATTTGTTTATGGGCAGGGGGGAGCACTCACGCACAGGGGGAGGAGCAGAGGGAGAGGGACAAGCCGACTCCATGCTCAGGACCTTGAGATCATGATCTGAGACCAAATCAAGAGTCAGACGCTAAACCGACTGAGCCACCCAGGCACCCCTGAGGACGTATATTTTAAAAGAAGGCATCATTCCTATCCCTAAAGTAGTAAGGAAATTAAAAGGCACAATCCATCCCCTTGCCCTTTTCTTAATCCATCTGTAAACAGTCTCGAAAGCAGAGGAGTATCTCCCCAGGTACTTCTCAAATGCATGACGCATCTTCTTGAAGGATGAACCAGTATGACTCTTCAAGGAAAGGTTTCCCATTTACCTGAAAATGGTCAAGTTCACACCAACAAGACAATTAATTCACTTTTGCCCAAATCCAAATCCAAATGGCTTAAATAATTGCTGGGAAAATATTTAAAATTAGGGTTTGGTTATTGCAAAAACAAAACACTTTTCTTACATGGCTTATTAAATTTAAATGTTGATGCCTGTCATCTGTGAAATGGCCACGCTACACAGTTTTTAAGTGTCAGAAAGCTGAAAAGGACCTAAGCACCTCATTTCCCAAATGCGGAAATGCAGATGCAGACACGGAAGGACTGATCTCAGATCCGTACATAATAGTGGCGGGAGTGGAACCAGGACCTACTTGTTGGATTCCCTGGTTCAATATATTTTTTATAACACCAGACCCTCTCTAAGGTCCCTGTTGGTTCTAAGTTCAATCACTGCCTGTGCATGACTTTAAATTTATATTAGGAGAAAACATGAAGGTTCTGGCTTCGTAGAGATGAACTATGAATCAAGTGTCCTAGAAGAGAAAAGCCATTTCCTATGTAACTCAAACTGAGGAAATTGACTGGACTGAATATATTCATTTATACACAGCCACCCCGAAGCCAGTGGTTTTCAAATTTCAGGTCTCAACCCAGATGGAGGGGTCATAAAATCAGAGACAGAGGGAGAGAGCATGTGTGTGTGTGTGTGTGTGTGTGTGTGTGTACTGGGTTATATAGCATAAAAGTTTCCTTAAGCAGAGGCAGGGAAGGATGTAGTCACACACATATGAGGTTATTTTCAGTCAGTTAAGTGTCTGCCTTTGGCTCAGGTCATGATCCCAGGGTCCTGGGATTGAGCCCCACATTGGGCTCCTTGCTCAGCGGGAAGCCTGTTTCTCCCTCTCCCTTTGCCCCTCCCCCTGCTCATGCTCGATTGCTCTGTCTCTCTCTCTCTCTCTCAAATAAATAAATGAAATCTTAAAAAAAAAAGATTTTTTTTAAGTAATCTGTACACCTAATGTGGGGCTCGAACTCACAACCTCAAGGTCAAGAAACGCATGCTGGGGTGCCTGGGTGGCTCAGTCAGTTAAGCAACTGCCTTCCACTAGGGTCATGGTCCCAGGGTCCTGGGATCAAGGCCCACATTGGGCTCCTTGCTCAGCGGGGAGCCTGCTCCTGCCGCTCGCCCTGCTTGTGCTCTTTTTCTGACAAATAAATAAATAAAATCTTTAAGAGAGAAAAAGAGTTGCCACTCTACCAACTGAGCCAGGCAGGTGCCCCTAGAATCTATGTTCAACTTTTAAGAAAAAAACCACCACAATGCTAAAATATAGGGACAAAAGCGAAAATCTGTGCAAAGTATCTAAGAGGGTATTGTGCCCACTGAGCTGATAGAAGTTCTGCTTTCTTTCACAAGTGTAATTCTGCTGGGCCAGAGAGTTGTCCTTGGAGCCACAGGGCCAGCGGCACACAGACTCGCATTGTACAGAGTGAACTCAGACATAAAATCTGCACATCAAATTCCTTCTAAGCTCCGATGTCCTCTGGCGTCCGTGCCAGTACTGCCCTGCTGGACAGGCGAGAAAGGTGAGGTTACTCAGGATATCACTGCCCTGCTACCACCTCATGAAAGGAATGTGCCAAAAAGCTTAGGAGGGCTTCAGACAGGTTTTGTTTTCCTGACTTCGTTCTGGCTGCTATCTCTAAATCCTGGCTCATGCCATTCTTCTCTTCAGAAATGCCTTCATTGCATCAGTCCAACGGTGTCTTTAAAACTTGATTTAAAATTTCTTCCTCCTCTGAGAAGTCTTCTGTGATTATAAAGCCCTTCCCGTATTATTGTGTTTTCAGTCCATTCAGCACTTGGATAAAATTTTTATCACTATTAAAGACGCATTTACTCAACAGAAAACAAACAGTACTGAATGCGTTAGAAGATACTTGAAAATTCGCCATCTTTAAGAACATTCTAGAGAAGTTTTTGAAACTGGCTTCTACCTAACCAAAAGATTATGATGTGGGAAACAAAGGCAAAAGAAAAAATTAAATTTCCTTACTACCTATAGCCCACAAACAAGTCCTTGAAACAGGCAGAGTGACCTTCCTCTAGGACCTCAGCTGCCTCCATGTTATTGCTAAGGGCAAAAGGCGATCTTAGCCCAGCCCCCAGGATCCTGTAAGTCTACTTTAACATATAAAAATTCCTTTGGAAACTTCTTTTATCCCTACCCCCCGAGATACATGTTGGCAATCATCCTCCAAGCATATGGCCCATTGATATACATCTTGAAGAGTCTCATGACTGAGGGTTTTTTCTTTTAAAGATTTTATTTATATAAATAAACAGAGAGAGAGACAGACAGTGAAAGAGGGAACACAAGCAGGGGAAGCGGGAGAGGAAGAAGCCGGCTTCCAGCAGAGCAGGGAGCCCAATGCAGGTCTCGATCCCAGGGACCCGGGATCACGACCTGAGCCGAAGGCAGACGCTTAATGACTGAGCCACCCAGGCGCCCCACATGACTGAGTTTTTACTAAACAGTAGTAAATGACCTTTTCCCAACAACAGCTAACCCCTCAAAGTCCTGGAAACCTTGCTTCCAAAATTCCTTAGAGACCTACGCTATCCCTAACCCCCTCGCAACTTGAAAGTATATAATGGACCACTCCTCATGACCCTAGTACCTCTCTTTCTGCCCATGGGTCCTGTCCCCATGCTTTAATAATACCACCCTTTTGCACCAAAGACGTCTCAAGAATTCTTTTTGGCTATCGGCTTCAAACCCAGCATCTTTCCTACATCAGATATGCATTTCATTAGTAAGTTTTGGGAGAATTTTTAACTTATATCATTATATATCTAGCATATTGTAGGTTCTTAATATGTATTGTTACATGTATTAATTACTTGATCATCTTTCAAAGTGTGTAATTGCTGTTTGTTTTTTTTGCTCATGGTCATAAGTTTGGTTTTTTGGTTTGTTTTGTCTTGTTTTTTAGTCATTCTCAGATATGATAAGCCAGTGGGCCAATACAAAAATTTTTTATGAAAAAAGTAAAAATAAAAATTTCTTATGCATCCTAACATATTTATTAATCTATGATATTAGATCCATATTGTCTATAATTACACTCAGGTTATTTTGTTATGTGCATGCATGTGGTAAACCCCTCCAAATTAAGGACTGTAACTTATTTTTTAATGACACCAAAGTACCTTACAAACTGCTGAGAATACAGTAGCTGCTCACAAATAAGGATGTGAGTAAGCGAATTGTCTAGTTTAGAAGAATCTACACATTAAACCCACCTCAAAAAGCTAGAAGGACACAAGAGGTTCCTTCTCTATGTACATTTATTTATTTGTTCTCAAAATAGTACAGTCCATAATGAGGAGAGTGACTTCTCTTCCTTTTCAGCTGAAGTGCTTGTCTTGTCTGAACAGAGGCCATTTATAAATGTTGAGCTCCTACACATTTGCTAATGTCCCCACTGGAAACAACTCCAAATGATCAAATTCACAAAGTGTGATTTTTCTGTACATTCCTAACCTCGAACCCATTATGTCACTTGTCATAATGCAATTTGAGTAAAAATAAGCATTTGATCATAGCCATGCAGTTTGAAGCCAAGAAATACTTACTAACTCCTCTTACTTGTAACCTTTTCTCAGGTAGTTTACAGCACCTCTCCCCAGAGATGGGTCCGGAGAGAGTAAAAGCTCAGGGGAGACTGAGAGCTCAAAATCCAATGCATGAGATTAGAACCAAGGGTGTCCTTGTGCAGCAGAACGTGGGAGGGGGCCGATCTCGGTTTGACATGGACCCTTCCTGCATCAGGACTGGACCAGATGCTCCCTGCCAAATGGAAAATCTCAATTTGCCTGACCTGGAAAGCAAAGCAAATCAAAGACTATTTCACAAAAGTTCGTTAATCTTGTTAAAATAAACGCTGTGCTTAAATATAACTGATAATTAAGGTGATTTCGTAATGTTCCACGAGTGCCCGGTAAAATAGGGAGGGGTTAGGTCTCTTGTGGCCAAGACTGTCTGTGGTAATCAGAATTGTTACCAAGTCAAAACATTTGGTTGGGTTTTTATTTCACTGAGAAACGCTAGAAATTTGAGACTCAAAGAAATTTGTGAAATGACCATTTTTAATTTTTTCAAGTCTAGAGACAAGCCAGATGTAGTTTTTTTAGAATATTTTATTTATTTATTTATTTATTTATTTATTTATTTATTTATTATTTGAGAGAGAGCGCGCATATACACGCATAAGCATGCACAAGTTTGGGGGGGTCAGGGAGGGGGCTGGGAGCAGCAGGCAGAGGGAGAAGCAGGCTCCCCAGTGAGCAGGGAGCCTGATGCGGGACTCCGTCCCAGGACCCTGAGATCATGACCTGAGCAGAAGGCAGATGCTTAACCGACTGAGCCACCCAGGTGCCCCTGTAATTTTTTTTTATTTAATTAAACAAATCATTAGTTTTCAGGCATAGAGATGTAAAGAGGAGTAAAAATCATGAGCTTGCCAGTGCTTTTGCCAGCTGAGAACATTAGTTAAAAGTGGCCTTTAACTATACAGTCAATCCCTTTCTTAATATTTCTACATGAAGCCCAAGACCTATAAAAAAAATATTGTTTGTAATTGCTGGCAAATATTTAAGACGTATGAAAATTTCCCAAATATTTACACCAAAGAGATCTTTATGGTTTTTAAGATAGTGCTTTTATTGAAAATCCTTTCTTTTCTAATTCTCAGCCACCGGATTTAACACTAAAGTTATAAAGGACAAAAGTTTCCACAGTTTTTTTCGTCTATAAAAAGAGGGTTCTAAATAGCTGTTACTCAGTAAATGAGAGCTGTTATTTTAACTATTCCTATAATTAATCGAATCACCATTCCCACTTACTTTCTCTCCAGTTAGTGAGATTGTATTGTGTTTCTGTAGAGTCATATTTTGACCTCTCAAACCCAAAAGCTATCTAGAGAGAAACACAAATGAGCCCTTATTAGGTGCTCCCAGGTTCAAATAGCTTTATATGCAACTGTGCTATCCTCACAATAACCCAAGGTAAGTATAGAAGCTTCGCTTTACCTTAGAGAAAACGGAGTGTCAGAGAGATTTAAGCCTCCCACCCAAAGTCACAAAGACAGTTGAATGAAGAAGGCTGTGATGCAGATCCGGATTTGTTTGACTCTAAATCCCATGTTTTTTGCACCATTCCAAGTAGTTTTCTTTCTAATTACAATAGAATGTTAAGAAGTGCGGTTTGAGTCTCTCAAAAAACCATACAATAACTCAAATTAAGCCAATTCACTGTTGCCTAGTAGGGAAGATCTGATTTAATTAACAAATTCTAATGGTTTGTAAGCAGCATGTCATTTGTTTCTATGTAAACAGCACTCCTACAGGGCTTGTCAGTGCTGAAAACAATTTGTCCTTTAAGTATTTTAAACATTCCCTCTACAATCTGGTTTGCACTATTAATTTTACACTATTAAGAATGTGTTTTACCAAGCAAAAATAAGCCAACCCAGCTTGGTCCTGTCAAAATGATAATAAATGCTGAATTAGTGGAATTTTTTATTAGGTGTTTGTAGATTTTAATAGATTTCAGAATTCATACCAGATTATTATCCAAAAACCCAAATTAGTTAATGCATAAAAAGAAGGAAGGAAGGAAGGGAGGGAGGGAGGGAGGAAGGAAGGAAGGAAGGAAGGAAGGAAGAAAGAAAAGAAAAGAAAAGAAAAGAAAAGAAAAGAAAAGAAAAGAAAAGAAAAGAAAAGAAAAGAAAAGGAAAGAACGAGCAAAAGTCAAGGTTTTGTATCATCTTCCCTATCAATATCACCTCCTTTTAGGGGTCATGCCACTGGGGTCACTCACCATCATTTTGTCATCAGTGGTCACCATTCTAAGGGTTGGCATCTGTACACAGAGAATATTCCTTTCCCTGGAGGGGTAATGGTCCCCTACACGGGCCTCCAGCCTCTGAAACGGTGTGGAGCCCACGTGACAGCCTGCCAATTTGTGAAAGTGTGACAATATACATAATAACCTTCTGCACACTCAGTCCAGGTGGCAGCACGAGGGAAAATCACTGCCTTCTAAAACGCAGTTGGAGCCTGTCTCCCCATTGCCTCAATTGACCCCTGATCCTGATTCACATCAGTTGTAGCTTCTGTGCAGAGTGCTGGGTGATGGAGAAGATTATGGAATCAGAGCTTAAATAATACAGAAGATATTAAATGAGTTGTAACTATTCATCCGAGTGAAGAGTCCAGTGGTCTACCCACTGTCCACCCCCAAGGACTGATGTCAGCCTTTTCATGCTCCTTATCAAAAAACAAACCAACAAACAAACAAAAAACATGTACCAAGTAGATCTATGGAAATATGAAACAATTTGTTGTAAATTCCATCTTTTATATCCTTAAAGTAGGCTTATTTATTCTAAAGATGCATCTTCTCTTTATCTCTCCTGGTTTATAGGAACAGAAAGGAAAACCAAGCCAAAGCCCCCCGCGAGTTCCTTCAGTAGACACCTCTGCGTGCTGTAGAGGAGGTTCCATTGAGGTCGACCAGAGTGTCTATTGTGTCAAGTGTGTATGTGTCAGAGGAGTGTGAGCTCTGAGCTAATGACCAAGGATCCAGATAGGGAAGGTTTCTGTTGCTTTCAGTGAGTACAGATGTGTCCCGACATATAATTTACCAATACAGATATGGAAAACAACAGGAAGACAGAAGATAAATGTAATAAGATTCTATATATAGCAGGTTATGGGGAGCTGCTCTGAGCACTTACTCTTCTTTCATTGCCTGGCTTGGTTAGCCATCTGATGTTTCTTGAAGAGCATTTGGAAAGGAATAGGAATTGCTGGTGGCCAGCCTGTATTCAAGCCCTGCTTAATTAAATCTCTCAGAAGGGATTCTGTTTGGTTTCATGAAATGGTTGTGAGAAGGAATCAGAATCAGCATTGTATGAAAAGTGTTTGTCCAGCTGACGCCTCAAATCAAAACCTCTAATACTGAACTCATCATCTCCCCCAACCCCCTGCCTGGCCAAGTTCACCTCCCTCGTGTCTCACCTTGTCTTCCCCTCTCCACCTATGGCCATTCTCCTGGCAAAGGCCTTCCTAGTCTTTTCCTAGAATTATTGCCCCTGGCTGGCCTCTGAGGACCACCCTGGCCCTCTCTTTCCCTTCACTTCACCCCGATGTTGGCAGTTATAGCCATAAAACTAGCTAAGCTTGTCTCACCTCCCCTCAGAAATGCCTGATTACTCCCATCCTCAGCCCGCATCTCTGCAGCCAACAGTTGCCCATTGCTTGGTCCCGAAAGGCTGGGATTCTGTTCCCTCAGCCAGGTACCAGGTACCACTCTGCTAACTCTAAGAAAGCTCTGCTCCAAGACCTCCAGTCCCCAAGCACATGCCTTCCTTTCTACTCTGCCTTATTGTTCTCAAGCTTCTTTGAGAGAGACTGGGGTGCTCTCGCCAGTATTTCATTGTATAAATTTTGTGAGGAAATACATGTTGTGTGCCTCTTGCAAAGTGTTTAGCATGCGCTAAATAATTAGTAAAGAATAATGATTATGATGATTATGATGATGATTATTAAATCACTTAGAATAATCCTTGGCACATAATAATTGCTTAATAAATGTTAGTCTTTCCCCCTCTTCAAGTTGCTTCCATGTAAGAGGCATTCACAGACTCCCAAAATTATGACAGACTTTCCTTCTTAAAAACTCGTAAGAGCACCTGGCTGGCCCAATTCGTAGAACATGCAACTCCTGATCTCAGGGTTGTGAGTTCAAGCCCCACGTTGGATGTAGAAGTTACTTAAAAATAAAATCTTTTTTCGGATGCCCAGGTGGCTCAGTTGGTTAAACGTCTGCCTCTGGCTCAGGTCATGATCCCAGGGTCCTGGGATCCATTGAGCCCTGCGGCAGGCTCCCCATTCTGCAGGGAGCCTGCTTCTTCCCTTCCCTCTGCCCCTCCCCCTGCTTGTGCTCTCTCTCAAATAAATAAATAAAAATATTTTTAAAATATATAAATAAATAAATAAGTAAATCTTTCTTGAAGCTTCTAACTTTCAGAGTTAATGACACACAAAACTCTTCCGCATTTGTGTGGAATACTTGTCTTCTCACTCCTCAGCTTGCTGCCTCTGACTTATCCTTTTGGTCTTCTCCAAAATGTCACCTCCTCAGGAATGTGATCCCTGACCACTCCAAGGACACCCTTCCCCTCCTAGCCTAACTTCACTTTGTTTCTTTTCTTCATGGTGCTCAACACTACTCGGGACAATCTGTTGGCAGTAGTTTCTGTGTTACCCTCTGCTTCTCCCTTATACTATCAGGGCTGTGAAGGTAGAGGACAGGACGTTTTATTCACCACCGTATCTTCAGCTCCTGGCACAGCACCTGTCCCATGGTGGGCACTCAATAAATATTTGTTCGGTAATTATCAATTTCAGTCCAAACCAAATGTGCAGAATTTACATTTACATTCAGATAGTGAAAATGAGGACGGCAAAGAGCGATCAGTAATGAGAAAAGCCAACAAATAAGTCTGGGTATGCTGAGCATGACTTTTAAAAAAAGACATTCTCATTGTGAAACTTGTACCGTGTTACTCCTGGAACATACTCCCATCACTCTTCCCATGTATGGCTTGACCAGCCAGTTCTAGTTAGTACTCAGAGCATTCTACTGGAAAACAGAAACATTAGCCAGCACAAACACTGAAGGGCTCCACGTTCAGTAGAGCCTCCTGTATGAAAAGTAGATGGAGCAAAGCTTAGAAGATGGGAAACTGTCCTTTAAGTATATTTGCACAGACTTATTTTTACCTCAGGTTTCAATTACCTAATTTAAATTTCTACTGAACCCTTTTGCATAACAAGTGCAATATAGCCATACACAGGATCCCAAAATTATCAAGTTTTCTGTGCCAGAAGTACTTGACTTGGTGAGTTAAAAAGCTTAAAAAGGAAGACTCAGAACATTCTTGTCATTACAGTTACTCTGTTTGAACACATTTCACACAGAACAATCCTTTTTTGGAATACACTTTTGTCAAGATAACATTCCTGAACCTGTCAGAATTTACTTGCAGGGATATTCAGAGAAGTAGGTGTGCTTCCTACAAGCAACCATGACTGCTCTACTGACACTTTTGCTTTATGAATTAAAAAAAAAAAAAAGCAAACTTCTAGTCTCATTTATTTTAATGCTTTGAAGCAGGTCGGAAAGTATTTTTTTAGAAGGGTAGGACTCCCAATTAAATCAGTTGCAGGCTTTGCAGTTGAGTCAGGTCACGTGTCCTCTTCCTCAAGAGACCCTGTCAGAGACCCCACTGTGTGCTTGGCGCCTTGTTCTCTGCTCTCACAGCCTCCTCCATGTCCCTGCATTGTACACTATCCCCAAAGACATGCTCCTTGAGGTTAGGTACTGTGTTTTTCAGCTCTGAATTCTACAGAATTTCTATCTCCCAAACTACGTCCAGCATTCTGCCTAGCATAGAGTAAGAGCTTAGTAAATAATGAACGAATGAATGAATGAATGAATGAATGAATGAATGAGTTAGTCAATGGCTTGGGAAGATGTTAGTCAATTGGTCATCCAATTATAAGCCTTTTTATTTTTTTCTACTTTAGACATCATTCTAGCTCTACAAGTAACACCTCATTAACATATCGCTGAGTACCATATTGTGAAGTCTATGGCTTGCTGTGAGAAGTCATGTAGCTCCAGATATGAATATTTAGTCAATTTATAGGAAACTCTTCTTACCTATGTTCTGGGCAGTAAGTACTTTGTGAGCAGGTCTTGAAGCTGTAGGCCACAGACTTTCTTCTTGATCATAAATAATGCTCCTATGTAAACTTAAATTAGCCAAATGAGTCTGTAATCTCAAAAGGGACCTTTGTAAAAAGTAGTCCACAATAGTACAAGCTACGTATTTCGTGAACGTCACGAGTGAGTTGGGACGTATTTTTTGTTCCCGCTTGTTAAGGTTTCAATAAAGCAAGCCCAATAAATCGACTCACATTCAAAGTAAGCTATTAGCCTACAATAGACGTGGTATGTCCTGAAACATTCATCCAGTGACAGCGTTCCCATTGCAAAGGCTCTCTTTCTTTTTTGTCAAATGAAGATGACATCACTACTGTTTTCTAGATCAGAGCAGAGGGGCAGTGGCCACTTGGTCTAGATATATTCCAACGTTACTTGACTATTCTCTTCTTCCCCCCTTTTACCTCACAAGGATGGCATAAGGATTCACAGGAACAATTGTCCAGTTCTTTGAAATGAGGAACATAAGTATGGCAAATAGCTGCGTTATTGGTCAATGAAATAATAGTCTACAAGCCAGTGGAGGTTGGTTTCCATTTTATTCTAGCTTTTTTAAAATTTAATTATTGCACATTCATGTTCCTTGATTCTAATAAGGACCTTGTGATTAGAAGAGACTCTGAAGTTTACTGTCTATTTTACGAAGTGCACATTGAGAAATCCTACCTGAGCTGCCAGGGTTACAGCCCAAACAGGAAGACGTAATATGCATTATTCTGAATTGATTTGATGAGAAAAGTAAAAGCACTCAAAGTAGAGGACGCTGGTGGAGTGTCAGGGGAAGAGCGNNGTTTGGGCCAAAGGTGCACACCTGCCTCCACGGAGGCCTCCAGCCAGGCCCTTGAGGATTGAAACGTGGCTCCTCCCTGAGTCCCGATATCGCCACCATCCATCACTACAAACCACCCTTCAATGGCATAGTGTCTCTTTCTTCCTCCAAAGTCCTCACTTATGAAAATCCGACCTAGGCAGGTGGCCAGAATTGAGGGCAGGGATAGGGGGTGGTTGGAATATAGGGTAGAAAAGTTGATCATCCAGAAAGGTGACCCACCAGTTCTCTCACTGCCAAAGGGAGGGAAAGACATTCACTCAGGAAGCAGCCCAGGGGTGAGAACTGGGGTATGTTTCAGTTGTCCGCCCTGTGGGTGACGACAGCAACAGGTTTAAATGGCTCTCAGGAAGCAGGGAGAAGTGGGTGTGTGCCTCCAGGCCAGCGCGGGGGTTTGGAGAGAAAGACAACACAAGGAAAACTCACAGACTGTCTTTGAGGGTTCGTATACATGAGGCAGGCAGCCACATACCGCAGCTGCATTTTGTCGTTCGTGGACCCAAGGCACTTTTGCGTTTGTGGACACGCTCCTTCATTAAAAACATTTTTTATATTTGCATTTTACGTCTGCTTTGGGATAAAGATGAATGTAATCCAGGCTGGATTCATTATTATGTATTAGTTGTTAATGTTCATTTTTTTTTCCTTCTAATTTTAAATGAACTTAAAATGAAAACATTTAGTGGGCCCCTGGAAGTATCATCATCCTGGGCACAGTGCAAACTGTGTCCAGTGGACCAGGTGGCCACATCAGGGAGAACCTGAGCATTCTTCATGCTACATTCTCATCAAAAGGAAACAGGGTGTCCCAGAATAGGAACCCATATAGGGTAATGGCTCGCATGTCCCTTCTTCTACCTATGACCTCGAGCAAATTAATTTATCTGAATCTTGGCTTCCTCATAAATTGTAATTGTGAGTATTTAAATGAGATATATACAAAATAATTTGTCTACTATCTGTCTCAAAGCACTAAGTTAATGATAGCTGTTAATAGTAACAGCAAGTACGAGGTATATAACACAGTGGAGTCAAACGAGAGACCTTCTAGTTCTGATTGTTTGTTTTTTGTTCTTTGGGGGGGGGGGTTTGCTGTGTGACCTTGAGCCAGGCACTTCACCTTTTTAAGTCTTGGTTTCATCATCTATACTACTATCTGCCAACCTTTCAAGATTGCTAAAAGAACAAATGAGATAATGGATTATTACTCACTAAAAGCATCACGTAAGGGAATTATTAATACAATGAAGTTGAAAATTTTATAGAGGGAAGTGTGCAGTGCCTGGCACACAAAAGTTATTTGGTAGATGTGTACTGAATGAATGAATGCCTCACAAAGCTTCCAATGTTTAGAACACTACAATCTCCACTGGTGTACTTAATGGAACAGTATTGCAACGACAGCTGAAGACAAAATGGACGAATATTTCATTTGAGAAGGAGATTGTAACTAATAATTCATAATGATAACCTTTACCAACATGTAAGTGTCTGAGATCGCCAGCTTCAAGAAGGTACACATGGCTTTATTTTTGTGTCCCCAACATTTCCCATCCCAGTGTTGACGCACAATAGGCATGTGGCAAATGCTTAGAAATTGAATTGAATTGAATTTATCCAACTGGACTTACTTGCTCTAGTAGCCATTCTTAATCTCTCTTCATACTGAAACATTCTTAATTTCATTCTTTCCCCCAAGCTCTTCCTTGGCTATTTGTATCAATGAGACGCTCAAAAAAAAGGCCTTTGATAAATATTATTTGAATGAATAAATTAATAAGTTTCCCACTGTACATTTATTTTACATTTGTGTTGCTAACCATATAGCTAGCAGATGCTTGAGAAAATGCACTTCTGTGCTGTAGGAGATACAATAGAAGAGTTTAAATTCATACAGTGCTTTCATCAAATCAGACTTCAGAATTCCATTCATGATTCTTGCTAGTGTAAACCGTCATACAGGTCCATTAAACCTCGGAAGAGAATCACGATCTAGGAGCTTCTCATTGATGGGACCAGTCCTGCGTACTCTTTTCTCAGCTTTGGAGGGTGGCCCTTCATTGTTCAAAAACAATGTGCTCAATGGGGCGCCTTGGGTGGCTCAGTCAGTTAAGCGTCTGGCTCTTGATTTCGGCTCAGGTCCTGATCTGAGGTTTGTGAGATCGAGCCCCACATCGGGCACCGCACTGGGCGTGGAATCTGCTTAAGATTCTCTCTCTCTCTCTCTCTCCCTCTCCCCCCAAACCCCTACCCCACGGTTCCATACTCCAGCACACAGTCTCTCTCTCTACCTAAAAACAGCAACAATGTGCTCGAGGGTAAAAACTCTGACGCCGGCTCGCCAGCATCACACAGCCTGCGGCATCTGCGAAGCTGCGACCGCTTGCCTGTTGCAACAGAGAGTGTCTTTGGAGAATTAGTGTGTTGTGCACTTTGTGAAAATTGCTCCTTTTAGTAGCGTCTGTGCATAAATTGGCATCTCAGTGGTGCAGCTGTGATTATAACTGACTGAAGTTCTCAGCAGAAAGGACACTGACCATCTTTCTCAGGCAGATAACTCTCAGAAAAGCCCCCTTCCAAACATGTCCCAATCAGCCTTTGGAAGATCTCTCTTTCACTGCCCTTCTTTGATGCACATCTTCTACATGGTTTTACCCTTTTCCCGTTCGTTCTAAGGCGTCGGTTGTTGTGTGTGCAGTGGGAGAGTCCCTGGACTGTTGTTGGATGTTAATTATCTTTAGTTCTGGGGGAAAAAAATGGAAGGAAGACTTTAGATTTCCTTTACAGTTTGTGGAGGTTTCTGTGACTTATCTCTTTGCCGAAAATGACTGTCACCAGTAAATTGTGAAGAGTGGCACATAATAGTTAATGATAGAGAGATGTTCTACAAGGAACAGAGAACAGCTTTTCAAAACAGAAACTTGTATCTTTCTGCTGAAAGAAGAGCATAAAGCTAGAAATGTGGTCTTCAACCTGTGCCTAACCCTATCTCCTTAGCAAAAAGCAATTCGACCATCAAGAAGAAAGGAAAGCTCTGGCACATGAACATCTAAAATATCCTGGGGGGTTACCTTGTCTGCCCACCACAACTTTCACATTTCTCTGGGTGGGCCAGCTCTGTCCTGAGTCTGTTCGAAGGGTCGCTTCTCCTCCAAATTGAGGCTGTGTCTGCTTATTCCTTTTTGAAGCCATGTACACAGTAGGAGCTCAACAAAGTTCCTTACCCGACAGAATCATGTGGGCTCATCCTTGTGCCCTGAGTCGGCACCACTCACATTTGGCCTAGCACAAAGTCAAGTCCTGCCCTCTTCCTAGATCCCTTGGCCACTTCTGCATCCCACCATCCCAGAGTAGGGGGTCTCAGTGATGACTTTCATCTTCAAAACCCCCATTATTAAAATTCAGACTTAAAGGAAACCAGCACGGCCAGTACTTCAGGGTAATCATGTTCTCTTACTCCATGGAGGGTACCATGTATCCTGCAGGTTAAGGCCGCTTCATTTATTTGTGAACTGCAAGGCAGCTCACAAATACAAGGAACCACAGCCCCGTCATTGCTTTGCTGAGCCAATAGAAAGCACACTAAGAGTCCATATGACTTCAAAACCCGGCTCTGATGTATGCCATGCAGATTTGATTTAAAAAACAAACCAAAAGGGGCGCCTGGGTGGCACAGCGGTTAAGCACCTGCCTTCGGCTCAGGGCGTGATCCCGGCGTTATGGGATCAAGCCCCACATCAGGCTCCTCTGCTGGGAGCCTGCTCTTCCTCTCCCACTCCCCCTGCTTGTGTTCCCTCTCTCGCTGGCTGTCTCTATCTCTGTCAAATAAATAAAATCTTTAAAAAAAAAAAATTAAAAAAAGAAAAAATAAAAAAAAACAAACAAAAAAGCCACAAAAAAAAACCCCAAGTTTTGCTTTCTCACAGTTGGAATAATAAAAACAATGTCCCCCACCATCCCCCTCATTGGAGTGGGATTAGGTGAGATCCTTGAAAGCACCTGTTACAAAATAGTTGCTCCTCGAATACTGGTTGTTCTTCCAAAGAGCCTCTGGCAGGGCCCAACTGCCAGACAAGGGAACAAGAAACACTGACTGGAGGTGACGAGTGCCTGGCAGAAAGAGGAGAAGGCATAATCTGGTGGTCAGTGTTTGTGTGACAGCAGTGGGGAGGCAGAGATAGTGATGCAGCTGCATGATCTTGCACAGGGTAGTGGGGATGCCCCCCCACAGGAGTCTTTCCATTTACAACAAAGGGACATTCCCGTCTTCCTCTGTAAGTGATCAAGGCGGTACCGCCGGGAATTGGGAGGCGTGCAGCGTCCCGGTACCCACCCAAATTACACCTATTAGCCCACCTACCTTGACATGAGCCAGACATGAGCCTTTCCTCCTACGGATTCTCTCCAAGCATAGCTTTTCCTGACACTACCGTTTTCTGAGAGCAGATAAAGCATTGCTTGCAGTTTTCACAACTTTGATATTCCATGAAATATACATAGCGTATTTTCCTTATTTCCGGAAGAAGCATCAATAGGCAAGTGTGGACTCGCCTACGCATGCTCATTCATTTCTTCAATTTAGGTTATTTGCTCCTTTGTCAGTTGGAGACCGTTGTTTCCTTTAACTTTTTCCCCCTTAGTTAGTGTAGGACATAATTCTCATTTTAAAAAATTCATAAATCTTTAGGGGCGCCTGGCTGGCTCAGTAGAGCACACAACTCTTGATCTCGGGGTCATGAGTTTGAGCCCCATGTTGGGTGTAGAGATTTCTTAAATATATATGTTTTTTAAAAAAAAATTCTTTACCACTGCCCAAAATTATTTAGGAAGAATCTTAGGTAATGTGGCTTTGCCCTGGGGAGTGATCGGAATTAGGTGGAGATGTTCCACAATTATTAAAAGAGCCTTAAAATGAGGCCTGAAGGCTCTATTTTATTCCAGTCACGGATGGACATGGTCATGCCAGAGACTTTCGCAGCGTGTCTGAGGTGGTACTGAGCCAAATTCACCCACTGGGGTGTCCTGACAGACTGTGGGCACGTCAGGTTTCCAGCCAGGTCCAGGACCTAGGGCTTCTCCAGCCGCGCACAAATCACACGCAGGGCCAGCTTGAGGGGAACACCACAAGCCCTGCCCATCAGTAGCTCAGCACCTTTCACACGGCAAGGTGGATGCAAAGACATCACAAGACAATTTTTCCGAGCGGCGACGGGACCAGCTGAGCACGTGAGATGTTTACGTTGCGGATGGAGCTCTCACTCGGCTGTTGAAACCAAACAACATCTGTCGTGGTCCTGTGGGGCCCAGAGGCCCCATCACCTCCATGTCAGAGATAGGAGGGGGCAGGCCTGCCTGTGACACCATCTGTATGCCAGGGACTTGGGCCAAAAGGCCTGGCGCTCGAGGGTTTAATTTCACTCCCTCCCACCTGCAACAAGGAAAATCTTGGAACAGACTGACAGCATTCCCCTCCTCCTCTCACTTACCTAACCTGCTACCACCACGGAGCCAACACACAACTGATAATTTGCCACTTTCCTGAGTCCAAGAAGCTTCGTTCTACGGTCACCCTCTGATCTTCAGCTCACCTCCTCCAGAGCTGCTGTTCTGAGAACAATGACTGCTGGCTGTGTCATCTTCCTCCACAAAGGAGCACACCTGTCCCCCGGGCCCTTGCTGTGTCAGCTACCACCGAGCTAGGGACTTTTCCCAACAAGGCTGTCATGACAGGTTATCATCCTGGACAAGAAGAAAAGGCATGTCCTCAGAGTGAAGGGGAAGCTACGCCTTCTCCCTCCCATACTCCCCCGCCCCCTTCTCTTAAGCTTGACCTCCCTTACTCCGCAAGGTGCAGCCCAAGGGCCAGGAACATCAGCAGCACCTGGGAGCTTGGAAGCTCTGCAGCATCTCAAACTCACCCACATTCACAGGATCAGCATCTGCATTTTAACAAGCCCCCCAGGTGTGACTCCGGTGCACGGCCAAGTTCAAGAAGCCCCACTCTGAGTCTTCTCTTAATGATCTGATGTATGATCACTTTATATTCATTGCAAGTGGAAAGAAATCTTTGCTTCTTCCAAATCTTAGAAGAAAAGTAATGAAGACACTCAAACATCTGTAGATTGAAAAGCACCGCTACACAGCTATTGGTTGTTGATGTTAGCAACATTCCCGGAGGCCTGGCTCCCTTTGCCCTGGCCCTGGCTCAGAGAGGCTCCCGAGAAGAGAAGAGAGCGTGTGCTGGCAGTTGGTTAGATGGAAGCACCCAGCCGTTGGGGAGGGAGTGTTTCCTCTGCCTGCCTGTCTGACCTCCAAGCAGGGGGAGACCCAGGCCCTCACTTCCACTTTCTGCAGCAGCCAGAGAAGAGCCACTGAAAGCCACTTGGAACTTCCCTGTCACTCAGAGGCCATTAAATTTTTACAAGATGAAAAGTACTTTTTCCAAAAATAAAACGCAAGAGTTATCATTTCACTGGGCTGGGGAAACGTACAGTGCCTTTTTATAGCTGCAAATAAGAGCAGTTCTATAACAATTCTAAATCTCTTCCTTTGATTCTACAATCTTCTCTCCTTCACAGGAAAAAGACCGTAGTAGAGGGCTCAGGTGTCGTTTTGACCCTGGGGGCGCACGTGTGCCCGACAGAGCGCTCTCAAATTCCTCCACAGCAGGGACGATTTCTCTTGATGTAACACTGCAGTGTCGCCCTCACACCTCTCTCCATGGCTTCCCCTTTTGCAATAAGCTGTTATAAAACTCAGATGCCTTCAGGGGCCACTCATGGAATGAAAGCGAGTGGGGGGGGGGAGGAAGGGACTGTGTAGCAAAGGGAGAGTGTAGCAGGAGATCATGGGTCATTGCTAAGGAATTTCCATGGCTCCTTCCAGCTCATTCTGAGGTCCAGTTTGGTCAAGCTGACCAGGCATATCTTTGCATTATTTTTTACTGTACCAGCTCTTGAGGGCCGAGAGAGAGAGGGAGAGAGAAAGAGAGGTCATTACTGTCCTGCACTTATAGTCCGTCCACAACAGGGAGGAGTAATGTGACCAGTCACGGCTCCCAGCAGCTGGTGCTTTCTCTGTGGACTCCAAAGAAGATAGTCTGCTAGAGAGACTACTGGAAGACCCCAAGGAGCAGCTTGCTTATGTTTCATGGCTGTTGTTGTTGTTGTTGTTGTTGCTCTGTCTCGTGTAGTTTTTTAAGAATGTTTAAATGAGGGGCGCCTGGGTGACTCAGTCATTAAGCATCTGCCTTCGGCTCAGGGTGTGATCCCAGAGTCCTGGGATCGAGCCCCACATCAGGCTCCCATTCCCCCTGCTTGTGTTCCCTCTCTCGCTGGTTGTCTCTGTCAAATAAATAAATAAATAAATAAATAAATAAATAAATAAATAAAATCTTAAAAAAAAAAGGAAAGAAAGACAAGAAAGAATGTTTAAATGACTTAAAACATTTAAAAACAGGAAATCTCACATCTTTTTTTTTTTTTTTAATCCATATTACTGGCTTCCTTTGAATTAGCAAATCCAATGACACTCACCCGTATTTCTGTGTGGCAATAGTCAGCCCGGTGTGTAGCCACGTCCTACTTTAGACGCCCTTTCCCCTGCCCCCCCACCCCCTCCACTCCTGCCCACACCTCACTCTAAAATCTGACCCACCCAGTCTCAGAGGGCTTCTGAATCCAAACCCTTTCCACAGCCCGATGCAAAGCAGGGCTCCCAGGCAGGGCCAGTGTCTAAGAGGCCAGATGACTGAGAACATGGCCTTTGGGAGGGTCTACTTCATCTGGTTTACAAAGCACTAAAATGTTTCTTTGTCTCAGAACATCAGATTTTTTTTTTAAAGGCGTGCATTGAAAAGAAAATGAGAAAACTGTGCGGTGAAAAACAGAGTGATTAAGGAAGGCGCCAGCCTAATAGCAGTATAACTAGCAGGTTCCTAGTGCTGTCAGCCCTCCTTTCGGCATCTCCCTGGCTCCACCACTCCTCGGGGATGTTCTGCCATCCTTGCCATGTATTATCTGGGTGCAGATAATACAGCCCCTTCCAATCCTCACTGACCTGGCTGCAAGGATGCTGTCAGTCTCTGTTTACCCAATGCCCCTTGTGCTGCATTTCACTTCAATCACATAAAAGCAACTCATTTCTAACTGTTCCTTTGTTTTAATTTTTATTATAAGTTATTTCTGATCTATAGAAAAGAACTGAGGATAGCATAACCTATCCACCTCCCGCTTCATCGCAACCTCACACGTTGCCCCACAGCTCCAGACTGTTTTGTTCCTAAGGAATAAAATAGTACACGTATCGCACCGTGATCCTCTTCTCTTTAACCTCCCAGAGGTCGCCAGCAGCCCGAATTACCTCCCTTACGTTATATAAAATACAATTTTTAGATTTATCCATTCGATACAGGTTCCTTGTGAAGAGCTATGCGGAGTTCCCCTGTAAGACGCCTCAGGATGGATTATAGTCTCTTCTTGACAGATTTAGACAGTGTTTCCTACTTTTTGTATTACCAACAATGCTGCAGTGAAGGCTCCTCTATCTATCTTCCTACACACACGAGCGCGAGTCTCTTTATATGCCTAGAAGTGGAATTGTGAGTCACAAGGCAGCACTTCTTGACTTTATTGGCACATCCTTCTCCAGAACAATTGCCTTGCTTCAGCTCTCTCAGCCGCCATACCTGAGAGCTTCCTTCCCCCCCCCATCTTTTCCACTACTCGGCATGTCAAGGCTCTTGATTTGGGCCAATTTGAGGGTGGAATGACATTTGAATTTTCCCTGATTACAGGAACGGCTATTTTTTCACATGTTTAAGGACCATGAGAATTTCTCATACTGTGAATTGTCTGTTCATTGATTTTGCTTTTTTTTTTCTATTGGGTCGTTTTATATTATTGATTTGTAAGTATGTTTTCTAATAGTAAGAAATTGAAAGTTATGTCCATTGCAGATTTTTTTTTCCCTGTGTGTGTGTGTGTGTGTGTGTGTGTGTTTTATGTGGGGTCTTGTTTTACAGAGATCTTTAATTTTAATGTAGTCCAGTTTGTTAATATTTTTCTTTATGGCTTATGTTTCTGATGTCTTATTTAAAAAAGATTTCCCTACCTTGAAATCATACAGTTTCCTGTGTTAAAAGGTTTTTTTCAGTTTTAAAGTTTTTTCCAAAAGTTTTAAAGTTCTGCTTTTCACATGTAAAGCATTGATCCCTCTGGATCCGTTTGTCTGGGTTAGGAAGTAGGAACCTGATCAATTTCCCACTTGCATTAAAGATTTTTTTTCCCGTGCTGATCTACAATGTCACCTGTGTCACACAGATATTTTCACACATGTTTGGAGCTGTTTCTGTTTCCTTGGTACTTTTTAATATATCCTGCACCCCTACCACATGCCTTCACTACCAAGGAAGGCTTCGGAGTAGGAAGACTTCAGAGTAATGGCAAGTCCCACTCTCCTCTATTTCAAACTTACCTTAACTCTTTTTAACCTTTGACTCTTCTGTAAGAATCTTCAGATCAGCTTGCTGTGGATCATGAGAATCTCTTGTGGGACTTCATTTGGAATTGCAGTGCTGTAGATTAATTTGGAATTTTGTTTTAAAGAACTATCTTTTATCAGGTTAAGGAAGTTTCTTTTTATACCTTGGTAAGAATTCTTACTCCTAAATGAGTGTTGAATTCTGTAAAAAAAAAAACTTTCTGTGTCTGTTGATATGATGATATGGTTTATGACATAATCTCTTTTAATCTGTTTATTATATTTCATTAATAGAGTTTTTCAATATTAAGCTATGCTTACATTCCTCAAGTATATTGTCCTTGGTCATACATACTGCTGACCTAATTTGCTAGTATTTTATTTAAGGATTTTTCATTCACATTCATTATTGAGATTAGTCTATAATGTTCTTGTACTTTCTATTCATTTTTATTTATTAGCCAAATGCATTCGGTAGCTTTCTCTCTTCCTACTCTCTGGAATAGTTGATATAATGAAGAGATTATTTGTTCCTTGAAGATTTGTTAAGCATCATATGTAAACCATTCAGGCTTTGTGTCTTTTGATTACTGATTTCAGTCTCTCTAATGGTTGTTATTTTATTCAGACTCTCAACTTCTTCTTAAATCATTTTGGTAATTCATTGTTTTCTAGGAAATTATCCATTTCATCTTAGTATTCAGCATTATTGGCACAAAGAGATACATCGTAATACTTCATGATTTTTAAAAATTTCTACGGCATCAGAAGTTACAATCCCTTTACAATTTCTATTTTTTTCTATCATTAGTTCTACTCCCCTCTCTGTTCCATCCTTCCTTTCTCCTGCCTCTATTCACTTTCTCGTTTACACATATGACAAAGCTCAACTCTGAAAAAGAATTCTTTCTGCTACAATTTTGATATTATAATTGATTTCTCAGATGGTAAGTGGGGCTCTTTCTAAATACTCATGAATTTAGGTAGAATGTGCTGCCAGGAAGATTGTCTCCTGGTAGCATCTCCTGTCTTCCATGGTATTTTTCTAATTCTGATGTTGCAACTTGGAGTATAATCAAACCCATCCCCAACCTTAAGACTTCCAAACTAGCTGCTTTGGAAATTTTAAAAAGCACTGTTTTATCCTTCCCTGCCTTCATATCCCCAGATTATTTTTCCCTATGTCAGAAATAAGTGTAATTGCCAAATTTTATGTATTTTAAATGTTGTTTCTATTAAACTTATGAAAAGAAAAATACATTCTTTTTTAGATATGCACTCATATATTCTTGTGCTTAATTACAGAGAAAGCCCGTGTGAGCTTCTTCCCTTGCCCCCTAATCTTCGTGCCCTGCCCTCCCACACCTTCCCCTCTCCCCAAACTCTGGGTTATCAGCCTGCAGAGTCTGCATACCGGTCTCATCTCAGAGTCCCTGACATTTTTCTTCTATCCTAAAGGCCGCTTTGTCGTAGTCTCTCTTTCTCTTTCCCGGATCCCATAGAGAAGACCAAATGCAACAGAAAGCAGGGTTGGTGATGATGGCAGAGCATTCCTGTGACAATCTTCTGGCTCCCAGCCAAAAGTTTTACTTAGAAAGATCTCCTCTTGCTTTCCTAGACTGTCTGCCTACCCTGAACAGTTAGACATGAAGCATCTTTCTGTCTGGGAAGTGTAAATCCCCACCATCTACTTTTCTCTGAGCAGAAAGAAGTATTTTTTTTTCTTTCCATAACAGGTTCCTTCAGGAAGGGAGTGAAGCTGCCTGCCCCTCCAAGCTTGTTAGGTTTGTCCCCACAAAGCCCTGAGCGCCCCAACCCTGACGGGGCAGTTGCCCTTGGCACCGCCCCTGGCAATGTGGTTCACAGAAAGTTTCAAGTAGCCCAACTCTTTCAGGAAAAACAAATAGCAATTTCAACACCTAATCAGATACTTTCATCACAGTAGCAGCTGGTACATCGTGAACCTTCAGTAAATATTAATCAGTAGCTATCCAGTGGCACTGAAGAGAGACAAAAGCATAATCTGATGGCTTAACCAAGGTCACACTAAACAGACGCTGGGCCTTATTTCAAGGGATGGCACCTGTTCCACCAGCTAGAGCTGCTTGAGCCCGGGGAATCCGCCCAATGCCAAAGCCTTTTGCGTCCGCACGCAGGCTCTCC
Source organism: Ursus maritimus (assembly GCF_017311325.1). Classification (NCBI taxonomy): domain Eukaryota; kingdom Metazoa; phylum Chordata; class Mammalia; order Carnivora; family Ursidae; genus Ursus; species Ursus maritimus. Next base: position 22,704,369 of record NW_024427107.1, read on the forward strand.
GGGACAAAGGACATGTTCTGCCTGTGGTTGATCTGTATTAGTGAAAGGAGATTAAGGATACTCTAAGCCAGCTTCACGAGAATTTTCTGTAGCTGTGTTCTGACCCACCAAGGGAGGGAGCTGAGTTAGATCCTGACTGTGGCCCTTCAAACAAAACCACAGCATTAGCAAATGCCTCATCCTCCCCCCTCCCCCGCCTCACAAAGTGACCTATCTGTCTACTACAAATGCAATTAGTGTCATATCTTATGTAGTTTTCTGTATCTGAGTTGGCCGGCCGGGCAATGGATCTTGACTACTTAGTGAACAATCTTCCATGAACTAAAACAAGATGGAAAACATCATTTAAAAAAAGAAAGGGAACTTTGCCAAAATACGTGATAAGTTTAGTCTGTTGGTTGCACGGATGGGAGCTGACTGCTTCCTGATTTTCTTGGATTTGTGCATATCAGAAGGTTGGCCCAGTCTCTAGGCAGGAATGGGAAGAGGGCTTCTGATAAGAGCCACTATCTGACCTGACGGTGCATTTGCTGGGGCAGAGCAGAGTCTCCTGGTAAAAGACTTCTTTCCAGGGCAAACTGTTGCTCCAGAGATATTCCCAACTCTGTTTTCCTAACTGCTTTACTCTCTGACCTAACTGGTCATCCCTCTTGGGTTTTGCTCCTCTCTGCCCTACACCCACAATCAGGACCCACCCCAATCATGACCCAACTCCCCTCACTCCATCAAGACCAGCTTTGAAACCCATTCGTTGGCCAGGCCCTAGACTTCCTCTCTGCCCAAACGGGGAGCCTGGATGTGAACAGGCTCCAGGGAGGGAACACCTCACCCCAGTCCTTCAGCCTGTTCCCTGGTTCCCGGAGGTGTGCTGTTGGTAAGACACGCCCCATAAATATAGTCTACCTCGTGCCAGCTTGTGTATTTTGTCTCCACCGGATTTTAAGCTCCTCCAGGAAAGAGCCTTTACACTTTAATCAAGTGTTTTGCACTTGGCAGTCTTCTAATAAAGATTCCTTGATTGATTTCCAGTCAGTTAATTTTCTAATCTACCGACAATCACAATCATGATTATAAAAGCTATTTTTTAAAGCTACTAAAACTTTGCTTTTGATACATAAAATTCGTGAGAACCAAGGATGAAGTTATTCCTTAAGCCCTTGACTCAAACTGACTATTGATTGACGTTGACACAGCTATACGTTTTAAAACAAGAAGCTCCTCCGTAGTCATAAAGGTAAATTACACCGTAGCTCCTTGCCATCACTAGAGCCTCAGCCTTGAAAAACAACAAAATTAAGCTCCTGGTTCTTAGGAATAGAGGCTGATATTATGATTCCCCAGTAAGACCGTGGTACATAGACTACTCCTGCCTCTCAGCAGAGGGAAACATAAGCCAGTCTCTCCCCTTCATAATTATTTTATTTAGAAGGCATGGAAGAGACATATAGAAAAATAACAATGTGAAGAGTACAGGGAGAACTCATTTCTTGGAGTGGGTTTTAAATGAATTAGAAATGTATTTTCACCATCTGCTGCTGCTACTGCTCTTATGAAATTTGGGATTCACAAATTGCAGTTTGTATAACACTAACTCTGGGACGCGGAGAATCTACTCAGGATCTGTAGCCTAAGGGAAATGTTCTGGATTACTTCTGAGAGCTCCACAGCACAATAAGGAACAGACTCTCTGTAGGGCTTCCCCAACATCTGACAGGCAGCACCATGTGCTCATCAGGGGAGAGGGAGGTGACAGCAGCCGAGTACTGGGTACTGTACCACATTTCCTGTTGGAAAATCCTTCACAACAGTTGCTGCGACTACTCCCAGCATCACTGAATAGAGATATCCTCATTACCCACCTAAAAAGACATGCTCACTGAGGCTAGAAACATAGGAACACAGGACAAGGAGGGGTAAGAAAAGAATGTGAAGGTGCATTCTCACACAGCCTCTCTGCATGAGGAAGACATCTCCCTAACCAAAAAGTTAAAAAAAAAAAAAAAAAGAACAAGTGATAAATGCAAAACTCTTTGTTTTTCATTATTTTTTCATCTTCATCCTTCATTAGGTTGGAAAGTGGGAGGAAAGGTAGGGATGGAGAACAAGTGTTCTAATCATCTCTCAAAGGGTCAGATTCAGATTCTGTAGTTCTAGAACATTCTTTGTAGCCAAGTAACCTCTGACAGTCAATCTACCAAATACAAATACCTAAAGGTCATTTCACTCATTCTGCCAACAGTCCCAGGTGCTGGGACTACAGAGATGAAAAGACAAGGCACAGAAGATGTTTCAAATCTAGTCAGGGGGCAAAGACACTGGCGATCACAGTGGGTGTGACCACGTGTCAGTGGAAGAAGGTATAGAGTGTGGCGGGGCAGTGAGAGGGTGCAGAACCAGGAAGTCTCAGCCCCCCAATCCAGTGTTCTTCATACCTGTGAAGCTCAGGTCCCCTCCCCTGTCCCACCACTCTGAGAACCACTTGCCACCCTTGTTCCCACCAGTGACAGTGGGAATCACAGCACCAGACTTGTGCAGGAAGAAGAGGATGTATCTGAATTTTGAGCACCAATTCTCTACAGGGGGCATGATTTTATTTAACCTTCACCAACTTCATTTACCAGATGAGAAAACTGAGGCCCGGAGAAGTTATGTGGTACCAATATCAGACAGTAAGAGTCCAAGGAGCCACCTCTGACCTCAGAGACCATGTTCCCTTCATTACATTTCACTGCTTCCCTTCCTTTTGCCCATAAATGACTATAACACCAATGATGGAGGTAGCCCTGTTTCTGTCTACTGAAATTCAGTTTCTTTAGTGTAGATTGCAATCGTGGCAGAAATTTAACTTCCAACAATAGTGGCTCATTATGTGCATTTTGGGATTATATTGAAGAACTCTCAAGAATACCAAGCATAGCTCTCCCACCATGAGACTCTTGGCCCAAACCACGTGGTCCTCCGGGCCAATGCAGTTATGTAGGGGAACACGGAACCCTTATGACATATAGTTCAACATGACCAGGATTGTCACCTCTCTTAATTCTAATCAAACCAGGCTTAAATATCATATACAAATAAATACAAAATGGAACATCAGTTTCCTGCATTGATGCAAAAATCTTAGTAGTTATAAAACCACATGTTGCTGACATACTTTCAGTGTAAAATAAATTTTGTTTTCTTGGAACACTAAAGACCACGACCCTATATACATCGTTAAGGCAGCAATGACAGAGGCAGATTCAAGTAGAGCTGAAGACGGTCATGTTTAGTGTTTCCATTTGCAGGATGGGTATGAGGGAGTTGTCAAGGTCCTGCATAAAGTCCCATTGCTGCCTTAAAAATGATCATACATGCTATGTAGCAAGAACTAGAAAGGAGGAAGATTAATAGCAAAAGGATAAGCTAATAAAATTACTGATGGACAGAGTTTGTATGATGCAATTCTCTGAAATCGTAGCTATCCAGCTTAGGTTATAGAAGACCCATCTCCTTTCCAAGATGTCTGTCAAGAAAGCCAAGGCTAAAAATGTGAGCAAGTTGGTGTCTTGTAATCCACTTTAGCGCTTACATGCAACCCCTAAAATGCAGGCAAGCACTTTGATGAATGAATAATTTCATTAACCATTCATTCGTGGTTCATAAATCTTTGTATTATGGAACATTTTCTGGGATTTAACTAAAGCTGGCCCTAGTCCAGACAGAGCTGGTGATGCCTTGGCCTAACCCAAAGGGATGCTCTGACCACAGTACCTAGTGATTTTTTTCCTTTTAAAACACAATAAGCTCTCAGGAGTTAACACATCACATTCACTATCAAGCATTACTCCTTGTGTGAATAATTTGATCAGACGCCATCTTTGTCATGGACAACTGATCAAATGGGGGGTTTAGGTAGGCTCTGGGGGAAGGGGAGAGAATTTGGGAGCTTGGCCAGTGGATCTGAGGTGTGCTCACAGATCTGAGAAGCCAGAGCAAACTTGCAACAGGAAGTGGGTTAGAAGCTGGGGGAAAATCAAAGACATCATGTCCACCCCTCAGTTTTCCTGCATTCGCTTGTCAGTGCTCACTGAAAACAGTGGTAGAAGAGGAAATCTGCAGTTGTTCCCTAAGCTGTATTCAGTTGTCCGTTTTAAACTTCTTTCTCACTGGGGATTATTCACAGTATTTCCCCACTCCTGGGCTCTCACTGTGTGATTCCCGAGGTGCAGGACTCTCACGGTGGTTCCCTTGTGAGAATGGAGAGTGGACACTCTCTGTAGGTGTGGAAAGGGGTGCCAGGAGCCATGACCCACTCCCTGTCTGGGAGTGGCTTCCCGCTGGGCCACCACCCATGGAAAATCAAAAAGGACTTCTTCAGCCAATTAGGCCCTGCCACAAACATTGAAGCCTACCTCATCCTTTTCTTTCAGTTTTGCATGGGACAACTGCTCCTCGCAGATAATCCAGAGCCGCTTACTAGGGACCCAGGACCTGTCATCTCACTAAACCTCCAACAGCCTGAAAAGTGTGCAGACCATCCCTATTTTCTAGATGAGGAAACAGGCTCCAAAAGTGTCCTAGCTTGCCTGAGGCTTACATCACTGTCAAGTGGCAAAGCCAGAAATCAAACCTGGGTACAAGACTTCCCGGACTAGGCCCTTTCCTTGCTCCTACACTGCCTCTAGCCTAATTCTCTATCTAACTCGGTTCTGGCTTAATTTTTACTAAATCCGCTAAGAAAATTGTTGCGTATGAAAATTTTTCTACCATCTGATGGCTCTGGACACAAAGCCATTAGGTTGTAAATTAAATTAAATCACTGTTCAAACAAGTATGCAAAATAATCTTTAAAAGCAGCAAATGTGCTCAAGGAAATGGCTATGATAGCGTTTTACCTCGGAGACCGTGAGCTTTGCAGCGCCGGCTGATCAACCCTCGGGAATATTTAATGATTCTGTCCTGGACGACTGCACAACCAGAAAATGTGGTTTGACCTCAGGATGATGAATGTGTGTGCCTGAGATCTGAGGACTGATAAAACGAAGGCGGTTTATGCAAGTTGACAAAAAACAAGCTGGCCGTGGCTCGGTGTGATTGGCTATTTATGAAAAGCTTCTGTTTGCTTTTGGGGTAGATTTATCTGCCCTGACATTTATTCTGCTTATTAAAAAAATTCGCACTCATCAGTTCGCTATCTGGGCATGATAAATACATTTCATGTCCCAAGTCTTATTATGCTAAATTTATTTTCCATTCCAGCATCAGACAGAAAATATATCTTTGATTTGTTCTTTCCTACTCTGTTGAGTGCTTTGCCCTGGGATTTTATGCATTGTATACTTTTAGATACTTGACTTGCACTCCTGGGACTTCTACCTGCTTTAACGTATAAAACCCACAACATTAGTAAGCACAGTTGAGACCTCCAGTTTAATCATAAAACCTTTCACAGTAGCACTAAGTAATTTATGCAAAGTGTTTTTATATATCCATCACCTTATTCAATCTTTGGGTGTTTTAGTTATCAAAATTAGTTGAAGCGACTTAGAGTAGAGCAGCTCATCAGAGGATTGTCTCACTTTTGGGGGGGTCACCTAGCAGATGACACAGGAAAAAATGTTGAGGTTTGGGTGATGTCTACACAGCACCAAAATATCTAAGGAGTTTCTTTTTTAATCCAGATGTTTATTATACAAACTTAAAAGCCACATGGTTTGAGTTGATTTGCTATATGGACACTTAACAGAAACATCCACAGAGAACAGAGTAAATTCCACAACATTTAAAATCAGTTTTGAACCCAGAAGTGTGCCCATACAAATGACACAAGAATAAAGTCACGTATAAACCCAATCGCACATTCCTTCATGCCACCCACAACTGAGCCCCTTCTGTCTGCCAGGCACTGCTCTGGGCACAGACACTACAGCAGTAAGCCAGATTGGCACTCACCTTGCTCTCTTGGAGCTAACTATCTAATTAACAAGAAAAATCTCAGAGCGTAATAGCGCTGTGCCAGGAAGTAAAATAGGGAGTTAGGGTCAGTAGATGGTGAAAGTCTCACTAAGGAGGTAACACTGAACCTGAGGTCTGAACAACAAGAAGTAGCCAGCAATGCATGGGACAAGCATAGCAGGTGTCGAGACGAGCAAAACTGCTGGAAGTGGGAAGGAGCTTGGCGAGAGGCCCGCGACCAATGTGGGGAATGGAGGAGAGGAGGTCAGAGAGAGGAGGTGCAAGGCCACGGAGGGCTCTAAAGGCCTGGGCAAGGAGCTCTTGCATTTCCTTCTGGAAGTGAGAGGAAGCCATTGAAGGGTTTTAAGAGGAAGGGCCCATCTGATTTACATGTTTTAAAGTTCTAAGTGTGTAAGTTCGAGTTGTGAGTGTGCACTAATTCTCAGAATAAAGAACCAGTGGAATTACCTGGATGATTAGGTCCGACTGCGTGACATCTCATTGCCTCCTCGTTTCGCTGCTCTCCTTGCAGCGTGCACATGAAGAGGCCATACTTGACCGTTCGTCAGTCTTTCCATGGACTTCTCTGTGAGGCACCTGTGGCAGCCGTCTCCTTGCTGACACGTCTCATTTCGATGTTGTCTGGTCTAAGCTCCATTTGCCAGTAGCCTTACAGGTGACTGAAGCAAGTCTCCATCACTTTACATAACTTCATGGACTCCTGCTTCTCTCTCAAGAGTACTAGTTTCACTTTACAACAGGTTTGCACTGCATATTTTAGACCATCCGGACACCCGGGGAGGATCTGGTCATGATGGCACAGAGAGACGCTAGAGTTAAGGGAGGGACATTTGAGAAGTACTGTAAATATTCAGGTGAGCGCTTTCATGCTTTGTTCCCATAGATCTCTTAATCACAAGGAGTGAGGTAGCAAACACTCCTATGAGCCACCAACCTTGCCCCTAAGACCCTTAGGAAGTGGTCGGGAGAATGGGCCAACAGTCATGAAGCAAATCAGTGAGCACAATAGAATGATACTTATGAGCCTTCTGTAATAATGTGATGGACAGAATAATGGCACTCCAGAAATGCCTGTGTCCCCAGCACATGTCAATATGTTATGTTCTATGGCAGAAGGGAATTATGGCTGCAAATGGAATTCAGGCGACTAATCAGCTGACCTTAAACTAAGGAGATTATCCTGGAATATCCAGGTGGGCCCCATGTGATCACAGGGGTCTTTAAAAGTAGAAGAAGGAATCAGAATAGCATCATAGAAAGATGTGACAAAAGCAGAAAGGCATGGGTCATAGGCTTTGAAGACAGAAGAGGGGGCCGTGATCCTAGGAACACACATGGCCTCGAGAAGCTGCCAAGAGCAAGGAAATGGGTTGTCCCCTAGAACCTCCTCAAAGGAATACAACCCTGTCACGACACTAATTCTCCCCCGGCGAGACCTGTTTCAAACTTCTGACCTACAGAACTGACAGATAATACATCTGCATTTTTGAAGTGGGTGGTAAATGGTTACCACGGCAACAGAAGAGCAGTCAGTAGAATAAAGCGCCACACCGTGGAGTGAGCTCAGACATGCAAGAGGTGAAGCTGAGAGCCGTGAACAGAGCAGAGTCTCAGGCTGAGAGTTTCTCCCAAAGGACACAAAGCGTGGTCCAAAAGACCTGCCATAGAAAACCTTCTGCGGAAGGCAAGACAAAACAAAGCTCTTAATTACCATTGTGGGAGCCAGCTCTCATGACCAGCAGCCTGCCTCAATTAATGCAAGGCACAGAGTGGTTTTGAATGGTTTCTGTATAAATTTTAAAATGTTGGGGCTAATTAATATGGCTGCTGATTAGGGGATAAATCTTGTTCCTAATTTTAAAAATCTGTATTTCATAACCATTCGAGTTGTCATTTACTGCTCATAAGATTAGCAGGGCATAATATCCTTGAGCTTTTATTTTTTTTCAAGTTTCTAAAATAAGTTTCTGTAAACTTCCTTGGATCTTTGTGAGGAGTTATGATGAAGCATAATCTATACTCTGGCAAAGTTTTATTTTGCTGAACGTTCCAGACTAAGAGAAAGTTAGCTCAGAAAATCCCCTTAAGTGCCTGTCGATATTTAATAAGCTGGACTCTGATGACAAGTGTCAGCCAGTCCCTCTTCCAGAAAGTTGACACTGTTTGTGTTTGTCCGTTACATAAGCCAGTTTGGGGAGGAGACCATCACCTGCCTGCCTCGCTCTGGGAATTGCTGTGGGCTTGGCACCTGTCTCTCTCTAAACTTTCTCCTCCCTTAGGACAGATGTAACATTTATCTTTCACCTTTGTGTCCACCCCATCTACAAGCACAGTATCTTTCCCAGAGTCAATAGGATATCGCATGAATAAAATAAAGGAAATACTCTAATTATAGCTCAGATGTTGAACAAAGTAGTCTTTTCAGATTCATAATTGTGTATGAATCCACATACTTACAAGGGAAACTTCTGTATTTACACATTTGTGCAGATATGTGTGCATGTAAATATACTAAGTTCATCCTAATATATCTAATTTTGTCTGCTGCAAAATACCAGACTCTTGAGACCTAAATTATTAGGTCAAATATACTAATTCCAGTGATCCAGAAAATGTTTCAAAAGAAAGCATTTGTATTTAACAGTCAGAAATTCTCTTTCTTGCCATACTTTTTCAAAATGACTGGTTTTCTTAATTGAAGGTTCTTCAGGATCCAGGCTCTGTTGCTAGAAAGAAAAAGTCAAGATATGAGTCATTCAGAGAAACTCATGTTGCCAGCCTGATACAGACATCAAGACAAGAAAATTCCTTTTCCCTTTTGTTGTCAATATCTATTTACCCCTAAAGGGCATTTGAAAATCATACTTGTGTTGTTGCTGTGGACTGCTAGGAGATTGGAATAGCCTTATGGAAAATACGAGAATTGTTGTGCCTACAAACACGTAGATTTAAATAACATAAGTGCATCACCTAAATTCCAGACAATTCCAGACCAAACTTTTTCATTATATCATTACAATAAAAGAAATTACCCTGATCTTTCATGTATGTACCCCTCTATTGTGACAGAGACCACACTCATTAATTTTATATAATTCGTTATCCCTAGAATATAGCGGCCCTCTAAATTTTTGTTGAATTTCACTCTATAGATAACAGAAAACTAATAAGACAATACAAAATCAAGTGAAAATAAAAAAAGCTATCTAATTAATTTTAGTGTTTGATGTAGTGATAATACAACTGGATAATTAAAGCCTCCAGACACTAACTTATCCAATTTAGCAGGATGATAGAGAACTTAAGAAATTATCTAAACGTCAAATTTAGAAAAACAACCGTTGCCACTATTGAGATCTTTAAAGCACAAGTCATCTTCATCATGAATCATCCACAGAATATTCCAGTCCCCTCTTCTTGTTTTGCATACATACTCATAGATCAAGATTAAGTGTTTTATTTAAGAACCTATTTAAAAGACAGTAGCAGCTAATCATTTAAAATTAGCTCCTTGACCAGAACTACACAGCCAAGCAAAACCAAAGCCTGGGGCTTGATCCTAATTATTCAGATTGATTGTCTACTTCTCCCAAATTCATTAATTCAGAACTCCTGCTTCTAGCACATTCCCTCATTTGGACAGTCTTGATCTCACCCTTGAAAGCATTATTGCTTGGGGAGGAAGGATGACTGTTTTAAACAAATCCTAAGTATGGGAAATCGATATAAAACCCATCAAGTAAAAGAAATCCTCACCCTGATACTGTATTCTTCATTTGCAATTTTGACTTGATTGGATGTGCCCTCTTCTCAGCTATGAGACGACTTGGTGTGTCTTGCAAGAGAGTATAACAGACCCTGATGGAAAGACAGGGGTGCTCTGGGTGGTTACAAAGCCTGTGTGCTTCGAAGGCAGTCTTCTCTGATAGCTCTAGAATTTCAAGGATTGCTTGGGCTTTCTGAAAGCAGCCCGTGGACTCTGGGATCTGTCTTACCTGTCTTTTCATTTCATCCTTCAAATTCTGGGGTTTTTTAATGGGGATTTATTTCTCTATGGAATTCGAGAGGATTTGCATGCCTAACAAGGACTAATATATTTGGAGGGAACTGAAGAATCTTTTGTAACCACCTAGGTGTCTGACAGATTACAACTATAGGCAAAAACCACCACTGACGTTGAAAAGCTGACCACCTATTTTGTCTGGCATAGTTATTCCCTGGCCTGCATTATGGAGGCCAAAGCAACATGAGCCTAAACTATACTCAGCAAGTGTATTGAAATTAAGCCAGGGCTCTTATCAAACCAAGCCAGAAGTTTCCCTTATTCTTTTACATTTCTTTCCAATTTTGCTGAGCTACGTAGAAATTTATTTTAAGAGGTTGTTTCTTCATGGGCTCATGAATATGACTTTACTTTTGTAAAGCTGTCTGAATTCAACAAATACTCAATAACTATTCCCTGAATATTAACTATAGACCCAGCACTATGCCAAGCCAATAGAATTCCAAGGGTTTCTTTCACATGTACCAGTGACCTTGGCTTCTGATAAATTTATTCTAGACCTCCTTTAATTTACAGACTTCTCCAAGTGAAAGCCTGTCAGCTACTTTCTTTTTTGCTCCGGGGAAGTGATTTACCCCACTGAAGGGCAACTGCTTTAAATGAGAACTTTTGTGCTTGAGTATAGGAAACAACAAAATATAGGTTCTGTTTTTAAGTAGTAAGTTTAGTAGTCCTGAATGCCTATAGGTTTCTTTTTTTTTTTTTAAGATTTATTTATTTGTTTGTTTGTTTATTTATTTATTTATTTTAGAGAGAGAGAGTGCACAAGTGGGAGGGGCAGAGGAAGAGAGAGTTTCAAGCTCCCCTCTGAGGGCGGAGCCCCAGAGAGGGCTCCACACAGGGCTTGATCCCACTACCCCAAGATCAAGACCTGAGCCAAAATCAAGAGTCAGATGCTTAACCAACTATGGCACCCAGGCACCCCCTTATAGGTTGCTTTTGAAACTATGTTTTTGGTTTTTTTAAAGATTTTATTTATTTATTTGACAGAGAGGGACACAGCCAGCGAGAGAGGGAACACAAGCAGGGGGAGTGGGAGAGGAAGAAGCAGGCTCCCAGCAGAGGAGCCCGATATGGGGCTCGATCCCAGAACTACGGGATCACGCCCTGAGCCGAAGGCAGACGTTTAACGACTGAGCCACCCAGGCGCCCCATGAAGCTACGTTTGATTTCATTGTTTTGGCCCTCCGCATTGCTCTAGTGTAGTAGTGGGTCAGAAAGGGTTATGGGAATACAGAAAGCCAACCAAGCAAGGACAGAGAGCTGGAATCTGGTGGCAGAGGCACAGACTCGAGCTAGAAGAGGACTCTGGTGATGCAGGGAGCAGGGTGTGGCAGGATATCCAAGCGAACAATCTCAGGTGCATTTTAACAAGTGACTGGCAAGAAACTAGCAAAGTTTCCAAAAAGGAGGCAGAACCCTGCCCGGGACATCCAGGCAGTAGTCAATGTAAGAGTCAGAAAGCCACACATTGCTTTTTTTTTTTTTAAACGTAAGCAAATGTGTATATAGAGTCCTATCCTCACCACCATTTTTACACCAAAAGTAGCATATTATAACTTTCTTCCATGCCTTGCCTTTTTCACTGAATGGATACAGAAGATCATTCCATTACAGTCTGCGGAAAGCTTCCCCATTTCTTTTTTTTTTTTTTTAAGATTTTATTTATTTATTCGACAGAGGTAGAGACAGCCAGAGAGAGAGGGAATACAAGCAGGGGGAGTGGGAGAGGAAGAAGCAGGCTCCCAGCGGAGAAACCTGATGTGGGGCTCGATCCCAGAACGCCGGGATCACGCCCTGAGCCAAAGGCAGACGCTTAACCGCTGTGCCACCCAGGCGCCCCTCCCCATTTCTTTTTGACAGCTGTGCTGTGCTCCACTGTGGATGTGCCATAGTTTGTGGTACTGAAGGACATTTGGGCTGTTTCCAATCTTTTCTTCTTACAAAGAGTGCTAGAATTAATAGCCTTGTGCGTAGGTCACTTTGTGTTTTTGCCGTTTTATCTTTCGGATAGATTCCTAGAAGTGGGTTTGCTGATTCAAGGTATATGCCCTTTTGCTAGATGCTGCCGAATTCCCTTCGGTACAAGGTGCACCATTTTACATTCCCCTCAGCAAAGAAAATCAAGTGCAGATGATGTGGTGTTGGAGAAGCAGGGTAGTAAACAGATACGTCAAGTCTGGTGCTTCTGTTTTCTGTTGAGATAGAAAACAAGGTCATCAGTGAATAGAGAAAAGTGGGTGTGAAATTGGTGTCTTGAGGGAAGAAGGGAAGTTCTTGAATAGCTGACGAAGGAGCTGAGCCAAAAGGTAGGACAGAACTGTTCAGCAGTGTTGAGGGCTAAGGCTCAATCTGGACCCTGGCCTTTGAGTTTCTCCTAGCATCGGTCAGGCAGATTTCTTCAGCAGCGGTGCACAGACCAAGTATAGGACTTTAAAAAGACAGATGTTTTGATTAATCTGTGGCAGGGTTGGAATGGCAGATAGTCAAGGGGTCCATAGAATTGGGCGTATTGTCGAGAGAATAGAGTCTCAGCTGGATGGGGAAGGAAATGAAGCTACAGAAGAGTCGAAACAAGAAGTTGTTACAGGACAAAATATCATGATCAGGAGTCAAAGGCAGGGGCGCCTGGGTGGCGCAGGGGTTAAGCGTCTGCCTTCGGCTCAGGGTGTGATCCCGGCGTTCTGGGATCGAGCCCCACATCAGGCTCCTCCGCTATGAGCCTGCTTCTTCCTCTCCCACTCCCCCTGCTTGTGTTCCCTCTCTCGCTGGCTGTCTCTATCTCTATCAAATAAATAAATAAAATCTTTAAAAAAAAAAAAAAAGAGTCAAAGGCAGGTGTTATGGGAGTCGGGTCATGGGAAAGCCAGAGGGATACAAAGCCATGATCAGAGTGTGCAGTTTTAGAGTTTGAGATTTCAGGTACGGAGAGGTGCCAGGTGGTAACAAGGTCCTGGGGGAACCATGGAAGCGGACGGAGGAAGTGGAAGGGAATTGAAGTTAAGAAGATTGAGAAGCTGAGAGGCTAGGGCATTAGAAGGGGCCCTGAAGCGCCCTGCAATACAGCTGGAATTGACCAGATTATATGATCACCAAAGGAAATGTGTACTATCATTTCACTCTGAGAGAGCCTATTGCCTAACATACAGCTAAAGTTCACAAAATAATTGCAAAATGAACGAATGAATGAAAAACCCAGTTGCTGCCGGAAAAGATTTACCAGCTTTTGGGAGACAACCTAGTTGAGGGGTACTAGTGCTATCAGCCAGTACTATTTGGGATAGCATTACTGACTTGTTCTGTGATTTTTGTCTGAGGGATGACTAGGAAAGGACATTGGTATATTTATTTCCCTGTATCTTATTTTGCTCTATCTGTAAAGAAATATATAGTAGAAAGAAGTATAAAGGATACATTGGGAAATCAGAGTTTTGGTACCATCGTCGCTCATTACCTGTTACCTTGAGCCTTCATCTTCAGAAGTAAGTATAGTTCTGGATAATCTCTCGATTCAATTCTAACTCTAAAATTTAGATTTATGTGACTATGTAATTTACAGAGAGTAAAAATTCTAGTTATATTTACCTATCTAGCCTGAAATTATTTTGGTTTCGCATTACCTTGAAAGCAAATATTGTAGCTCTTGAGTTGGCCTTTTCAAACTACTTAAGGGAAATCATGCCAGTTTCTTGCCACAGAATGGGATTCAAGATGATGGAAACACCTCTCAAATATTCCATGACCCTACATCAAAGGTTAGCTCTGAAAAGAGGATCTTCCCCATGAAAGCTAGATATCTAAGAAGCCAAATCCTTCAGTCTTGATCAGGTAAATAACATGTTTCTCTATCTAGTCTAAGTTTAAGAATGAAAAATATATTTCTCTATTCCACCAAAACGTAATTTTTTTGTAGTACTTGGATAGATAAGACACAGCTCTTTGCTCTTGAGGAGATTACACACTAACAGGGGAGATAAAACCTTGTGGAAATATAAGCAAATAACCACAGTCCAAAACAAGCCAAATCCCATGTGAGTAGTGTAAGTAAAAATAGATTTCTAGCTTATTTTTAAAAGGTGTTAAGAAGTAGAGAGTAGTTAAAATATTTCCATTTCTCATTTTTAGACCATCTTTGCTCTATTTTCAGCTTTCTATTTTTATCTAGATAATTTGCTTTTGTATACAGAAGTTGGCCACATTGCCAATTATTTTTATTCAATATCAATGTGCTTGCAGGTAAGTATAGCATTACAAAAATGCACAGCTACAATGCTATTTTTAAGTATGTATAAATAGTTTTAGACTCTTGCAATTTAGTTATCCAAAGTGGATTATTCACTTTCTGTATAATATTAAAATCTCCCCATTTTTCTTCTGCACCTTGAAATGATCTTAGGCATTTCAAAGTTATTTAATAAGTAGACAAGAGAAAGAAACCAAAGATACAAATTAAATTAGCTTAGCTGGTTGTCTCTAAGCAGCTTTGGCATTAAAAAATAATAATAAAATAAAGTCTTCTTTATTGGTATCCCCATAACACTTTATGTGAACTTATACTTGAAAATTTATCACATGGTACTGTAATCCTTTGTTCACATGCCTCCTCTCTACTTCTCCCTCTACCTCCTCCTTCTTCCTCTTTCCTTCTCTCTCACCAGAATACAGTATCTAGGGTACAGGAACCTTGTCCTGTTCACTTTTGTATTCCTTATACTTTGTACATAAATAAACACTGGGTGAATGGATGGATGGACGGACGGATGGATGGATGGATGGATGGAAGGCAGCTATAACTGAACTCTTTCACAAGACCTGGAGAACCACTCACAATTGTCTTTTAGCCATGAAATACCTGCGAACTATCAACCTTACTTTCAATGGGTTTCTTGATTCATTTAAATGGACAAAAGCCAGTGTCTTTAAAAGTGTCTCAAAAACTTCTACAAGTTAAGCTTGGCCTCTGAAAATAAAGATAATTGAATATATTTTGTAAAGATTTTATTTATTTATTTATTTGACAGAGACACAGCAGAGAGAGGGAACACAAGCAGGGGGAGTGGGAGAGGGAGAAGCAGGCCTCCTGCTGAGCAGGGAGCCCGATGCGGGGCTCGATCCCAGAACTAGGATCATGATCCGAGCCCAATGCAGACGTTTAATGACTGAGCCACCCAGGTGCCCTGATAATTGAATATTTTTAAAGCTCTCTGCAGACTGATTAAATGCATTCTGAGACTGGATTCACAGAACTTTATTGAAGAATCTCTCCTCCCTTCCCTTCCTCCAGGCTGACCACCTAAAAGTTCCCAATTAGCAGGATCCTGCAGTTCTCTACTTCACTTTAGCCATTCAGATGGAACGGAAAGAAAGACACTTGGAAGTGTAATTGCAGAAAATAAAAATAAAACTCAGGACCTAAGGGAAGGTGCTAAAATTACAGGCAAATTAGAAAATTGTGAATTTTCATGACATGAGGCATTCTTTACAAGGAAGAGGGCTTTCAGCCAAAGAAGGGTGATAGCACCGATGCAGCATGGAGGGGCTGCTCAGAGCAGCTGGCTGCGGTCTTCTGCTGTGGACACTTGCTTCTGACTACCGGGGAACGTATGACACGTATGACAATGCCACGGGCTGTCCACCAGGAAGCAGAACTATTTTTTCAACTGTTCTGTGTGTGACACGGGCTTGCTTCTCACAAGGGCACTTGCTTTAAGACCATTGGTCAGATGCCTAGGTCTATTGTAATGGCCCCATTTTAACCCTGAACCCACCAAGACCCCTGAGGAGACTGATTATCCAGCTCAGTCCAGAACTCATACAACATGTTATGCCCCCCCCCAAAGCCACCAGACCATTAGGAATTAATATGCTATTTGAGACGCAAATCAAGAGTGACAGTGAAGGAGTGTAGAATCCCAGACGCCACTGCCCATAGTAGGGGCAACTCCAGGCCAAACCCATGGGCTTAACCGGGAAAAAGACTTCTCTTCTACCATGGAAAGCCAGCCACTATTCAATTTTCTCTCTTCTTCCTTTTGATGCTTCTCTGAAGTTGTCAAGCAGCCCTAGAGCTGCCATTTTCCTTTCCATATGAATACGTTAGGGTTCATTTCTGCATATTAGTAAAACTGGTCACTGTATTTAAAGAAACTTTAGGGGAGGGAAAAAAATACAAAGCAAAGTGGGAACCTGGCACTATGCCTTTTGGTCCTTATTCTCCACTTTTTAAAAAAAAATTATTTCCGATGCCTTCACTTCTTAAGCTTTTTACAGTTGTTAACCTAAGCCTCATGTTTTAAGAAGCCAATGACTCTTTTGCTCCTTATTCCCCTATAGATCTTAAGACTCTAGGTAGTACCTAAAACTTTTCCAGGAAGAGATGTGGATCCTCTTCATTAGTCCTAGGGTTAGGTCAAATTAAATGATAACTTGTAATTTTGAAAAAGTATTTGTGGGACACCTGGGTGGCTCAGTCGTTAAGCGTCTGCCTTCAGCTTGGGTCATGATCTCAGGGTCCTGGGATCCAGCCCCGTTTTAGGCTCCCTACGCTTCTCCCTCCCCCTGCTCCTGTGCTCTTGCTCTCGCTCTCGTGCGTGCTCTCTCTCTCCCTCTCCCTCTCAGATAAATAAATAAAATCTTAAAAAAGAAAGAAAGAGAAGAAAGAAAGAAAGAAAGAAAGAAGAAAGAAAAAGAAAGAAAGAAAGAAAGAAAGAAAGAAAGAAAGAAAGAAAGTATCTGTTTCAATTTCTTTACAACTTAAATAGTCATTTAAAAAGAGTTTAAACGATACTCTGTAGAATTCAAGCTATATAGTGAAAGAAAGCTGCTTTGGTGATTTTATGTGAAAATCTTTTCCTTCCCTCTCTTAGAGTTGAAGCTGGTTTGCAAATTAACAAGGTGGCGCCAAAATAGAGAATCGCATTGTAAAAGAGTGACTCACAATGTTTTGACTTTTTAAAATATATCCTTCCCGACAGCAAAGACTGCCTTGTCATTTGATTGCTTTCTAATTAATGTTAAGTTTTCCATTATAAATATCACACTTTTGCCACCAGAGCTACCAGTTGTGACCTCATGTTACCTGTCCTTGAAGGAGGCACCAGGCAATTATGACTGTGGGTGTCTATCATTACCAAGCTGCAGCTCCTCGTATTCTAACCCTAGACGGTACAATCAGTGCCACCATAAGAACGCTGCCGTGAATAGCAGAAAAGCAAATCAATGTTTGTTTGCTTAAAAGTAAAAATAGGCACTTGCTGATAGTATGTGTTCCTTGCTACTTTTATTTACAAAGAATTAACCAACCATTAAGTATCCTCAACAAATAAAACTAAGCTGCAGTCTTCCTAAAGTATTTAAAATTCTGATTTTTGCCAAAGAAAGCTGTACTTAATGCAAAGGAGATAGCTAGATTGATACAGTCATCCCAGGGTACATGGTACGCCCAGCAGAGCAGACCCTGCTTGAAATCCCTGACTCAAGACTTCATGAAAACTTAAAAGAATTTGACCTGGAGAAGTACAGGGACCCGTCTGGATTCTCTGAACACAAAAACATTTGCAAAAAGAAAATGAAAGCTGTGTTTTGAAGACTCCAAAGTCAGACTGTGCCAAAGGGGGGCCTGAAAGCCTCAATAACTCTGTCTGCCTGCTACTCACTGTAGTTAGTAATTTAGATTCAGGGATCGGGTGGCCTCCCTACTGTCTGTGAACCCAATGGACAAAGTTTCACGTTTAGCTCTGGTATCCCTGAATGTTATGTGATAAGGTTTACATCCCGAATGAATCAGTTCTTACATTTAACTTCCAATTCATTTTTTTCCTTTCCACTCGAGATGAGGTAGAGAAACAATGTTTTCCCAGCCTCCTAAGACGCTGGTACTTATACGCTTGTCTGCAGAAACTGTCATCCTCCACTTGAACAGAGACTGTGTTCATCTCTCCTCGGGCACATTCTAGAAACTCCCAACATAGCTTGGTTTGAAGTCTTCCTCCAAGAAAAGGTCTAACTTGACTTTTCCTGAAGTGTCGTGGTTTTTTTTCCCCACCACTCCTGATTCATGCAGCAGGTATTTACTGAGCTCCCCTTCTGTGCAATGCACTGAGGGAAAATTTTGCAAAGTGAAGGAATAGAACTTTTCTCCCCATTCTACATCAACTTAACTCCTCTTTATCCTTCAGATGAACCATCGCTTCCTCAGAAAAGCATCCCTGACCCCCAGTCTAGGTCAGTCTTCTTTGTTGTATAGACCCTCAGCCTTTCCTTCCTAGAACGTGTTTGTTTGTAAATAAACTCATTTATTGAGTATTTTACTAATGCCTGCCTCAACGACTTAAGAACAGGAATCATATCTGATTTTTCTCACCGGTTTATTCCAGTGCCTGGCACACAGAGGTGCTCCATTACTTGGTGAATTGATTGGTGGGTGATGAATGGATGGATTGATGAATGAAGCATACTTTCTTCGCTCCAAGAGCTCATGGCATATTATAGAGAAATAAGTATAGCAGGGCATGGAAAAAGTGGGCTGGGGTAAACTTACCAACAGCCTTGCTAAGGTGCTTCAACTTTATCTTACAGGCAATGAGAAGCCAACAAAGGTGTTGAAACAGCAATGATAGGTTAGTATTTCAGGAAGTTCCCCAAGGTAGCAGGGTGGAGAGCAGCCAGGGAAAGGGGGAGGCAGGAGGCAGGGCGAGCAGGGAGGTGCTGCAGTGGTTCAGGTCATGGATGATGAGGTTTATACAAAGGCAACAGCTGCAGAACAGCAGGGACAGAGAGGCTGAGTCACGGTATCTCAGACATCCCGACAATTTCTTAGAAGATGAGTGTGCTTTGTAAGGGATACCCTCCCAAGGATGATGCCCCTGCTATAGAGGAGGACCTGGCTTGCAAAACCTCCTGACCCAGGGGATCCACACAGCAAAAAATGTCCTTGAACCAGGGGCTGAGCCAGACTTGGGCTTGGCATGTGTGGCCATATCAGCAGAATGACAATTTGCTATGTGTCTTCCTGGCCATTTCTCAGACAGTTTGAGGAAGGTTGAAACTCCAGGTTTAGCCAGACAGTGAGTCAACCAATATTTATTAAGCCATTGGTCATATACCAGGAAATGGGGATAGAAGGATAGAAAGATGGACATGGTTATGGCCACTGTCCTTGCAAAGCTTAGGGACTAATGAGCAAAACAGCAAATGAGCACGTGCAGCTCAGTGTGGTAAGTATTCCGATAGGAAAGGTGCCGAGTGCTGTGAGCACCCTGCGCCCGGGTCCCAGGGGACACGCAGTCCCAAAGAACATGTGGTCTAAGCTACAAACCAAGTGCAGAGAGGAGTTACTCAGTGAGAGGTAGAAGAAGAATGTTCCAGGTAAAGGGACCAGCTTGCGCATAGACTCATAGGCAAGAGAGAACATGGCATAGAGAGGGAATGAGGGGAATTCTAGAGTGTGGGGTGTGGAAGGTCAGGGTGGGCGGCAAAAGGGACAGGTGGTTAGGAAACCCTGGAGAGTGAGGCAAGGACAGAATCACACAGTGCCTTATAATCCATGTCAGGAATTGAGCTTTTCAGTGAGGGCAACGGGAGGATGGGCTCTGCATTTCAGAAAGCTGATTGGTTACAGTGTGGATAATACAGTCTGGAGGAGCAGGACCTGGGGAGGAAAGACAGTTCCAAGCTTGAGGCATTAATCTGGGCAAGAAATGACAGTGGCCCACACTCAGGGGGTGGAAAAATGGGTAAAGAGCTATGGATAGATACGAGAGGTGCCTAAGAGGCTGATTGTGAGGCTTTGGGGACTGATGGGGCAAGAAGGGAGAAAAAGAGGTGTTGAGGATGCTGGCATCACTTCTAGAAGGTGGGGCCTTCCTCTGTGCCATGGCGCACAGAAGAGGAATAGCTTTAGGTGACAGGGGAGAGGTGAATTCAGTTGGAGGTGTGTTTTGGGTAAAAAAGGACCCACTGGACATCCCAGGGGAAGTAGTTGTCAGTTGAGTCAACGCACCTGGAACTAAGGGCAGAGATTGCATCATCATTGTGGCTCTGTTGGCAGCAGAGTCCATAGCAGTACGGGTCAGGGGAGACGTGGGTTCAAGTCACTTATTAGCTGTGTGAGTTCAGACTCTATGTTCTTAAACCTATTTCTTCATCAGAAGCTGGGGTAATAATATAACGTACTTCATAGAAAACTGAGAGAAGCAGATGAAATAATGCTCGTAAAGCACTTGGCCTCGATAAATCTTCAGTGGTGGTGGCAATAGTAGCATCATCTACCCCGGACATGTAGATTCGAGACCTACCAGTGTACAGATGATATTCAGAACCACTGGAAGAGATGTTGAGAGGAGGGAAGAGGAGGGGAAGGGAGAGAAAAGAACACCAACACTGGAGGGCTCCATAAAGAACAAAGACAGCAGAGATTGAGAAGTAGCCAGGGAGATAAGAGGAGAATGAAGAGAGTGTCATAGCATCATGGAAGCCAGGGTGAAGACAAGGTTTCAAGAAGAGGAAATGATCACTAGAGTAAAATCCTACCGATGGGTCAAGAAAGGTAAGGGCTGTAAAGTGACAGTGAATTCTGGGACAAGTAGGATCAGTGATTCCTGAGACAACAGTTTCAGTAGAGAGGCAGGGACCAAAAACCAAGATGACGCCAGGTTGAGAGAAGTTGCTGGATACGGATCACTAGTATGCGAACACTTTTTATTAAAAAAAGAACTGCTCAGGGCAGGGCCATAAGAGGAAGTCAAAAATGTTTTCTGACTATAGAAATTTGATTTTGCCTCGGGCTCTGGTTCAGCGTGTAACAAAAAGATCCTCAGGGACCGGACGTGGATGCCCTGTTCTAGCTTTTTATCGTGCATTCTCAGGTACTGGCGAAGGAAAGGGAAAATAATCATTCTAAAGTCATTTCCTATAGAGGAGACTTCTGGAATACACCATCCGAGCATAATGTGTTTATTCTGTTCTCAAGGCTTCTTTGAAAAGGAATTAACTCTACATAGAATCAGTAGCCGTTTTCTGCATTGCGTGCATTTTCACTTGGAGAATTCATTTTCCCATTTAGAGCATTATAAGGTCTCTATTGAGCAGAAATTCTGACAACCGTCTCCATCCCGAGGCCCTATTTCAGGGTCTTCTCAGTGACTCTTGTGGATTCAAAACCAGACTTGCCTTCCCAGCGACACTAACAAAAAGAACACACAGATGGGGGATTTGCACTCAGGATTTACTTGTCCTTGTGTGGACAATGTCCATGGTCTGTATCATGGCCTTTGTAGCTTAATTCCCTACAAACACACAAACACACACAGGCACATACACTCACTCAAACACAGGTGCACACAGTCATACATGCACACATCCACAGGCTCACACCTGGAAATAGCGTTTAACAGACAAGGGGACTGAGAAACCACGCGATTCATTTTTAGACACGTGTCCTGGGGCATCACTGGTCACACTAGAGCAGAGCCCTTCTCATTAGCCAGCAGCGCCCACTTAGCCAGGGTGTTCCAGGCGGTCACAGCAGTCTTCAGTTTCAAGTGTCAGCTCAATGGGACAAATTACTGGAGGTGATTCTTGCTGGACCACCTCGGGTTTGAAAACTGCCACACTGATCTCTTTTTTAGCAAAGCCATCTCTGGAGCCAGACTGGCTGGGTTCAAATCTTGGTTCTGCCACATATCAGCTGTGGGCACCTTACTGAGTCTCTCTGTGCCTCAGTTTCCCAGTTGCTCAAATCAGGATAACAGTTGTATCAGCTGACAGTGTGGTGGTGAGGACAACATGAATTAACGTGTATCAACTATTTAGCACTGTGCATGGCCTTTAACCATTGTGTCTTTCCTCTTCCCCTCTGTATAGTGAGGATGGAAATAGTACCTACTTAAAGTGTGTTTGAGACACTGGCATGAGGTGATGTGTGTAGGTCTTTGGTTGTCACTGTTAACCATTTCCCTCCGTGTGGCTGACGTCCTCATCAAAGCGTGCTTGGAAAATCAGGATAGCTGCATCAAAACTTCTGTGCGTCTTCACGGTGGGTCATGTTCCCATTGATTTAGTCCCTATTTATATCACTCACTTCTCCATTTTTCAAGTCGTGTTCGTAACAAAAGCATGAAACTCAACTCCACGTGGAAAGGAGCTTCCTGATTGTGACGGATGGAAGGCTAGTGGCTTCCTAGTGGCTCTTTCCTCATGAAAATACATGGAGTGGTCGAAATAACTAACTTCAAGGTACATCTCCACAATATTTAGTTTCATTATCCTAACTCCATAGTTGTGAGAGACAAATCACAAGGAAGGTGCACATATGCCCTACATATGCTTCATATATGTGATATATAGTCTACAAGATATCTATTTAATACATAAGAGGTACTTATATCACTAATCACATGCCACAGTGTTCTATCCACTTTAGATGTATTTATTCTTTATTTATTCTCTATCTTGTATTCTTTATTCTTTATCATGTAGTATTTAGTACTACGATTATTTCAATATTGGAAAACAGAAGCACAGAAGGAATAAGGAGCTGGAAGAGGGTCAGTCCAGTAACAAGAAGCAGAGCCAGGATTTGGACCCAGGTAGTCTGGAGTCAGAGGCTAGCCCTGCCTAGCCCTTCTCTTAATAATTAATAATTAATACCTGAGGCACCTCCAGGGGGCGCTCAAGGGTTTGGTTTTATGGGCAAGGGAATAAATGATTAGGAGAGTCTGACCTTTTGAGCAGCCTCACATACCTGGAAACTTCATTTTTGCTATTTTGTTCAGAAATGCACCACTGATTGAAGTGAGATGAAGCCTAGCAACAAAACTAATCTAAGTACCAAAGAGTGAAACGGGGGGTTTATCTTGAAAATGCTCTCCAGCATTATCAGCAACCAGTGCTGAAAAGCAGGGCCAAATTCAGAATTACACTGAATATAAATAAAAAGACAAGTCGTTTTATATTTTCTCTTTAAAGTACACCATTTCTAAAGAAAAGATACTTTTTATGTAACATCTATATTTCCAAGGGAAATCTAAGGGAGTTTGCTGGAGAACACGATGGAACAGAGACACCTACTGGTGAGAACGAGCGTTACTTCATAGATTTCTATCCTTTAAGAGTAACAGCAATTCTCAATATTATTTGAAATGTATTGGATACGGACAGAATCTTCCCTTCTGGACATTACATTCTGAAAGGAAAAAAATCAGATGTATCCAACTATTTCTGTAACGACTCAAGCACAGCATCTCTACTGTCCCTTATAGGAATACCAAGCTACTTTTTAGGATCCTGCATCAGTCAGCTGTGTTTGGGGAAGGCAAACACCACTCTGGGTGCAAGGTCCCTGGGGCCTTTTGTTACTCTCATTTCAACTCAACAGACCCTGTTTGAACACTTGCATTCCAAGGATAGGTAAGAGAGCAGCCCATCCCACAAGGCATTCCCATCTCAGACCAGGAGCCAAGATGCTCATTGTGCTTGACATCCCAGCGTGGCCCCAGACAGGAGCTCCTCATCCAGTCTGTAGCTCCCAGAAATCTGACCTGGTCTGATAAGCTCAGACATTCTTCTCTTCTGGGGGACTCAGTTATTTTGATTCCCCTGAATTTTTGATTCCCTAAAAAATTTCATGAATGGGTAATCATTTGCATTCTCTCCTATACCATTTCAGCTGGTTGGAGTTGGGATTGTATTTTGAAAAGTATACTTTTCTAAGTGTTGTTTAAGAGAAGGAGTTCAGAAAGAATAAATGGATGGAGGAAAATGAAGTTTAGGAGAGGAGAAAACTTTGCAGGGAGATGGGAATATCGCTCCTCTTTTGCTTTGGTTCCATTAGTTAAAACATTTTGGATTCTGTTTAAACTTTCTAAACTTCCTAGCAATAGCCATGTATAATTGAAAAGTCTTGATGGCTTTAGGAGAAACAGTTCTCAGTCGGGTTGTTGGGATGCAATAGTTTACTTTGCATTTAGTTTCAATGTGGAATTTGGAGTTAAAGTAAAAGAACTGGTCTACCTGAAAGTGCAATTGAATGATACAAAAGTGATTAAGGCACCCAGTGATCCAAACTGGATAGTTTCATCTAGGGGGAGATGAGAGAATTGAAAACAAGTTAATGAGAAACGTGCGTATTGGCATTGAGAACATCGCCAGTTATTGAGATGTACTACTAAATATTAAAAATAAATTCATGATACTATTGACTAGAATAAATTACCAATTAAATTTTATTATTAAGCACCAAAGTATGAGCATTATGTTTAGAGCTCTAAAGAAAGCCGATCTCAATCAGGCTGTAATCTAGGAGGAGATGAGACAAATGACTCATTTCTAAGACCATAGGGAAGTGAAACAGGTAAAGGCAAGGAAAGCATCCTCCACTGTTGGAACCCCCTCTTGCCTTACATCCATTTCGTCCCCAGACAGAAAATGGGCAATACAGGAGGTAGTTGAAATAATTGGAAGGTTAATGTTGTTTAGGAATGAAAAGTTAGGGGGCTGAGAAGGGGAAAGAAGAGATGGATTGGAAAATAGATCTTAGAGGATGAATGAATAGAACTTAGGGACTTGGGTGTGGAGCTTGAGGAAGAAGAGTTGTACGTAAACATGGCTACAGATGTACAGTATTAGAACTGGGGTGGAGGTACTTTAACTCCCAGGTTAGAAAAATGAAATAAAGGCTATACTGATGGAAGAATCAAGAGGGATTTGCTGCAGGAAGGTGGAGTGGAAGGTGACATCGTGGGCTTCCTTTTTCAACTATGTGTAAGGCTAGAGGGACCAATGAATATGGAGGCGGAAGTATCACCTAGGAAGTTGGAAATGTAGACTGGTCTCAGGAAACTATTTCTAAATCAGATCTGTGGAGAGAATCCATGAAATGTTGTGAACCTCACCCCACCTCCACCCCCGCCCCGCCGAAACCTTGTGCAAAGAAATTCTATTAATCTGTTTATATTAGGGGTTAATTTGAAGTCACTTTCACTCCCACGTGCTTTTGTAGAAGATTAGTTCAATATGAAAGATTGTCCACAGGGCGCCTGGGTGGCTCAGCTGTTAAGTGTCTGCCTTCAGCTCAAATCATGATCCCAGGGTCCTGGGATCGAGCCCTGCATCGGGCTCCCTGCTCAGCGGGAAGCCTGCTTCTCCCTCTCACACTCCCCTTGCTTGTGTTCCCTCTCTTGCTGTCTCTCTCTGTCAAATAAATAAATAAAATCTTTAAAAAAAAAAAAGAAAAGAAAGATTGTCCGTTATAAAGGAAGTTGCTGTACATGAAGAGAAATCATTAAACTAAGAAGGAAAAATTTCCTTGTGAGACTTCCTTGATGATTACTGAAGTTGAGAAATCATTTAACTGTTTAGAATGTGAATAAAATGAAATAAACCCATCTATGGCTAAGAGAAGCCAAGAATCAAAAGGTTGAATTTAGCACCAAATACACTTTCAGTGGAAGAGAGTACATACTATAATCTGTTGGCTAAAATCAGTCATTAATATGTGAGATATCATCCTTGTTATAATGTTCACCTAAAAAAGAAGGCAAAAAACAGACAATGTAAACAAGAGGGAATTTATTTATACTATCCTTAAGTGAGTATATGGTCATTTTATTAAAAACAAAGGATGCATTCCAAAGTTAAAAACCTGAGACCTAATCAATAGGTCAACTCTATCTAGAATGTCCTTAATTGCCAAGCTACGCCACATGAATAAAACCAAGTATTTAGGTTCAGTTCAAGCAGAATTTTTATTCTGCCAATGGGGTTGAGATTAGGAGAGGAAAAAAATATTACATACCATTTATGTAAGTGGTCAATTTTTTAAAAGAATGATGATTCCTGGTACCAAAATGCATTTCTCCAATAATATCGGCCTTCTAATTAGGCATAATAGATGAATGTTCATGGTATAACTTAAAAGTTGCTACAAATCGAAGCTATCTCCATGGCCTGAAATTCTGCAGATGAGGATGTATTCATTTGGGTCAAGATACAATCCGGCTCTCGTAGAGCCATTGATTTGGTACAACGTGAGCCGGAAGCAAAGGCTGCCAGACAGTTATTTCTGTAGAGAATGGGGACAGCGGAAGGACAGGCCAGCAGCAGCAAGTGCTGTGATGGGGAGCCCTGAGCAGCCCCCCAGAGGCTGAGGCCTTGGCCCTCCAGGGCAGGGGAGGGGAAGCCAGGAGTGTGAAAGGCACAAAGGAGAGAAGGGGAAGCAGGCTGAAGGGAACCCGGAAATATAAATTCTTGCCCCACAACATCTCCCAGACTAACCTGGAATGCCAATGTGCAATGGGGCAATTATGTTCATTTTCAACCTACCTAGTCATGGTTTTGCAGAGAGCAAATTAGTTCTTTTCAGCCCATTTCTATTGTGAATGTTGGTGTTCTTTGTTTTTCTGCCAAATATGTGGTACCTGACAATCTCCCAACCATATCATTAGGATGAGAACTTTAAAGCAATAAGATCAAGCAGCATAAAAGTTGTGTCTTTTGCAGCAGTGCTAAGCCATCATTTGCCTGCGCTTTGTTCTCTTATCTGCTTAGATCTTCAGAAGCAAAAACCTACTATTTATGCGATGAGAGGATGGGGCTGTGGGAATGACACTGTGAGGTTTATTATTATTATTATTATTATTATTATTATTATTATGTTAGCTCTTTTATTTATATAGAAAGCTTAGAATTTGTTTTACTCAGCTTAATGTCTTAGGAAATAAGATTTAGAGACTCTAAGGGCCACAGATGGTATTTGTTGGATTTGCATTTGCATAAATAAAAATTTGATGAGATAATGCACATATTCAGTGGGCTTGCTTTGGGTTGAGTCCTCAGGCCTGGACAAAATCCTAGAAAATGCTTTTTAAGGAATTTCAAACCAATTTGTAAATAATGTGACCAAATGAATTTTGTGTATTTTATTATGTTTATCTAAATGATCCAAAACCATCAAATAGTACTCTGATACCATGAGAAAACCAATGATTCTATCGCTCCTGGAGCCCAAACCTCTCAGCCTGCTAGAGGCCATTGAATGTGGCACAGCTGGCTGGTGACAGCCGGGCCTCGCTGGATTGCAGTTTTATGTGTTGTCTTAATACAATGTGTTTAGTCATGCCCTCTGCCTGTTTGGGGAGGTCAGATTGTAGCTTTTTGGCATATATAAAGCTGGCCTGGCACTTAGAAGACCTAGAAGTCTAAAAGACAAAGCTGTGCTCAATAACCAACTCTGTAAACAACAGCTGTGGCCACAAATAAAACAGCCATTTATTTGTGAGTAAACAGTGTGGAAAAGACACAGGTCTTTTCCAGCATGTCCTCAAACACAGGAGGCAATATTTATCAGTATTATCATCTCCAAAGGAGAGAGACAGCTGTTCATGTCCAGACAGGCATGGGTTTATATGTGTACATATGTTATACCATGAAATGAAAGTGCTTCTGTGAAGACTGTCCACCTCTTCACATAGTTATGTGTCTTCAGCACCACAAGGAAGGACAGCACCACCTGGTTTGCAGCCAGGATGGGGTTCCCATTGCCCTGCCCACTACTTCTTCTCTCCACAGTGGCCCCCTAGGCATATACATGGAACCCCAAGTCTCCAGAAACCCATTTTGAAAACCAAAGAAGGAAGTGATTCTCAATATGGAGATTAAGAAAGATTATTTTAGAAGACATAGCATTTAAACTGAGCCTGATTCCAAATAGTTGTATACCACACAGAACATAGGCCTCTGAGCAGACATTCCTTCCTGCCATGAGAAGGAAAGGGATGTGTGGTAGCCTTCAGACCTGACCCTCCACCTCTCTTTGCAGCTGGTGAATATTTTACAAACTGTAAGAAAGGAGGCATGGCCAGAGGCTTTGACAGGGTGACTGTGTATAAGTCAACAGCTAACAAACTTCTACCTAAAAAGTAAGAAATTTCAGACATGAGGATGTTTAGGCTGTAAATGAAACCAATCTGAACACTTGTCATCATATAATCAATATATTTTTATATGTAGACTAAACATCTGGGTGATTGAATTTTGCATTGCTAACCAGGAATCATTGTAGACATAAGTCTTCATCTGTGAAACTATTTGTTGAGTATGTAAATAACATCAGCCACTGTTAAATAAGCACCTACTAGATGCTGTATGCATTTAAGCTCTAATCTTGATCTTACCAGCTCTATTACCTGAAGAGTAGGGGCCTCATCGTTGTATGAGCGATAGACTGAGATTTGAATCCAAAACATGACCTATAAGCTAAGATTATAGTTTAAAATGATGGAGTCAATTATTTTAATGTTAACTATTTAAGTCATATATAACTCTTACAGGATAAACATTTACCTAATAAAAAATCGGGTCTTTTATCTTATTTTGAGACAAATCATTTAACTGAAAAACGCACATGATATTTAGAAACCAATATCAATCAATGGTCTATATCAATAATGTCAGCTTCTATTCAGTTTTGAATTATTTAATTCAGAGGTTAATAAAAAGTCCTAAAATGGCAGTAATGACCAGGCATGAGTTAATATATGATGCTTCCTTACAACAAAGATATAAAACCTTATGAATTTTATAACAAAGATTTGCAAAAGAGATTTGCTAGTTATTAATGAAAATTTATCACTCCAGCTTTATCCTAGAAAATATCATGAAGGAAACTCCTTGGATCCATTTAAAACCCGAATAACAAAAGAAGCACAAAAAGTAGTAAATAAAAGGTCAGAACTCTAAATGTCAGAACTAAGAAAGGGTCAATATGAATATGCCACAGAAGCTATATATAGGTAGAGAAGTTGCCTAAGTTCTAAGTCAGAGAGATATTGAAAGACTAAGAGTTTGTCCTTTTGGGGGGGTAACCTTCCTTGTCTCCCATTGATAGGAATTATTTAAAACTCAGCTTGGGAAACATTAGGATCATGTTACCTTTATATAGATCCTCAAAATAAAATAATAAGTATAATTTAATAACTATTATTGTTACCATAATTTAGGGGTAGAAATTATGGTTCAACAAACACTCGCCAAACATTACTCACCCTCCCTGATATTCTCTGATGCTGTTTATGGGTACAGTCGGGGGCACAGTCGGTGGAGCGGCGGACTCTTGGTTTCCGCTCAGGTCGTGATCTCAGGGTGTGGGATCGAGCCCTGCATCTCCCTCAGTGCAAAGTCAGCTTCTAACTCTCTCTCCCTCTCCCTCTGTCCTTCCTGCTAGTGCTTTCTCTCTCTCGCTCTCTCTCAAATAAATAAATCTTTTTTTTAAATGCCGGTTATGACCCTCAGAACTGATTTATGATCCACAAGGGGGTTGCTACTCACGGTTTGAAAAATGCTATTCACAAGACCTGTCCCTGGGCACATCGCAGGCTCCGTCAGTAGAGCATGCGGCTCTTGATACCGGGGTCATGAGTTCGAGCCCCACATTACCCATATTAGGGGTGGAGTTTACTTTAAATACATACATACGTAAGTGATTTTTAAAAGGCGCTGTACGCAGGTAGCTGTTTCGGAAGGACCTGCTTACAGGGAAACAGGGATCCACAGTCCACTTACTGGTGCTTTTTCTGTAAAAATTGGTTTAGCTAGACAACAGCATGAGAATTCCCCAACACTTCTAACTTCTAAACCAGCACTACAGAAAGTGTTTTATCATTGGACTTTTAAATTTACTGAGATCAGAGAAATTTCTTGTTGCCTGCTTTACCACTTCAATCAGTTATTTTGTAGTATTTCCTTACTTATCTTTCTCCCGCAGCCTGCTGGCGTAAGCGACTTCCACGGCCTCTGACCTACACGTTCTAACTTGTTCCGGCTGCTATTTAGAATGCAGGTGTTAATTACCTACTTAACAAATCCTAGCTATTTACTTCCAACAGTAAATACAACTTAGTTTCTCCCAATTAAACTGTTTTTCCTG